>NC_070586.1:11227257-11578091 GCF_027409825.1 Scomber japonicus
ATGGACAGTTTCAGCTTTGTAGAAACACTGATGAAAGAACCTTTTAATGGTAAAACACATGGTCTGGCTAAAACCATTAAAACAAATGTCAGCAGGAAAATTTGGGCTCACTATGTCAGTGGTTACCAATCTTTTTCTACTTTTGGCCCGTTAGTATGAAGCCATATCTGCTTGTAGAGAGTGGCTTAATCGAAAAATGATTTTCCCCTCAACAGACTATTTTATTTGAATGAATTTAGAGGTTTGAAATCGTAAAACTATTCAATATGTAATCAGGAAAAGGGCTGAGAAGCCTTTTATAGTGTGCAGACTCTAGCAGAGTTTTGTTTCTTATTACTTTTTCGTGGTAATCATGTCTTGGCCCCTTTTAGGCACCCCACCCTCAACCACAGCTCTGTACCATTTATATTATGTGTGCACTGGCTTAAGCAAATAAGATTTAACTTTATAATGCTAGATATGTAATTTAATTACACGGTAAAATGGTCAGTTTAATTTAACACTGCCACCATAAAATCACAATGCTGGTAATATTTCTATTAGTCTGCAGCCATTAGACATAATTTAACGCTTTTAATGGCTCAGAGAAGCCACTTCACAGTCCTATAAGTGCAATGTGTGGACAAACAACTCTCCAGTAAACACTTTCTATTATTAATATTAATAAAAAAATCAATGTTTTATAATCATGAGTTGTTAGCTCTTGAACATCTGGCACACGTCATAGATATGATGAAAATGAAAGCTGTTTGCATTCATAATGAGCAGAAACCCAGTGAGAAAAACATGATGGGAAGAGAGAAATTACTCACTGTATCTTCTTTGTGAAATTCTTTGTCACTATTCCTCCTTCTTCCTGCTTCTCTTCATGTTTCCCTGTTTGGAAAAAAAAACAAAATGAGCCATGTAACCTTAAATAACTGTAAAGATGGTTAAAGCTCAGTGTTGCGCAACAGTTTAGCAAGGTCATGGATCATAATGTCCTTATCGCTAGTTCAGTAGGACACTCATCATATATACCTAACATAACTCTAAACGTTAAATCTGTCTGTGGGCTTCAGTATGGAAAGAAATTGATAAGGTGATAATGACACTATAAAAAAAAACAGATATCATCTGATGCACAGTTTCCATTGCTCAATTCCAAATGTGTTTTTGTTTTGGGACGTTGGTTGGGTCGCGATGAACATGTTGAAATGATGAAACACTCTTTCATTCTCTCAGTCATGTTGAACATGGGTGTCTGGAAAGCCCCCCACCCTCCTTTCCACAGCAACAGGCCTTCACTTCCCAGCTCTGTTTATGGCCGTTCTATCTCTCGGGCCTTCTAGCAGCTGCTCTGGGGCTGTTAAATGTCAACGCAGTCGCCAGCAGCGTGGTCTGCCCCACCCCTCAAACCCCCTCTAGCTTGACTATGCGCCACCCAATCCCCCTCCAGTGACGTCTCCGCCTGTCGAAAGCACTGGACTCCTACAGAGATCCAGGCTGGAACATTTTAAACTCCACAGAGGACTGAGCTACGATCACTGGTGAAGTCACAGGATTATTATGTAAACCTCACTATGACTTAAGAAGTAAAAGTGGTCCCCTGATTATTTCATGAATAATGGAGGTTTGGACAGAGAGTAGCCTCTCCTTGTTTTCAACTCTCTTATGACGGAGATACTAAATTCCTGCTGCCCTGTGTAATATGTTCTGGGAGGAGAGATGGCAGTCAGTGTGTTATCATAATGGATAACTTCTCTCCCTGTGCAAATATCAAGGACAAGGTGGTGGCGTTCACATTTGCACATGCAGGATGACACTTTTTGACACTTTTGTTGCTGTGAAATGAAGGAGATATATACGTGCCTCCTTCTGTCTATGCTTCAAGACATGAACAGAGGTAGAAATAAAAGGAATACACTTCTGAAGACTGCATATGAGCAAACATGCTCAAGTGGGATGGGGTGTAACTAACAATCAATTATTCAGCTATTGTTCAGCAGAAAAACATTGAGCAATGTTTTCAATGTTTCACAATATCTTACAGTACATGACCTCTTCAAATGCCAAAATATGCAATTAATCATAATGGAAAATCAAGAAAAGCAGCAAAAAACAAACTTAAATGATTCATTCAGTATCAAAAGAGTTATTTTTCCTTGCAGCTCTAATGTTATGTACTGTATATCACACTAATTGTTGTTTGGGATTAAACCTGTGTGACTTACCCTTTATTCCCCAGAGAAACATTTACATTCATATTCACACAACTTCCAGCCTTAAAATAGCCTCCCTGATTGGAAGTGGTCAGTTTAGCTCAAAGACTTGTGGTCATTTAAGGAGATTTTGACCTGCTGTTTGAATATATAGTATACTGTAGGGTCAGCTGTCCACTTGTAGGGTTACTCCAGTGAGGATGAGATATGTTGACGTTTAGCGTCTGGTATCAGTTAAGCTCTAAAAACACTCGATCCAACATTTCCTATGATGCAACTTGATAAAGTCCCTAAGTGCCCATATGCTCTTTCATAACCCACATCTGCAGTTTTAACACAGATGTTCTCTTATTCATTTTGGTTAGTGCTATAGCTAAAGATTATTTTCATTACTGTTTTTGATTTATCCATTAGTTTGGTCTTTAAAATATTTAAAATAAACGTTGATGATGACTTTCCAAAGCCTAAAGTCATATCCTCAAATGTTTCGATTAATCTTTACAGCTCTAATTTTGAGTCTAAAGGCTCAAATTAGTCCTTGCCAAGAAAATACTTTAATTATAAAATTGTGTCACTCTGCTGCTTCAGAATCAGTAACTTCAGTTGCTTGCTTTGGTTTGAACTTTAGGGTCTTTCTATTGGGACTTTCCACCACGCTGTGTCAAACCATACCATGTCAATTTGTGTTTCCATTACTAGTTTTACCACGCTGAGTTTTGCCCGAGATGGACCACGTCCGGAGTCAGGCCAAGTTCAGTTCAGTACAAAACTAGGCCTCTATAAGTGCTGCCTGAAACCTAAGCAACCAACTCTAAAATGTCATTAATTTAGCCATTAATAATAATCAAATTAAGATATTTATTATGGGGTTTTTAGATGGATGGATTCAAATAAATAAAATTTTTCATTTATTAATTAATACCTTAATTACCACAATATTCTAATTAAGGTGAGAATTTGTCATTTTCGTGGGTTTTAGCTCATTTTAAGATGCTTTTTTTTACCCCTTAAAATGGTCTGGTATGTTTTCCGGAGTAAATGAAGGAGTGATTAGTGGTATATTATGGGATTCTTTTGTCATAGTTATCACATCATGACTGTTTACTGTGGATTTTCATTACGAGCCGTTATACAAAAAAAGCAACTGATCAGTCAGTGACTCAGATAATCTGGAAATTGATGCTTCATGCGGTGAACACTTCTAACCTCAAACATGCTTATATCACACTCTCCAGTCACACGTTTAGAACGAGGTCGAGTCACTGTGGCAGCAGGCCGGCCCAACATGGCGCTGATTGAATGACCCAACTGGCATACCAACAATGTGTTTATAAAAATCCCCGAGTTGGGGAGCCTGCTCTCCTCTGTGCTCCCTTCAGCGCAGGGTATCCCTGGAATTTGCTTGTCTTTTGAAGCACTGACATGAGGAAGCAGATTTCAACAAGAATAAGTGACAGAGCTTGAACGTGATACCAGCAGAGACAGAAGCTACATGGGGCTTCTGGGTAAAAGTGTGGTCCTATTTCCAGAACATTCTCTCCCATGTTTAATAGCAGCGAGAGGCTTGTCTTATTGTAAACAGAGACTGTTGTCACGGGCCTTGCCTTAAATCTAAATCGAGCTCATGTGTGACTGCTGGAGTGATTCTCCAGGAATCTGAAACAGGTGTCTAAGCTTGAGGATCTGCCTGCCAGTGTGCTAGTCCCAGTCCCCAAAATCTGTCCAGCTCGCTCCATATCAAGACTAATTAACGACGAGACCATGTTACACTGCCGAGGCTTTCATTGTACTCCTTCGAATCTGCTGCCAAAGTAAAAGAGGTGATCTTTCTTGGCCAGATTTGAAATATGAATCCTCAGAGATGCTCAGTAAAATGTTCATGCTTTGTTTCAGTAAATACGGCTCAGCTCCGGTGCTTTGATTTGGCTGCACTCCTGTTTTTTAAACACTTAATTATATACTTCAATAGAGCTGCAAAGATTCAATTCAGAGCCAATTAATTGATTAGCTGATTGACAGAAAATGAATTGCCTACTATTTTCATAACTGATTAATCTTTTTGGGTCACTTTGGATGTAAAAAAAAAAAGCCTTAAAAGTGTATATTATCTGGTTTTTATTTCTTCTGTGATAGTAAACTGCATATCTTTGGGTTGCGGAGTGACAATCTACATATTTAAGGTTGCATCTCAGTCTTTAGGGAACAGCAATCAACATTTTTCATCATTTTCTGACATTTTGTAGACCAAAAACTATTTTGTGGTTTTAAGTGTATTTTACTTGTGCACATGGATGCAGTTTGTCTTGAATGTTTTAGACATTTGGTCTAAATGACTAACTGATGACAGTGAACTACAAATAAAAACACTGTCACTAGGATACCTGAAATATTGAGGTCAGAGGTCCAAACTATCTCAGTGAAATCCCACCACATTAGACAAGCCTCTATAACTGTTTAATTTGATTTCTGTCAATTATTAATAATAATGAATGTTTGGTCAAACCTGTTTTGTCTTTATTTCTAGTGGAGAAATAATAAGTGTTGTTTTAAGGAAATATCATTTTTTAAGTAATTACAGAAAGTAAATCATTAAACCCCTACATTATGTTAGGTTTATGCTGAGGGCATGACCTCAATGTCCTCAGTGGCACTTCTATTCTGCACAATATATGCAATGTGGTTTCTGTGCAACTTTTAAGTGTAATGTTTCTTGATGATTACTCATTTGTTTTCTTTAAAAGCACTTTGGACAGCTTGTGTTGTTTTTTAGATGTGCTCTATAAATAAAACTCATTATTATTCTGAACTGATGGTTGTCACAGTGGGAAGTTGTCTAGAGCGTCACTTTGACCTCCAGTAACAGCAGTCAAAATTGGGTTTTCTTCCCTTTATCCACACAGGTTTACCCATCAAAGCAACCTCTTAACTCACCTGACACTTCTACAAATCCGTCTCTCGTTTTGACGCTTAATTCCTCTGGTTTGAAGCTGTGGACGTTCACGCAAACTTTCCAGGGCTCCCCCCCGGTGGTGGTAGGCGAGCTCCGGGAGGAGGGCTCGCCGTACCTGCTGGTGTACATCGGGGGCCCTCCCGTGGACTGGCGCTGGGGGAAACCTGTGCGTAAAGTGCTGCTGAAGGGCGAGGAACTGAGGCGTGTGCCTAACCGGCCCGGCCGAGCCCAGCCCGGCCAGTCCATGGCGAGATCATCGGGGAAAGGTGGTATCCCAAACTCATCTTCCATAAACCGAGATGAGAGCTGATCCCTGAATGGAGACTGGTCTCTGAACGGCGATTCTACAAACGGATCCCTGGGAAACCTCTGTCGGTTTCCCATCGTGTAGAAGTCTCCCTCTGCCATGTCCAGCTGAGGTCTAAACCTGAGAAAAGTTCAACTATTTACGTGAAAACAAACCCGAACTAAAAACCTTTTGACTTTTTCCAAACAGAACCACACGAATCTATGTGTAGGAAAACTTCTATCGTTTTATCTCTTTCGGATTAAGCGCATCACCGTTACGCAATCAGTCACCTGCTGATCCAACAACAAACACTTAAGAGAAGTGACTTTCTAACGCCTTCAAGGGAACTGGTCTAATTCCTTCTGGCTGTGGGTTTTATACTGGGCTGTGATTTCCCAGACGATGAGTCGGCAACAGAGCAAGTGTCCGGAAAGTGCTGGGAGGATCTGGAGAGCATGAACACTGCAAAAAGACACTAATTTGCAAAGTAGTACATAAACTTAAACACTTAAAAGTCCTTAAAACTAGAGATAAATCTAACTTTTATCATTCAAATCAGCAATTTGAGCTATTTATTACAGTCAGATGGCATGCTAAGGCTTTAATATAGACTACATAACTTGCTATGATGGATATTTTTTGTAGTGCGTGCGCAACAGCTGACCGAAGACCAGCCTTCCTTTTACCAAATTAAGTCGCTGTGCACATGTCAGTCATAGAGTTGGAGCTGCCTCCTCTCGGTGACTCACTGTCTTTTTAATAGAAAATAACGCAGAGCTTCAGGTCAAACACACTGATGTCACCGTACAGATAAAACAAAACCGCTAAGGACACAACTTTGTGGAGGTAAATCATCTGTTTGTTTGGACACAAAAGGAGACTGCGACTGTGTTTTTATTCAGAAGATGATTTTATAGAGCTTATTCTGAACACGCAGTGAAAGGAAGGAAGGGGGAAGTTGATTTCATGAGGTTTATGGAGGAGGGGGGGACAATTTAATTCCCAGGTGACAAACACACTGACACAAAGATAAAATGTGACAGTATGAAAAACATGGGTTTTTTGCAATATGCTGGTCCATATGGGAAACTGGGAGAGTAGCCTATGCATAATTTTAACACCAAAACACTGGATCACTATTGCTATATGAGCTTCTTATTGGAATTTTTCTAAAAATAACAAAAAGACATGACCAGAGGGATCTTCAGCACAAAGACATCTAAGAGTCCATTGATGATGATGCCTGACTGGGATCTCTTCCTCTTCCCACACCAACACCACCAGTTTAACACATCCAAGGCCCACATATCACATTCTTTTAAATGAAATAATCACATCATTTGAATAATTTATACAATGCAGATGCATATTTACACCACAGTAATTACATATTCAACATTATTTATGCACAGGAACTGATGTAAACTTTACATCGTGAGATAGATGGATGGGGGGGTGGGGGGTGGGGGGTGGGAGGGGTTGCCCATCCAGAAAGTTTGTCAACACACGACTGCACAAATCTTCATCTGGCACACAGTCAACACTGGTTGACACAAGTCATCATCCTCTTATACTTTATGGATGACTTTTGTGCCAGGTTCCTTCTTACTCCAGCATCATATTTCCCTCATTCGTCCAATTTACTTGACATTCAGGGAAATAAGCTGCGTATTGAGTGCATAGAGAGCAGTGTGTCAGGCCTGGGGCAGTAACGCAGACAGGATGATGGATATGAAATGATAGAAAAATATGACTGTCTTAATTATATGGAAAGGCAGTTTCAGACTTTTGCAGATTCAAACTCTGGAGTCAAAGCAGCTGCAAAAAATTAATTTTAAAAAGGAATAGTTGGTATATTTGAGGAAATATTCCCTTTCTTGCTGAGAGTTAGCTGAAAAGATTGATAGCACTTTCATGTTTGTTTCATAAATATGAAGTTATCATCATTAGCTGGTTGTCTTAGCTTATTAGAAAGACTGAAAACAAGGGGGAGGAATGGCTAAGATGACTCAATCTACCACTAAAACTCACTAATTATCAAGTTATATCTGGTTTCTTTTATTAGTACACAAACCTAAGTGTATAGAACAAGTTGTGATTTTACAAGGCATCATGTGCTGGACTGTTGACCTTGAAAAATGAGTAAAACTTTCTACAGCAAAGAGTATAAAGCAGCAACCTGCCACCGGTTCTTTACTCTTTAATCTTTATTGAGTTTTGATTCATATCTTAAAAATCCCAAAAATATAAAAACTTGCATCGTCAGACAAACACACTAATCTCCCTACAAAATATGACTTTTTATCCGCTGTGATTAAACAAACATGAATTTTCAGCTCTGTTTAGAATATCTAGAGAAACAACAGATAATGAAGAGGACACAGCTCGGTGCCATTAATGTAATTATTAGACAACAAACATCATTTCATATAATCAGTCTTCAGATAAAAGCTCATAAAACAACACTGATCCAAACTCAGAGCCAACAGTAAACTTAATAGTAGATAAGCTCAAATCTTCTATTTCTATTTTAAAGTGCTAATATTCTCATTTAACTCTCTGCAAGAAAGCAAATACACACATCGCTTCCAAAATGTCAAACTATTCCTTTTTTTGTGTTTTTTATTTTAAAGCACCCAAAAACAAAAAGGTCAAACAATAAAGGAGCTTTTATTCTGTAATTCCACTTTTTGTGCCTTCTTCCTTTGAACACCCCAACTTCTATAATGTGAGGTTTATGTGTGAGTGTGAGTCAGGTGGGGAAAAACAAAGGAATTATTTACAACATAGCAAAAAAAATAAAAAATAAATTACAGCAGTGTCTTAACTATAAATTGACAGTGTTGCATAGAAAGATTGACTACTACTGAGAAGGACAACAAAACCAATAAATATTAAATAAGTAATAAATATGTATGCTTCTGCACAATTCAAAAGTTGACCTTCTGTGTTTCGTGTATCTCAAGAAAAAAAAAAAAAAAAAAAAAAAACATCTGTTGATATATGTGTTTGGTTCCAGTGTTGTAGCAGGAAAACATTAATCAAGTATAATAAGATTCAATGCTATTCATACCTTTTGACTTATTTGTTGCAACCGAGTGGGGGTGCAGCATTTTTCTTCATGTGCTCGCTTTTTAAAATCTAAATGTACCAAATAAACAAAAAACAATGAGAGACTATAACACATACATTATAATAAATACAGACAGTCCTAGATGAAAAGCATTAAAGTAGATAAAATGTCGATTCCATTTATCTTTAAAGTATCCTTTTTGCAAAACAGATTAATTATTACAAATTTTTATTCACTTTGAGATGTCAAAAAAATGCCTCAGCTGACACTGTGAAGATTTTTGTCAGAAGAAATCCCCCCACCACTCCCTTTGTCCCCGCATGATGTTTCAATCGCTCTCTGTTGTATTACATGTACTGACATTTCAATTGTTTTCCACTTGATCAGAGGATAAATTAATTTGACATTTGAGCTGACAGGCTGTTTGCTCGCTGTCAGGCCACCCTCGCCGTTTCATTTTTCAGAGGAGAAAAAAAACACACACGTCTTTTCTCCACCTGGTGAAACGCTGAGATCAGAGCAATAAAGCATTTCCTTATTCCTAATAACGATCCCTCTGAAGCCATTTGTAAACACTTGGTATCAAACGGCCCAAATGTTACCTCAATATTTCACTTCATGGTGCGAAACCTAGAACGTGGTGGTCCTGTGAAACTTCCTCTCATGAGTTTAGTGTTCACCTGGTGCATCACCACTTGCATATGGCCAAAACATTGCCAGATTAAACAATTATGGGAATTAATTCATTTCAACCCATTTTAAAATAAATATTTAATTTCCAATTTTAAAGGATTTAGTGTAATAATTGAATGGGGAGTGCACAAGCATTAAAATAAAGGTCTTAGTTGACCAAATGCAGTTAACTTGAAATAGCTATAGATAGCTAGAGATGAACAGTCTCAGGCCATTGTGAGTGCTGATGCAAGAGGGTGGAGAACATAAACAGGACAAACAAACACAAAGACATTCGGTCTCCAGTGGTCTCTATGGACAGGATGAACAAAACTGCCTCAATGAGAGACCGGTTGGACCCCTGCTGGGACATTTTTCCACTCAAGCATCAAAGCCGAGAGCACGGAGACGCACAGAGTCGATTATTCCAACATCCACTGTCCCTGCACGCCCGACGCTTCTGTCCTTTAATGTTCTCTGGGAAACCTAATGCCTGATTTTCCTGCGTTTGTTCAGTGAACCGCGACTCCGGCTGCGACTGCGGGTCCCAAAGATTGAGTTCCAGGATGAACTTCGACTGTAGCTCCTGTAGGAGGAGTAACTGTGGCTCCGGCTCCTGCTCCGGCTCATGCTGAAGATCGGGCTGCGACTGCGGCTGCGAGTGAAGAGGCTGCTCCAGGAGGACACGCTGGTGGATCGGCTGCTGGAGGAAGGACTGGGTCTGAAGTAAGGGATGGGGCGCTTCCTGGCACTGTGGACAGTCAAATAGATACCATTAACAATTTTTAATGTGAAAGAACCCACAAAGGTGCAATTCACCTCAGCTCTATGGAACATTTTAGTGTCCTCTAGCTCTTTTTTTTGGTTTTACAGACTACAGTGATACTGTTTTGACTCTCTCTCCTCATTGTGTTGTTTTCAGTCGAAGCAGGCAGGTGGAAAAACTTTAAAAATTTGCTGCTCAGCACCAAACAGCTAACAGACACAGTTGGAAACTAGGTGGTTAACATAATGGGGCATTTAGCAGCTAAAGAGACAGATACTTTCATTGGGAGGCAAAAACAGAGTTGAAAAGAGAGTGAAGATGAAACTTACAGTCTTACAGTCAGGTGGACACAAACATGACTCAAAATGAATGCTAATATTGCTTTGTATCTATTGGATGGGTAAATGAGAAGTTGTTAAAAAGTCAGGGTCAAAAGCATCAATTAATGCAGTTTAAAGCTTGGTATAAATACATATTTTGGGAAAAAAACTCTTCTAGCCATATAAAGATGTTATAAGTGTTACTAAAACAATGCTTAATACCATACCAGCAGATGACATTGTGGACATTCAGAACAGTACGAATTTTTCGAAGACTTTGGCTGGGAAAGCTAAATCAGATCTTGGTCTGCTATGTCCAGTGAGCCCAAAGGAAACCACAGCCTTGCCTGGAGCTGCACAGACGAAACACTGCAGGTGGTGTGACTGGATGTGGAAGTGGGGAGTGGGGCGTGGCGGAGGGCAAGTTAGGTTAACTGCTAAGCCATTCAAACTGTCACTTCCAACAATCATGCTGGCTAACGTTCATTCTCTGGACAGCAAAATGGATTATATATAACCCCCACATGAGCGTTGGTCACTCATTGACATGTTGGTTTTTTTCTTGGGACTTATAGTTTTTGGATATATATTTTTAACTTTCACTGTTATGGGCTGGCAGGAACAACGTTTAGTTTTTTTGAGTATGCATATACACAAGAAAATGACAGTAATTAAAATTAATTCTTGAATCCAGAATCTTGAATTTGCATTTATTTGGAGTCCTGCTTCTGGCCACCTCACAATTAAGTCCAGTATTGTTCTCCCCCATATAACTGGGGAAATATCTCTCTTTTTAGCCTGCTAGTCGTTCCACTGTGTTTGCCATGTGATGCTGGGCAGGCAGCGTACAGCAGATGCTGGAAAATGGGGTTGATGGGAGAGGTTGCAGGCTATAAAACCATGAAATGCGGCTCAAAATTGCCTTAAAAGCTTTGTAATGCAGCAGACTTGGATGCTAATTCTCTCTGGGTTTTTAAAGTATTGATTAGCAGAGCTTTAAATAGCGCTATAAGCACACAGTTCATCAACATGAGGGAAATATTGCAGATTGGGGAATTGTCCAAATAAGGGGGCGGAGGGTGGGACCAGCACATTTGTTCACTCCCTTTGGGCACAAAAGTGAATATTGTGGCTATAAATCACCACGATGAGGAGGCTTTACCTCGTGATTCGGCGTGCTTCTAGATGGCTCGGCGAGTCTCTCCTCCTTTTCTTCATAGGAGAGTAGGATTTGCGTCTTCGCCTCTTCCGGCTAACCTTATGCTTCACATCTGTGTCTCTTGAGCTAGGTGTTCTCTTTCTGGAAAGTAGGTATTAATGTGAAAATTTAAGCACCAACAATGGTAATACTGTATATATTGATCTTAATCAGCAGCTGGGCCATTCATTGACATTCACCTGTCAGTGCTGTATCTGGAGTAGCTTCCTCTGGAGCTCGTGCTGCTGGCCACGCTGCCTCGTCGCCTCGGATCAGATGAATAACTTGGTGAGCGTGAGTACGAACTAAAACCAGAAAATGAACGTTAATACCTCGAGTCAAGCAAAGCACCAGTAGATAAGCCTCTATAGCAGGGGCGTCAAACATGCGGCCCGCGGGCCTGATGCGGCCCACCAAGGGTTGCAATCCGGCCCACTTGCCATCCAGTGCTCTTTTCCTTCCTTCCATCTGTCCTTCCTACCTTCCTTTTTTCCTTTCTTCGTTCCTTCCTTCCATCTGTCCTTCCTTCCTTTCTTCCTTCTTCCCTTCTGTCTGTCCTTCCTTCACTATCTCTCTTTCCTACCTTTCTTCTCTCCTTCCTTTTGCCTGTCTTTCCTTCCTTCCCTTCTTATTTCCTTATTTCCTTCCCCCCTTCTTTCCCTCCATCTTTTTAATGGTCTGGCCCACATGAGATCAAATTGATCTGTGTGTGGCCCTTGAATGAAAATGAGTTTGACAAACATGCTCTATAGAATATTAATTAACTTTCATGCACATTTCACGAAATTTCAAATCAGTTTCCATCACTGCAAAGGAATAGGTACACATTTTCCCGCCACTATTTTGTTCGAATGTCCGAATTGATAGTGAAATTCATACATAATAAAAAAAGTTGTGTCTATTAATGACCCCATAATGAAATGTGTTGCATTTTTATGATCATTTTATCACTCTACACCTGTCAGGAATTATGCTAAATGATGATAATGTATTGCTCCCTATAGTATAGAATAAAGTATGCAGGGAGTGTGTGGATGACTAAATGAGGAACATGAGCACATTAGCCCCACTAAAACCACAACTTCCTGTTTGTAGACATTCAATTCTTTGTATAAAAAGATATAAAGTGTTAATTAGTGAGCTTCACAGGCGCCAGCTGTTCCCCCGTCTCCCAGTAAACCAACCTGCAAGATGACAGCGACAGGCTTCGAGAGTAGTGTCCCGAGTATCTGGAACTCCCCGATGATGGGCTCCTGCTCCTTCTGCTGGATGAGCGGTGTTTCAGCCGTCTCCGAGAAGACTCTCTCATCCTCTGCGAACAGCTTGAAGTCTTTGGAGATCTCACAACCGCTACCTGACACCCCAAGGTTATCTGCTCTCTTGCAAAAGCAAACAACATGAAGATATTTTCAGTGCCTTTGAGTGATAAAACCTAAACCTTATCCTGGGTTGCTTTTAAGAAATGCTCTTTCCTTATTCTGGCTTGTAAGATGAATATTTAAAAAGGAAACAGACTGTGGGAACAAAAAAGATAAACAGCTTGAAATTTCCCTGGGAAGCATTCACTCAGATACACTATTTATCTTGAACACAGCAGTACCTCTTGCCATTTCGACTGAAAAGTGTAGCAGACAGGCCGTCCTCCCCGTAAGGTTTGCACAAGGAAGCGTAGCTGGTCACAGAGTTTCCTGAGTCAGAGGCATTGTCTCTGTCAGTGAACTTCAGCTTCTCTGGTGAGGCCGGACGTTGACAGTGGTCTCGCTTTCTGACAGCGACACTCGCTCGAGAAACACCAGTTTTGCTCGACGGAGGCGAGGACGTGTCATTCCCCGAATCGTAATCGTGCGGAGCGTCGGTCTGGCTCAATAAATGGTGAGACCCTTTTCCTTGTAAGAGCTCGCTTCCAGGTTTTGAGGACAAAATCTGCAAACAGACAAATAAGACTGCAGCTTAAAACCAAGCGTTTGTCGATACATGGAACCTGCTACCTGTTTTTGAATACTTTGAATACTCTAGCACAAAAAGGCACATATTCCCTTGAAAACACAGAGAAGAGATTGCTTTCTTTTCTTTTTTTTCTTTTTTTTTTCTCTCGGGACAAAAAACTTTGAAAGATAAAGACATCATGCAAATTTTGAAGCATGCGATTAACCTCAAAAGAAAGTCTGAACTCAACTAAATTCAAAGAAGTCAACAGAAAAACAAAAAATTTAGAAGAAGTAAGTCTAAAACTAAAACAATTATATGAAAGGAACAACAAAAGAGGCAGAGAAGAAAAGGAAAACTATGCGTTGAAAGATCTACCGGATCTAACTCGAGTGAAAGAAGAAAAAAGAGTAAACAATAAGCCCCAATAGAAAAAGCCTCATTTAAAGAACATTGAACAAACATCACAAAAATGGGTATTATGTAAAAATGAAAAAGGATTGCAGACAAAGAGAGATCCCATCAGTCTAACTAAGAAAGCCCTCAGAACAGGACAGATGACTGTGCTCTTTTCTCCTGTAAGAAGTAAATAATTAGCCTGCACCGACCTACAAGTAAATCCCTAAATCTGCGGATAGCATCGACTTACCAATCAAGATTTCCTCCTTAAGTAGGTAAGGTGTAAGAAAAAGGGAAGAGCGGGCAACATAAGTGCATCATTAGAGTCGTAAATTGCAAGAAAAAGACAATAACCCTCTCTTCAAACCCAGAGCCAGATAGACTTTTTATTGGCATGTTCCTTTTTCTTTCCTTAATTGTACATTTGTTTGTTGTTGTAGAGATTTTTTCTGGAGCAAGAAGCCCCCCCCTCGAGTACTTTACTGTACATGTGTGCTCGTATGTGAATTCAAGGGACTGCACACAGAATTTAGAAACGTCCACAAATGGAAAATGGAAAAAAGATATCGGCCCTCCAAGGACCACAGTTGACTGATCTTGTTAAAATTATGATCTCTCTTTACTTATTGATTACAAGAAACTCACAAGGTTTAATCCAGTCTGTCCTTCTGAAGGTTTTCCTATTATCTAGTCTAAAGTCGACACAACAGACCAGCCCTGAGGGAAATTTAAACAAATCTTTACCAGTCGCATCTGCACACAATCTGTGAGGCACACACAGGAGTAAAAAGATTTCACTATCACAGAGACAAATCTTAAACAGACACATTCTTCAATGTCACCTCAAGATTTTTTGACAAGGCTGCCTGCTTCAAATAAATATTTCATCTCTGTCTTGATCTTTTTTTTTTTTTGCAAATGTTTTTTGTGAGCTGTCTTTTCTCTTTTGATGCTGCATTGATTCTTATGTTTCCATCACTTATATTTGTAAAAAGAGGTTGACATATTTATTTATAATCAACCACATTCATGTAGATTATTTATATTCATGAAGGTTTTTCTGTTCAGTGACTGTACTACATACCTACCTTTCCCTTTATGGATTGCTTTTTTTAAGGAAAGAAATATTAAGCAAAGAAAAAATACTCCATTACTTTTGAAATGATCCAAACCAAAGCCCGTAAATAAATAAATGCAAACACCAAATGAATAACAGTGATACAGTAGGTCTACCCCCTCAGAAACCAACTGTGAAGTCCTCCTAAAATACTTTGGGATATTGAATGCTAGGCATGATTCAATCTATCAATTTATTGAATTTCAATTAAAACCCTGTGGTGTGTAATTAAAAACACCCGTCTGTGCAATTAGCATAATTTAATGATTGCTAGAGAGAAATTCAATATATTTTATGCTCCAATAAGCATGATACAATGAGTTTAAGGACATAGCTGCATTTATGAGGCTCTCTGGGGAGAATATGGCTTTAAAAAAAAAAAATCAACCTGTAATAAACAGCACAATTTTAAAATTCAAAGTCAGCCTTCTGGAAGTAGCCAATCACACTTTTAAGATGTTTGTTTTCCCCTCGGTTTCATTTCAGCTTCAAGTCAGGTCTGCAATCTGAACAATTGAAACTGTCTGCTGGCAGTATAAGATAAAACAGACGCAATGACTGGAGGGGATTGAGGAGGGCTAAAGTGAAAAAGGTAATATATATATATATATTTTTTATTTGTCACTTCAGTATCATGAGAAAGCTCCAGGCTCCCGGAAGAATGCTAGTATGCAAGTATTTAGAGGTCACAGACAAAATAAGTTATTTCAGAAAACATATTTTGTATGCACAGCAGGACAAGATGCACCAGTCTAATTCGCTGTTTTAACCACACAGGGTTTCATTAGGTCAGTGTATGAAAGTAAATGCAATTAACTTTTGGCATAACTTTTGGTAAATCCTGTCACCTGCCTTTTGTGCCTTTGTTTAGGTCTAAAGGGGAATGAAAATGCAAATAATTCCTAATTATAAAATAGTTTCAAGTGTTAATTATCCATCTTAGCCTCCTGCTCCAACACACTGTGTACTGCTTATGTTGCTGCTAGACAAATACATGAAATCCACACTGTTCCACAGAAAGCTGTTTGCCATTTATATAGCATGGCATGAACTAATGGTTGATGTCGCATCTCTAACCTTTAAAGACCTTTGTGGTAACTTGGCTCAACTGCAGTCATTAGACAATAAACAGCTATGTGCTGCCGGCTGCAGATCACAGTTTAAGAAACACATGTTTTTGTAATTTCTGCTCATTATAAAGAAAAAAATGTTTCACTTCCTATGTTTAACTTTTAACATTGTTGTTGTTGTTGTTGTAACTGCACCCAGTGTAATTAAAAGCCTTGTGCTGGCAGGTATTGGTGACAAGTGACTGCATGTACTGTGATGTTTGGTGCGGTTAGGAGCTAAAGAGAAAAGTTTCAACTATGCTACTCCTCTTTCAAAAATCTAGTAAAAATAATCAAATCATACTCTACTACAGTTGCAAAGTCAGTCATTCACATCATTAGAGAACACAATCTGGGAATTTAGGTCTGGTATAATGTACTGAACATACAATAACATGATGAACAGGTGATAATTAGTGCTAAGGCTGTGTGAAGTCATTCTATTATTTGCATTGAAATATAACCCATTATATATCTTAACAAAAGGAAAAAAACAAGCTCACAAATCTTCTCACGTTGGTGTAATTTTTTTTTTTCAGAATTGATTTGTTGTTGTTCAGAGTCCCTTCTACCAAGTGTGTTACATACTTAATGTTGTGGGATTTTTTTAAAAACAGAAAAACAAGAACTTACTGCAAAATGAGGGATTACAAAATTGAGTTCAGAGTCAGGCCATGTACCGTTTATTTAATATTAAAAGATTCAGTCCTTACAGGGTAGCTACATGGGTTTAGACACAATTTCCAAAAAATATTCTTTCTGGGGCTGAATGGTAATTTCAAGAGCTTTTATACAGTAGACTAGATTTGAATCCTAATTGTGAGCTAATTAAGAAACTAATGAATGATGAATTTATTGAAAAAAAGTCCAAACCCAAGTACCTTACTGCAGGTATTATTATATATTTTGACTGACAAAAAGCAGTTTGACATGGCCGTAACTGAGGAACCAAACTGAACCTTTGGCAGCATTGTTAGAGTCCCAAAGAGTACTTACGGTGCCGGTTGAGAGGATGGAGCGATATTTTGGAGCCGTTTTACACACTGATTTGGTTGCAGGTCTCCACTTCATGTCCGTGCGGTCCAGCACTCCATTTGTTTCCGCTCTTACAGCTGCCAGGTCTCCTAACGCCTGATGTACCACAGATTTCTGCACATGGCGTCTGTGGGGAGATTTTGGATTTAGTTTTCATGACACAGCATCGTGACATAAGAGCTTCTGCTCTATTACACACAATACAACACTTCAGGGAATAATGCAAAAACTAGTATGAATGCATAATTGATGTCAATGAGTCATTTGAATTTATATGAGCGATATTTTTCTTCTGTCATTTTGTATTAGCTTCCCTAAAAATGACGTGCAACCTTTTGTGTAATCATAGAACAATTTGTAAAGGGAATGGCTTCTTAAGTCAAGGTGGGAAGATCCACTGATGAGAGATTGTACTTCAGCTGTATATTTGAGTTATGCAAACATCGTTTAAAGCTCAATATCCTTTTTTTCCCCCTTTTTTTCATAAAGTATATTTTTGGGGCTTTTTGCCTTTAATGTATAGGTTAGTAGAGAGAGAGACAGGAAATGGAAGGCAGAGAGGGGGGCAATGACACGCAGGATAGGACCGCTCGGTGCAGGATTTGAACTGGGGTCGCCTGCAGTGAGGACTGTAGTCTCAACACATGGGGTGGATGCTCTACCCACTGAGCTAAACACCGTCACCAAAGCTCAATATCCTTGATTTTAACCGTGATAATATCCTACACAAACTCTAAATGATAAATGAGTGATAAATGTCCGGGAATTTTCCATATTTCGGGTCAAGGTTGGGCTTTGAGGTCCCAGCAAAGGCAGCACTATCATGTTGACAGAAAGACATACAGTACTGTCTCTCCTTGAGTCAGTGAAGGCAACAGTCTGTGGTGTTTTGACGAAAGCAGAAGTCACTTTGATAACGGTGACGCAGCGTTGCCGTGGCACCCAAGGTCAGAGGATATGACTGTGACTCCCTAAACACACAGATGGGTGTTTCCTTGTTTGTAGAATAATGAACCAATAGGCTAATTCCATTACTGTATTCGTGGCACTATCTGTGAATATTACTTTGATTCATCTTGGCCAAGCTTCAATAAACATCCTTTGCACTTTTTCTCCACTGATGATTGACAAACAAATTCTCCATTAAAAGAGCTCCAGACATATTTAAAATGTTGATTTCAGGATACATTTTTGATTATTTGAGTCCTAAAATTGAACCGGACTGTACATAAATAATTGATTAAGTTCAACTGAAGTAAATATTAGGTGTCAAAGTTCACTAACTGAGCCGTGCCTGAAAATGTCATTCTAGCTCTATATATAATATTCTACATTCAACAGCAACCAATGAATTACTAGTGGGTTATTATTATCCCAGCAGCTGCCAGAAATGCTATCAGCCCTGTTCAGTGTAATCCATAAGAGCTGTCAAAAACAACATTTTCACATTATCACATGGCCAAGATTTTTCAATATGTCATCATAATTTAGCGCATCGATCCGCAGAGTGAATTTGGGGGCATTTCCTGTGAAGCTGTGATAAGAGCCGGTCTTGCCTGAGATCAGGAAGTCACCTCTGGCTTATCAGTCATCGCTGTGATGTGACCAAGAACTCGGCAGACACCTTGGTCTGATAAGATAAAGTGAGGATCAGGGGGCGGAGGGGAGATGGATGAGCTCCTACCTGTCCTCTGTGGAAGATTGGCAGGAGGAACTGTCCGACTCTGACCTCCGATAGCGTCGTCTCCGACGTGAGTGAGTCCGGGAACTGGAGGAGGTGATGAGGAGAGCAGAAGAGGAAATCACTCAAGTGGATAAAGAGACAAAAGCACTAGCACCACAACGATGGACTTGATTTACAACCAGTTGATTTACAGAAATTATTTAGGGAGCAGTTTTTGAAATTAATTAATAATTTAGACGACATTTCTGCTTCTCAAATGTGAGGATTTCCTGCCTTTATCTGTTTTTATTACTGTTGTAAATTGAATACATTTGGATGTTTGACATTTGAAGCCAGCTTGGGTTCTTAAAGATTGAGAGAATTTCTGAAGTTTTGTTATTTTCATAGTTTTGGCCATAACGTGATTGATGAGATCTGTTAACACGCTGACATTGCAACATTGAAGTTGTTTGGGATGAGAAACAGTCGTACAATCGGACAGGTTTTAACAAGCCAAGAGATTATCTAAAACAACTTTTATTAAATTCCACTTTTATTATTAAAAGTGAGCTGACTGCTACTGCCTGTAATAAGCCTTCATTGCACGTATGGCAAGTACGATAGGTCAAAGATAAACTAAGAGAGTTGGTCTGTTTACTGTTACAGAGGATTACAGTGTACAGTTTAGTCTGGTGGCTTATTTGAAGCCCCTGGAAACATATTACTCTATAAAAATAAATATTCAGGGCTAAATAGACATCAGCAAAATGCTTCAGCTGAAAAGAGCACATACTGTATGTAATGTTGGTGTCATTTCCAAGTATTTGCAAAGTATCTTGTTTTCTGACCTTCTGAGCTGGACTGTAGGGAAAATGTAAGTATCTGTCTTTCATTCACCTGTTGCATAGTAACCTTTCTCTGTTAAGGTGTTGCATCAATCACCTCTTTTTTTTGGCACTGTTTCCTGATACATTTGCACAATCATTACATGATTTGGATCAGCTGATGTATATGAACTGTGACCTTGCTTGCATATGTATGAAAGGTGAAATAAAGGATGTGACAACACTCAGTCAACCGATGAAGCCAATGGTGTAACTTCATCACTCAGTCAGGGACAAACTTTTGCGTTTATAGGGCTTGCCCTCTGCGGTCCAGCCAAAAATAGGACAGCACATCAGAGAGATAAGGGAAAGCACAAAGGAAACAGCAAAGACATGAAAGAGCAAAGTGATCAGAACAAAAGAGGAGAGAGTTGTACTGAGCTGGAAAGCAGAGATGTCTGTTGAAGTAAGCAGCAACTGAACTTGGCTCCGTGCTTACACACAACAGCCCGCTCATCCAAAGTCGAATTATAAAACGTTGCAAGATCACAGCATGAAATTGGTTTCTCTTACCCTCTTTCACCCCCTTTTTCTCTTTGTGGCTCAAGCTTTCAATCTGCTTTCCTCTTTACGAGGGTTTTTTCATGCTTTGCCAAAAAAAAAAAAAAAAAATAGCTGCATGTTTGTGTATTCATCCATCGTGCCCCTACACGAGAGCGTTTTTGGAGGATCCTTTTTCTTTCTTCCTCAGAAAATGAGTGCTCTGAAGGAGGATGCATGGGCTTATAGCATTGGGGAGGAAAATGGGGTACTGTAGGGGGGTTAAAATACTTGTGTAGGATTTGGAAAGTACATGTTTCTGATGCAACAATCACAGACTGACCTTTTCTTGTGCTTGCGCTCATCCTTCCTCTTATGTTTTAAACTTGAAGAGCTGGTGGGATGAAAGAGAATGAAATCATGAGTGAGGAGTATTAAGACCGACAAAGCCTGCACAGACACCCCGCTTTTCTTGCTGATACATAAAGGGCATTGGCTTTTAAAAGGTGGAAATTCAACAATCTTATGGAAAACAGGCACTAAATGTTATGCCACGTGTATGACAGAAATGAATCCAGGTCAGAACCGTTTGCCTTTGAAGTCTCTTTGAACTTTTAATTAAATATTTGAACCTTTAGAAAATTACAGATACAGTACACAGTCAGAAAACATGCTCAAATTATGCATAAAGCAATCACATACATACCTGTGTTTGGACTTTTTGGAGGTATACCTGGAATTTAACAGAAAAAGAAAGTTGTATGTTACATTAATATAAATATTATTTCATAAACAATGTATTTATCATGTATTGTAAAAGCAAGAACTACCTATGCCGCTTGCTTTTCTTGGAGCTCTTCTTCTTCTTCTTTTTCTTCTTCCTCAGTGGGGAGAGGCTACGGGAAGGAGACCTAAAAGTGAGACGACAAATAAATATGAATTCTCGAGAGTACTGAATATCCTTCTGTACAGACACAAACATCACCTAGACGTGTCCAGCCATACACCTCCTCACAGGGAGTCATCTCATTTTGGGAACTGACCTTCTCCTTTTCCTCTTCCGTGCGGACTTTCTCTTCTTCTTCTTCCCCTTGGGCCTAGGAGAGAGTTCCTCATCAAAGGAGGGGCTGCAAGCAGAGATAGAGCAGAGGGGACACTTTTGTATTTATTCCAGGGATGTGCTGAAATGTGAAATCTCAGCAGTGAAGCAATAACATTTTTGGACGAGAGTTATAGTTTCTGAACCCCGGTGTTTGAACTTTTGGACTTACATAGTCAGTCTGCTGTTAAAGTGTTTCACCTGAGAGTTCACCACAGTGTTTTTCCTACATACATACAATGGAAATTAATGGAATTCCACCTGTTGGGCTAAAAACACATTTTTTTCCAATCTGAACTACTTTATAATGAAGAAATAGTCTCAATGAAACCAGTTTACAGTGTATCCTGTTTTAAATGCGTTTTTTAAAATGCTGTATGCACCACTGTGGCCCCCCACTGTGGCCAACTGTGGTACAATGGGGGGAAATTAAGGTTAAGGTTAAGGTTAGTTTGACGTGGTGCTATTGGAGCTTTCAGAGTTGGCTCCCAAACAGCAAACAGCAAACAACATGAGAAGAAGAACCAAAACTATTGTAGCAGTGCAAAAAACTCCAACATATTGTATTAAGCTCTCACACATTATTATAATGACTGTGAACTTGCACAGAAACGCTTATTATAATACAAAAGAGCTGTGGCTTACAGTTTTTCTCTGTGAATTTTGTTCAAAGTAAGTGTGAAACTCACTCTATAAAAGTCTGCAGAGGCTGTGAAAATCCACAGCAAATATTTGTGGAATTGGTTCCAAAAGTAGGACGTTTGCAAGTCCAAACTGAGACTCCAGCATTCAAATGTACAAATATTTTTATAGAAACTAATAGGTTGGAGATCCTACTTACTCAGAAAGCTACAAAATACTACCAAAAATATATTCTTTTGAAGTTTGCTGTAATTTTTTTTGCAGACAAATAACCCGAACAGAATGGGTGGGGTAAAATAATCCTCATGACTCATCATTGGCATCGCATAACTGCACATAAATGCTTCCTGATTCCCTCTCACAACAATCATAAACAAGATTATCTGTGAGCCGAATGTCCTATATGAGATGATCCCATCACAACAGGATGATGAAATCCTCTCCAGACTGGTATAAAGCAGAAGACTGATCGCATGCCAGCGTGCTTCACTGAAGTCAAGACCGATTGTGACATGGCTGCACTCACTGAACTGCATTAACTGATGTTGGATTGTCCCTTATCCTTTTTTCTACTTTTCTTACTGTTTCACACTAAACATAAACAAAACAGAGTGGGACACAAATTTGAATATTAATTTCATATAATGTTATAAACCTTAGTTTGTCAGCAGCAAAGCCTGTCTGCCCTCATAAATGTGTAATTCAGTTGTTTAACCCTTGTGTCGTCCTCCCGGGTCAAATTGACCCCGTCTTCTTTCCTCCCTTCCTTCCTTTCGTCTGTACTTCCTCCACCCCACTTTTTTCCTCCTTCTTTCCTTCCTTCCCTCCTTCCTCAGTCTCTCCTCTCTTTCTTTCCTCTGTCCTTCTTTCCTACCTTCCTGCCTTTCTTCTTTCCTCTGTCCTTCCTTCCTGCCTTCCTTCCTTCCTTCCTTCCTTCCTCCCTCCCTCCCTCCCTCCTTACCTCTCTCCCTCCCTTGACTCGAGGACAACAGGAGGGTTAAGCAGAACTGAACAAACATTTTAATTTGTTAGTGATGCTCCTGATATTGCAACATATAACTTATCAACAAGGTACATGTTGGAGAGCAGAATACTTAAACAAAGTCAATCTTAAAAGTTTACTCCAGTGATTTTATGCAGTAGTAGTATTGCATTTCATAAAGCAGTGGGAGAGACGCTTATCTTAAGTACTTCCAGCTCCAAAAACACTGAATCTTACACTTACCATAATAATCCAACTAAATTGTGTCTTTCATTATGCTGTGCTAATGTTATGTTGTATACCACAATTACCAATATGTAAATACTGTTCAAATCAACATCCACATCATAATCACAACTCTGATATATCCGATTTGGTTCTAAAGACGAGCCTTAAAGAAGCAAACAAACGTGAATGCCTCCCATCAGCCAAACTCAGTGTATAAGGTATAATTGAGAACAATTTAGTGCTATCTTGTTCATGACTAGTATTTTTTGACCCTCACATGAACAGCTCTGACCTTGAGCAGTCATTCTGATCTCTACCATCAGTCCAGAAGGTAGTTTAAGTGACACTAGACCTTCACTGCCAGGCAAATGAGTCTCTCAGACATCATGCACACTAGTTGTAATGCAGTTAAATATTCCTATTCATGAGCCGCCCCTATGGGTTTGGGATTAAGACTCACACTAGAGACATTTGTTGTATCTCTCCCTCTCTTGTGTCCTGTATCTCTCTCTTCTCACTGTAATAAAGACATAAAAAAATCCCTCCAAAAATACTCGCTATTCACCAAACCAGGCCTTAAATTACTCAATGATGTCATTCATTAAAGTATTTTCTGGAAGAGGACAGATACCTTTGAAAAGTCTTTGTCCCTAAGCAGATTTGTAGTCCTTAGCATATCTAGTAGAAGCTAATGTTATTGTTATTAACACATGTAATACATGCATTACTGACTCTGCAAACAAGGACAATAACCTTCTTTCTTTAGGCTCTAATAATTCTCCAATGGACCTTTGTGATGTCGGCATTGGTAGCTGCAGATTTGTGATGCACAACAGACACTACACACCTGCACACTTTTTGAACACACACATTGACACACATACTCATAGCTAGCCTGACATATTCCAGTCTTTCAACCATCTCCCTCTGAAGGTGCGAATTTGTCATTATAAAGAAAAGGGACGTGTCAGATTCCATCTGTTGACCAGCTTGATTGCTGTCCAGAGGTTCACTTCATTTGCTTGCTGGAAATGACTGATGTGGAAATGGAGATGAAGGCCTTTGAAGCACCACAAGCTCATTGAATGGGCCTTTCATGTATAAACTGACTGAAATTCATAAGAAGCAAAGGCAGGAGGGAGTTAGCCAGCATGTAAGGCGATACAGACTAAAGCAGAGATGTGCAAGACGATGCTGTTGACTGCAATTAACTCGGGCAGCCTCACCCCAGCTTTAATAATATCGTAGAAAATAAGCTGCTTTTTCTTCTCTTTTTTTTTTTGGAAAAGTGGAAAGTGTATCTGGAGTAGGTTGAATCAGAATTGATGTGAATATTATGGAGGAGTGATGGGGAGTATTTACACCATTAATGGCAGGCGAGTAAATAAAGGAGAGGAGTGAGCTGGCATGGAGACACGAGGCTCTTATTACACCAACATGCTCATTTACTATCGCACAGACAGATAAATACATGATTACATGCACACACAATGCCCTTTTATATGAATCAACAAATGAAGCTGATTATGACTGATGTTTCTGTCCATGTGATGTCATTATTATCCGACACAGAGCGGCTAGGAGCAGTTATATGTGAGGTGTATTATTGCAATCAAAGAAACATGTAACTTGTGAAGCAATGCTCATTTAAATATTTTTATTTTATTGGAATTGTGCACCCCAACCTGCTGTCAAAGTAAGCCTTTCAGCTTCATTAAGGGAGAAACAACAAATCATTTGCTCTTCTTAACCCATTTACTCATATTTTATACCAACAAAAGTTTAATTTCAGGGCTGCATCTGATTATTGACATTATCAATTACTGTAATGATTATTTTCTTAATTAAGTGATTAATTGTTTAGTCTAGAAAAATGTCAGAAACTAGTAAAATATGTTAATCACAAGAGTCCAAAACCCAAAGACATTCAGTTTACCATGATAGAAAACTAAGAAAAAATAGCATTTCATTTTTTAATTTTCTGTTGGCTGAATATATGATTAAGCGACTAATTGTTTCCACGCTACTCTAATTCCAACCATGGAAACAACCATTTAAAAGAGCAACACAAGTCTTTTGAATCGCTGGGCAAAATTTGAGATTCAAAGGTCTGAGGCTTCAACAAAAAGCACTTTGAAGTGGAATCAATTGAAATGAATTTTCTCATCTTTGAAGGCAAATATAGATCAATCATTTTTGCTGTTTGAAATAAAAATCAAAACACAAAAAATATTTAGAATAATACAAAAAAGTCAAACTAGAAATGTGTTTTTTGAGATAATGAATTTTGCATTTGACATGCTTTTGCAGGGCTTTTCACAAGGATATGAATTATGAAGTAGTCATTCAGTGGTAGAAATGGGAAAATGTCGCCGAAATGTGGTGTCACTATTCAATCGTATACACTGATCTTAGTTATTGCATGTTTTAATTAGTTTGTAAACATGCAGTTCATTATTGTAACAGATAATTAGACTTCTTGTGCGTTTTAGCTCACACAGTCTGTAAATAGCTGTTTATATATTTAAACCCACACCTATTCCTGACTGATCCCAACCTTTGTATTTAAGTCTTATTTATTGATACCTTCACTGTAAAGTTGATCAAGACATGTCACAATGATGGTTAATATATTGTTTTTTACCAGAAACACAAATGCACTCTTATTCTGAAAATAAACAATAAAGTTATTTTAAGGGGGGGACATGTTTTTTAATCCCATGTTTCATGTAGTTTATGTGTTGGTTTTAAATGTGATTATTTAAAAAGTAAATACCCCCTAACTCTAACCCTAACCATTTTCATCTTCACTATTATCTTTATTTTGAGTTTGAGACATAGCCTATATTTTCCTCATATGTCTCACATCTGTTACTTTGACACCATTGTCTCTTTTAGTGTGACTCTGCTTTAAAAAGCTCAATGTAAATAAAGATAAATAATGTATTTGTTCTTTAAGCCATAAACATCTGTGTGGCACATAGGGACAATGCAGCGGCTTCAGTGGACTTTAATATTTAGGCCTACAATCCTAAAGCTGCTGCCATCGATGTAATGAGGATGCCCCCTCTCTGTGCAATCATTGAAATTCTTCATGTGTTTTGTCATCAATCATTTTTCTAATATCTCTCAAACACTGAAGATGACTCTCTACTTTCAACTCAGTAGGAAACAACCTCTCAGCTGAGCACCCACATGCACACACACACACACACACACACATACTGGTTTCCATGGTTGATGGGGACCAACTTTCTAAACATCATTTGCGGGGACCACCCTTTCTAACTATTCTGGAGGTCTGGAAAAAATCAGACACACTAATGTAAGCTTTGCTAGCTTATACACGACCTGAAACCTCAGAATTCTTGACACACACACACACACACACACACACATATATATAGAGCAGCGTGTGGGGGCAGGACTAACACAGACAGACTCATTTCTCTATCATCATTTTCACACTGTTTTGAAGCAGAGGTTAGTATTTGAAAATGTACACGCATACAATCACAACTTGTTAATCAAAACTATTTTGTTAGAATCAAAAATCAATATAATAAAGTAGGTACTTGGATTTAATTGAGTCGTCAGCTGTTTGGCTGGCAGCTGGCGTTTATGGAAAGCCTTTTGTTTTAGTAAACTTCTTAAAAAGCGTATCCAGATTATATTTGAAAAGCAAAGACTTAACATTAATCTAGCTCTGGTAGGAACATAAAATAACTATAAAAAAGACATATTGTTAAACACTTTGCTACAATCCTCATTGGAGGGTGATCGTTTAATGTATGCGTCAAATTCAATGAGATGTACCTGCACGTTACACAAACAGCAGGTCACGCACACAGGTGATTGTTCAGGATTGGTCCAGACATTGACAAACTGCACTCCTTCTTGATAAATGCGACCACAGAGCTCTGGAGACTATGTGCCTGTTTCATTGGATGCAGAAGACTGTCTTGCTATAATAAATGGCCCTGCTTGGTGTAGTCGGCAGTTTGGGAGCATTAGGAACTGAAATGCATTATGGCTGATTAGAAAGACCAAGCCCAAGTACCCTCTCCTGGTAATGAGAGCGCTTTGTCACTCATTAACACCTCTACCATTCTGGCTTTATAGTAAGAGAGCACAAGGCAAGCATTTGCATTTTTTTTTTTTTTTGATGGCAGAAACAGTTTCTTTTGATGAGGTAGAGAGAATGAAGGGGAGAATGAGAGCACAGTCAATTGCCAGCTACACTGTGAATGGTGATTGTGTGAAACAATAGTGTATAAAAAAAGGGATTTGGGGACATCTGATGAGAATACGCTCAATGCTGAATGCAGCCTGTTGTCCTGAAGAGCATGTTGCTTTTTTTACAGGCTGCAATCATGCATGAATACTCACAACAAATACATGAGACCACATCCTAGATATGTCATTACATTAAAAATATATCACTCGCTTGCAAAATGATGTTGTGTTTATTTATGTATTTGTCTGCTTCTATGTTTGCAGTTTGTCTGATTCAACATAATTTAAGGGAAATTATTTATTTTTGTGCTCATAATAGACTCTGAGGCTTTTTATATAGTGAACCATATTTGGCTTGCTTTCTCAAAATCACTGTAGCTATCGTACTGGTTCTACAAAAAAACAGCATCAGTGGCTTTTGGTTTCATGTTATAATTAACATTGGTTGCTCTGCTAAATTGGGCTGCTGCTGGCCAATTAGCAAGATAACAATCTGCAGAACAAACGTCTCTCTCAATGGAGGTAACTTCTTCTCAGGCAGCTTGCAGTGCAGCATGTCCTCACAAGAAAAACGGCAATATAGGTCTAAAATTCAGCAGACCAAAACGACCTATCGTAACGTTTACGTCATGTAGCGGGTGAAGTAATTATAACCCAGAGAAGAGGATGGCGACAAAGTTAGATGGCAAAAAGTTGCCTTTGCTGCAGGAGACCACTGTTCACCTCCTGTTTCCAACGACGAGTCAGCACATTTAAAAAAACAAAAAAAACAACCTAACATCACTGTTCTTACTGTTGCCATGACGATGAAGGTTCCTTTAAGGGAGTATAAACCACGTTTCAACTGATCACTTGAACCCAAACCATTATCTTTCCCATACCCCTAACCAAGTGTTTTTTGTGGCCAAATCTAACCGGACCTTAATCATGGTGTTGTCACCCATAATCATTTTTAACAGTGATTTGTAACAGGTTTGGGAAGCTGGAGTGCAGAACAACGGCCTCTAGATGGCGTAGTTACCGGAATTTGTCACTAGCATATGTGTAGAGCTATGTGAAACTAAAATTGGGATTGAAAGGAAGAAGATTTATCATCATGGAAGAAATCCAAGAAGAATCACAGGAAGCTTTGAGTCTGGACATGGTGACAAAAAAGGACCAAAGGAAATGTTTCCAGGAATGGGCACTGGGACAAGTGTATCACATCTCAGTATTGAAGGGGATTAGAAAGGTAATACTGAAAGAAACTGCTGATTTACAATAACAATTAACAGTAGTTAACAATTCTAAGATTTTTGGGCCCCCCTTGTGAATCTGTTATTCAGAAAGCCTTCAGTATTTCTCAAGATGTATTCAATGATATTTTATTTTGTCCACTTGGATGGTAGTTTGGGTTTATAAATATTTGGCAGTGTTTAAGCCCACAATAATCATAAAAAACATAATTACCTAATTGATTTCAGTGAGTTGCTTTGGCACAGTGGACTATTTGGCGACACAGTTGAACCAGCTCAACGTTATCCTGGCTGGACAATCATATTTATTTAGGGACGCAATATTAAATGAATTTCTACCAAGGACAATGTCAGTCTATTGTTTACCACATGGAGATGGCAGTTGTAAAGTCCTGTCTCGTAGCATCATAAACTGCTGTGTAGTGTTTTGGCATCTAGGGCCTTCAGACTCATGGATGTGTTACTCGGAGTGGACATCATGGGTCGTATTTCATTGTCTTGTGAAGTACGTGAAGCAGAACTCTCCCCCCTCCAACACAACTCCTGGTATTTTTTTGTTTTGAGACTGAATTCAGTCTTAGTGAAAACACACATGCCTCATACTGTAAGTCTACATCTCACAGAAGGACTCAGATAGAGTAAAGGTAGGGTCTCTGAAAATGTCAGAAGAGACAAATTCAATAAAACTATGAAATGAGCTGATTTAAACTATCATCTAGTAAATATATTGATAAAGAGATGACATACATTGTTCACTTTAGGGTCCTTACTTAGGAATAAAAAGCTTGTCAACATGATGCTGTGTCCACTTTACTGGCATCATCTCCTGAAATTCCTCAGTACTTAAGTTTCAAACAACTTTATATATCTCTCTGCCATTCGGAGCTGCTGCAAAGAGAAGTCTAGTGTAGATTCCACTCAAGGAAAAAGCTCTCAATTTCAAGGATAAGAAATGCTGTAAATCTTTCTCACTGCTCTATTTCTGACAGATGTCTTCAGAAAAAGTGATTATCAGAAGCTTGTCTGCGTTTTTCTGTGAGCTTGCTGCTGAATTAAAAAACAAAGAGAAGCAACTGTTGGGTAATGTTCATCCAAAGAGATCCTCCCTTACACTTCAGATGCAGCTTCAGTCATGTTTTTACATATCACTGGCTGCTTCCCTGCTGTGTAGCCGCAAAGGCTTTGAAGGTGTCAGATTAATTAAGTTTTCTTCAACAACAACAACAACAACAGCAACAAAATCCACCTGAATTGCTAATTTCAACCCCAGAAAGCTCTTCTCAGAAATGTGAAGGTTTTGGGCTAAGGGGTAGGTGAAAGGGAGGATCTTAGTGACACATATGATTTGATTCTGTAATTTATTCTATAAATTGTTATATGTTTTTTAATGTCTGCAACCCTGTTAATTATGCAGATGCCTGTCTCGTCCACGACACTCTTGTAAACGAGATTTTTAATCTCAATGAGACTTGTCCTGGTTAAATAAAGGTTAAATAAAATGAAATAAATCTTTGTACTTCCCCACTGGGTCCAACCTGATAAGACTGTTTACATTCCCTCCACCAGAATATAGAGATTAACTGTGTTTCCTCACTGAGAGTCAAACCCTGAAGGAGTTTTGGTGTAGTGTTAAAAGGCTTTATCATCTAGCAGAGTAGTCTATAAAAATCAACCTCCAAAAAAAACAAATAAAAAAATAAACGATTCATCTTCTGAAACGTTTCACTCCCCTGCATATTTAAAGGACGTCAATTTCTTGACTTACTCTTTGTAAGCTCTCGTTCTTTGAGTTGAGAAAATCTGCTCGGTGGCTTTCAAGCATTGCTGCTGGGCATTTTTTGAAGGCATAACCAGTGACTCACCTCCTGACCCTGCGATGACTGTGGTGTTTGCGTCCCTTTCCTTTGATGCAGCAATTTCTCCTGTCTCCTGTGTCCACTCGGGTGTCTGCGTCCAACCCTTTCCTCTCATCAGTCTTGAGCGGCAGGCAGGCTGATTTCTCTAAGCTGTGAGGAAAGAATAGAAGACAGAGAGAGAGAGAAAAAAAAAAGATTTAGTTTTTGCTCTTGTGTGTTCTCATGAGAACTTTTCCAAGTGATTTTTCTTGTTGTCCGCACAGTTAACGCTTCCATCATACAATAGCGAGCAGGATTTAGCATGCTTGGTTAGCCTTATTCCCTCTGGTCTACTGGGTATGTCTTTTATTCCCCTCCATTTCTCTCTGCAAGCAATTCTCTGGGGAAATTGGAGGTCAGCCATTTACCATTCAAATCGAGGTGTCAATTGAAATGTAGTTATTTACATGCTTCAGTTGCCCTGACATTTTTGGAAATTAAGTTTTCTATCTTGTGCTGGGCAGATGCGGCCACAGGAAATGCATCATGGTCATAAGAATGGTTCTCCTTGAAGAGCTTCGACTTTTTTTTTTTGCTGTCAATGACATTGTACACACTGAGTTTCATTTTTGAGCCTATGCTTTGCAGTTTTAAAATCATGCCGACTTATTTTATTTTTGGCCGCTTGATAAGGTTGCTGTAGGTCAGGTGTTTAGTAATTCACCTACTTCCACCTGAACCTCACCAAAAACCTCCACTGGCAGACAAATGCGGCTGCAGAACGAATGACTAAATAAACTGAATGATTAGATGTGAGCACACAGTTCTAGCCCTGCTTATTATCCTCTGTTTTAGTCATGGGAGATTTGAGCGTAATTACACATTCTCCTCTTCTTCGAGTGGTTCCCGTCTGATTGTAATGAGAAGATAATCAGAGCCAGAGATTAGGCCGTCAATGCCGCCTCCTCCTCCTCTTCCCCCAGCGATGAGCAGGCAGGAGCCGTCGCTTTCTATCTTCCTCACCTTGGCTTTCCTCTGCTTCTCTACATAAGAGGGATTGCCCCCGGCAGGGAACCAATAAAGAAAAAAATGGCAGACTGGATGCTCCAACATGACCGAGTATTTGAAAGGTGATAGTAGAGATAAAGTCAGCCACGAGTAGGATGATTAGTCTGATAAAAGAGGGCCAAGAAGAGGAACCCTTAAAATATCCTGGTGATTTGGGTTATGTTCTCTTGACTGTTGTTGGAGATGCAAATTAAACTCTGCTTATAATGTTTGCTGCATTGTTGTCTGACACTGAAGATGTTTGACAAGGTGAAAAATGACTCATACCTTTGACGGTAAATTAAAGCTGAACAGAAGGACCATCAGCTGTGTTGTGCTTCTACATTTTCCATCTTATTACATTATTGATGGTACTTATTTACATTTGACTGCAGACCACTGAATCATCACCAAAATTTAGTTGTTATGTCTGATTTGTTCAGTAGATTCATGAAGTTTTGGTGTCATGCTCATTGACAGCTCTTTTTTTTGGTTGGAGAGACAGTCAAAGGTTTTTAGGCAGATTAAGGATGGAAACATCATCTTCACCATTTGTCATTTTCATCATTTTCATTTAAATCAGACTAGACGTGCACATCTCAGTGGGATTGGTGCTTGACACAAAACTATTTATTTGCATTAGCATCATTTTAAACAACTACAGGTCTTCCTCAGTGATCGCTTTCAATCTTCCTCACCTTCGTTTGTTTGTTTGTTTGCTTGTCTTCCATCTGCAGTTAGTTGATATGTCACTAATGAAATTACAGAGAACTGTGATTTAGTGTATCTTTGTATTACAAACATTTAAGTAGTAACTAAGGCGACACATCTTAAGTAATATGAGCCTGTATGAGAGAAGATATCAGGGTGGTGAGCATCCCTGAAGTGTTTAGCTTTTTTTCTGTCTGGGTTTATTTGCTAACGTAAATACACTAAAACCAACGCCAAGCTCAATGCACGGTTGTCCAATCAAGAAGAGAATGAGTGGACCGGCCGGCATTCTTTTTTTGTTGAATGGCAACCAAGACATTTAGTGTACGAAATGGCTTGCTAGTAGCTTTTAGGCTACTTGATGAGATTGAAGCAGTTGGACATAGTACATCACTTGTTACTGATTTGTTAGATTCAATTGTCAGGTTATAACTTCCACAAACCTACCAAGCAACCGTTCTATTACATTAGACTCAATACACAAAAATTGACACAGAAGTCTACAGCACACAAGCAATTTAACTCCCCCCACCTCCACTGTCTCCTCCTGTGCTGTATTAGCATTTAGATTTACTGCATGTGATTCTGAATGTTTCTTTCAATATGTGTTCATGTTCAGGAAATATATACTCCAGGCTGTGCTACCAATGGAAAAAACAGACAAAATGAAACAAAACAGTCAAATGAAACAGGTAAGTTGTTTGTGAATATATTACGTTTTCTGTCTCTGTCAATCAATCAAATACTCAAATCTATTTATCTTTTTTTTGACCATTTTGATAATCAAATAATCATTTAAGCAATCCAGTGAAGTATCATGGGTTTCAGTTCAATGGGCTGACCCTCTCTTGAATGGACATACTGTACCTTTAACACCTTTAGTGGACATTATAGACGCTAATTTTATGTCATTTGCTCCTAAGACACATCACATTACATCCTGTTTTGTGCATGCAACAAAAATAGTCTTATCAAACTTTTTACCGACCTCAAGTAATCCAATTTAACACAAGCATCTAGTTAAGTCACAGTCAATTCACACCTACCTACAAAGACTTTCCAGCTCATTACATAAAGGACACACTGCACAGTAAACCACCACAATTATAGTACAAACTATTTTATAGTTTGCCATTGAACCTCCCTGCTTATAATAGTCATTTATCTAATCTTAACTGTCCGTGGAGACCTTTGGCTGCTGAACTCGACCAGTCTGACAAAAGATATGAATGTTACAGCCAGTGGTAGTACAATGGCCATACTTCCTGCAGATATCTGAACAATATACACAATTTACTTGACACAGCAGAACAAAAAACATTTGCACTCTTGAACGCTCTGCTCCTGCGTCCCTGAATAAAGCAGGAGTGGAAAGTGGCCCGAAGCTCCTTTTTACAGCTCCCCTCTCTCCCTCTCTCTCTGCTTCTTTGTTATTTGCTGTCACTCTAAGAGCAGCGTTTGATGACTTCTAAATGAAATCGATTTCACCATCACAGATGCACATTCCCTTGATCCGGCCACCGCAATTTATGGCTGAAACCTTCCACGCTATAAGCACCGGGATTTATCGCAGGCCGTTTGTATCTGTCAAACAACACCTCTCGCTCACTCCACACCCACACACAAACACATACATTCAAAACCCTCTAGCATGGACAATCCTTTTTGTAGTCATAACTCATGACCAGGCAGTGGTTGAAAGTGCTTAAAGGGACAATTCAAAGTAAACCAAACTGGCAAAAAGCTTTATATGAATGTAAATACTGAGCGGATTAAGTTAGACTACTTGATGATGAAGAATTATGTGGACAGTAATCCTCCAAAATCCTTACTGGATTTGTTTACCATAAAACAGGTAAAATGGAGTCATACTGTAGATTGGGATGAGCTCCAATAAAATCCCCCCTGGAATATGGCAGTGATGGGAATGCCACTGATTGAAACCATTGTCTGTGTACAGCAACACTACATATGCAGCCAACATCCCACTTCTTGACTTTCTGACCTTTCTCTTTCATCATGTGTATTATACAGCACATGTATGCACCTGCTCTGCTCCCTTGCTGACAAAGTAATACAGTCATTGGAGGCGGAGAGAAGTGACCGTGCTGTGACTAGCTCGTGTTTCAGTCTTTGTCACAGAGGGAGCGTCTCACTCCTCTCGACGTGGGGTTCCTCAGCTCGTCATACATCGCTGCTGTTCACTGTCACGTGGATGTGTAACAAATACTGACAGATGGTGCAAAAAAACATGCTGCAACCAGGAAGAGAAAGGTTTGTTTAGGAGGGTGAGGACGTGATTCTCACCACTGTGCATTTCCACATTTGGATGGAGACATGGGTGCACTGCAGGTGTGTGTGTGTGTGCCATCCCTGTGTTTTACGCTACTTTTATTATGTGTTATTTTCCAATCTAGAAAGAGTGGTGGCTCTTATAATGCCATAATAAAGTCATAAGGAGGGGTTTGTGGTTGATGGTTGAAGGCAAAATACACGTGACTCTGACATCAAAGACTAGCATTGGCAACCTGCAACCTGTTATCTTTTGGCTCCTAAAACACTTGCTTAAAGAATGAATCTTGTGACATGTCTTTCGTATTGTCTATAAATCGCATAAAAAAAGACCCGAGCCAACAATGAAGTGTTCTCAATAACAAGTCTGTGAAATAGCATCTTCCTCTTCCTCTGTGCAGGAGAGCTCAATTGTTGTCTAAAAACCATTATAATCATATCAATGAGCCACTGGAACAGGTTCTTCCATTACAATGATCAAGGGCACTGTAGTTTATTTTGAGTAAATGCACAGCTGAGAAGTCCCGAGCAAATACACACTTAATCCTTACATACTGTTCAGGGTCAAATTTGACCCATTCTTTTTACAATGGAGAGCTGTAAAAACACCCAATACAAGTTTCTTTTTATACAAAAATGGAAAAAAAATTGCACCATTTTTAAAAATGTGCAGCCAATACACATTTTATATATGTAAATGTACAAATTTGACAAGTGTTTATTGAACAAAATCAAAAATCAGCAGTCAAATATGTTATCAGTTTTCATATGCATACCAGATTGACCCATGTAATGATGTTGGCAGGTTGTCATAATTTCTTAATGTAGTTTTACAATTATATAATTTTACAAATATTCATCATATTTTATAAAATGTTCTTAACGACTATAAAATAGTGATTGTGAATGTCTTTTTTTCCCTAGAAGATTAATCAAACATTTATTACTGACTGATGGGGAATTTATGAATGTGAATTATGAGTCAGAAAATGAACAGTGTGTCAGGGTTAATACATGTCTCTGTATGTCTCTGTGAGTCAGACTATTGAGAGAAACACATCTTGCCTTTCTCTTGCTTGCTGATTGTCAGACTTATTTTATAAAATACGGAAAAATAATGGTTATTGAAATAGATGACGCATCCTTTATAATGCTTCAAGTCACCTTGGTCTTTTCCTCACCTTAAGTGTTTTAGTTGTATAAATCCAATTAGAGCTGCAATAATAAATCAATTAATTTGATTAGTTTGAAAGAAAATTAACCGCCACCTATTTTAATAATTCAACTAATTGCATTAGTAATTTCTTAAGGATAAGTGCCAAACATTTGCAGGTGGTAGCTTCTTAAATGTGAGGGTTTGAGGTTTTTCTGTTTTGTAAATGATTGTAAACTGAATTTCTTTGTATTTTGAACTCTTGATGAGAGAAAACAAGACTGTAAAAAAAATACCACATGCATTTTTCAGAATTCTCAACAACAAATGATCAAATAATACAAATCCCTAAACCTAACCATTAAAATGTTACTCATGCTTTGGATGCCACAAGAGGATATTGTATGGAAAACCATTTAGTGCAGTTTGCAGATATATTGAACGTCTTTGTTGCGCTGATAAGAAAACGATCTGGGGGCAATTACATCTTTAATGCAAATTAGCTGTTTATGAATGAAATCCTCAGGAGATGGTTGGATTGTGTATGTGCATGTAGGATTGCAATTTTCAGTTTTCTTGGGCCTAATGAAAGATGTGCAACATTGCCAACAGAAAAAAAGGAAAGGCAAAACATGTCTAACCTTTTAGTTTTTTTTTCCTAGTGAACCATCTGCTTGTCTGTTGAACTTTCAGCTCTGTGCAGAGATATTCATGAAACATCATCAACTGCCAGAGCCACAGGAGGATTATCGTAATTTGTGTACAGTTTCATTGTCCACACCCCATTGACGATGTAAAATTGAGATAAAGTGCTGCGCTATCTGCCAGGATCTGCTCAGTAATCTGCCAGCTGCTTTACACAACACCGGCTCGCTGTTGGAGGGCTCAAACTCACAACATCAGCTGACATCGTACAGGTGTGTGAGAGGCACACAGGCAGCCATTAAACTAACCAGCGAAACAGTGCTACACAGCTCCGGTGTTTGCATTAAAAATGAGTCAAAATCACAACGGCGATTAACACAAATTGCATTCTCAGCTGCCCCAATTACATTCTGCAAGTTATGTTTTCATCTGCACTCTTCTCTTTCAAATCAAGTGTTTACTTGAAGCGTGAGAAGAAAACTGCCTGACAGTTTTGCTTCAGCAACCCTTCCGGGGCATTCGAGTGTGCCAGATGAGTCTGAGGGGATCTATGGGGAAACAACAAAACACATAGCACTCAAATGCAACCTTTTCCCTTTCCTGACCTCCGTGTCTGTAGATACCCCGATATGACAGAATGAGATCTTAGAAGATAAAGTTATGAGACACACGAGGGGCATTTATGTATTTTCCATTCTGTGATCGCATCTATTCTCGAAAGCACAAAAAGACAAATGTACTACCTTATAGTTTTGTTTTCTCAGCATGAATCTGTGTATCCTCACAACCTTTGCATCCAGGATTCATTTAGTTCAATTAAATGTCTTTAATTATCCATGTGTTCAGCACCTGCAGACACCTCATTATCCTCGTGTTCGCAATGCAAATTTGGAAAAAGTATTGTTCATTTAAAAGTGGTGGTGCAGCATCCCTTGATTACTGATTGATTCAGGCTAGTGGTTTTACGCTCCGTATCTCAGTACTTGTGACCTCATATTACGTTATCATTTCTTTTCTCTGATTGATTAATCTAAGGGACTTTTAGAGGCCTGAAGAGGTTCAGTTTTAAAGAAGAAGAGTGAAAAGGAAAGCTATAAAAGTAGTTTAAAAATAAAGAAGTCTATTTTGTTTTTCATTCCTTTAATAATCACGCTAAGTCTTTCAATTTAGGCTAAACACTCCAAGATTGGGAACTAGCAGTCTGGTTGTGTCTAATCATGGTCTTTATGGCATTTCAGTAGCTTTTCCACTATGCAAAGAAGAAATTCCGGGTCTCTGGCACGCAACTTTTAAAATCTAAATCCAACAAAAACACATATTTTCTGTCTAAAGTCAGTTTACTGAATCATTGAATGAAGTAGGTGCCAGCTTTCGGAAATCCATACTGGTCGACCCTCTGTCATTTTGGTTACCATGCCATCCTAATAGTCGCTCTGTCCTGCTGAGTACTGAGAAGCCTAATGGAGCAAGTGAATAACAAAGCGTGGCAAACAAGTTAGGGGATGTGCATGGAAGGATCAATACGGCTAACCCTACAGCAAAACAGGAAAACATCAGTCGATCGATGGATGATGTGTCACCCTAGATTTGTAAAGCGTGCATGATTTCAGTTAAAAAACGCTCAATTAAGAAATCATTGAAAATACAGGTTACCATTACTTATCATCCAAATAAATAATATAAGAAAAGAAATGTTTCTGAGCTAAATGAACAATGGAGTGGTCCTCAGTCTAACAATCCAAACATCATTACACAGAGTGGAGGGTTGCCAAATTCTCCAAATTAGCACTTAATTATGGAGCTCTGTTATAAGTTACAATCTTGTAAACATGTCGAGCCTATCAGAGCTGATAATGGGGGCTGAGAAAGGAAGTGCATGGCCTCATCCTCTCAGGGATCAGGAAGAAAATTGTTGTGGTGACAGGAAAGTGTGCAAAACAGGGATGATTTTATTTAGTCTCCCCGGTTCCACAGATGATTTAAGAGTTCCCAAGTCACTCTTGAGGTTCAGGGAGGCTAAAACACTTTTCATTATCCTTGTCAAAGCAGCCAGCAACAATTGATTATCATTATTATAGGAATGATGATAGTTGAGATAATTACCAGGGAAAGAGATGATCTACAACCACAATTAAAACCCAACCATGGTGGTCCAGAGGCACTTTACTTTAATTTACACTGAGTGTGTTTATCCAAGTTTCAAACTCAAGTCAAGAACAACTTCATTACCACTCAAAGGACACAAGCAAGCAATTAAATCCAAGTGAATCTAACACATTAACACTTAAAGTCACCTAAAACCTGTTCAAACTTTTCAGTGGACCCTTTGGGTGAAGTATTAATGATTAAATGTTAAGAGATTTTTAGGCAATCATTCAGCTGAAGTCTCACACAAATACAAGCATGTAATCAAGCAGTCTCAATCTAACAGGCACATAAGCAAATGACCTCGCCACTTGATCACTAAAGCAGCTTTCAAAAGTTGAGGAAAATGTCATGAGGTTTCTGTACTAAAAGCTTCAGCTGCATTCGAATATTCAGGAAACACTTATATTTAAATGAGCTTCTGAGTGAGCTGGCATTTATTGCAAAAGTATAATCTCAGATATCTGACTATTGAACACGTATGCTGCCATGTGATTAATTGCTGCTCTTGTGGAAAGCAGTCCAGGGGGTTGTCATGTCCCCTGGAGCAAGTCTACTCATGTGAAAAGGCTGTTTCTCATATATTCTCATATATTCTCTTCCCACTAGTGGAGGTCATTTTTCACAGAACATCCCTAACATGCACAGATGGGAAATAGATATTTGGGGGATATTCCTCCTACTGGAAAAAAATGTGAGGATAGATGCAAATCCTTTTATAAGTGGCTGAGATCTGCCCCTAATTGGCAGCCTCTTCCTTACAATGCACGGTGGGAAGTCAGTACGATAGAAGTGACCATCAAAGATTTATTTGTTCAGCCCCAGTTAGGAGGTATCAATCGCTCCAAGCAATTTTTATTATTTGCTAGTTTGTTCTAAATCCCAGTTCAGCATGAAGCTTTGACATTACATTAGGCTATAATTATGTAGTGATGGGTGTGTGTTTTCTGTTTTCTATTCTAATTTCAAGGTTCATGATTTATCATAAATGAATTCTTTCTGAGCTTTTATTCACTGCACATTTGTTCAAAAACAAAATGGATCATTTGGTCCTACTTCCGATAATGTGGCTTTGTGATTCAATTTGAACAACAACAGACCCTGATTATACCAATCAGAAAGAATACATTGTCTTTGAATATGAAATAAACATTCTCGCCTCACTATCAGCCACTCAGCAACAGCGAGCCCTCTGCCCAACCAGCGGGTATGTACGCTGCAAACAAGAGTGACTTTGAAGACAAGTAAGGTTGGTTTATTCAATTATTGTGTCCTGATGATAAAATGGGAGCAACATAATGGCTTGATTAATTTCCTTATCACGGTGAGCACAAAGAGTAATTACAACCAAATCCACCGCTTGGTGAACCACACATCAATCAAATTAAAGCAGCCTCCACTCGGCAGCAATCACTTTCAAACTGAACAAATGAGTCGATTGGCTCAGACCTCCGCCTCCGGCCGTGGAAGTGTTTACCTAAGAACTGTAAGTCCAAGAAAAGGTTACTCAGGGCGATAAGAGCACTTTGAACATGTCAAAAACCTTAATAGAAATAATGTATGTAATGAAATAATGTATGCGCATTTATAATGCCATTGTGAGCGAGGCAGTTCAGGACCTCTGTGAATGTATTTGCCTAAAGCAATCATCAAGCTCGCAACAATCTTGACAACTGACCGCTTCAACCAGCAGGAGAATTGCATAAATGTGAGGCTGCGTTCAAATGTCAATGCATAATAAAGCACAAGCAATTCCATGACCTCCAATCACATCCACCAAAGTGCTCACAATGCCAATTTTCTATGATGAGAGTGTAGTTACACAAGTGTCCAACTGAAGACCTTTCCTTTATAATGTGTGCAGTGGTAGAAGCAGTATTCAAATCTTTTACTTACATAACATCACCAATAGAGCAATGTAAAAATCCAGGATGAAAAATCCTACTTACAATAAGTAAAAGTATACAAGTATTAGCAGACTGACTGATATATTGCTATAAGTAATATTGTTAGATTGTTAAGCATCAATGTGCTTGCAGCATTTAACTGTTGTAATTGCTGGAGGTGGAGCTAGTTTGAATTATTTGATATACAGTTAGCGAGTTCAGTGGTTCCAAAGGGTCATCAGTGGTTGTCTGGATGAGATGATTAATGGGAACAGAGAGAAGAAAAAAGCGGTTTTGGACTTTAATATTTGATTTTTGGTGAAATATTGGATGACTTGAGTATTTACTGAAATTAAACAATTTGAGAAGTTTAGAGGGAAAAATTGCTATTCAGTGGAGCTGTTAACAACTCATAGACATCTGTAACGTGACCCTGACTCCACACTGCTTTTTGTAAGACGTCAAAAGACAAAAAGGTTTGAAACCACTAGTCTAATCTTTAACATTGTGTTGTATTTCAAAAGTCTGTTCTTTAATCCATGGTGTTAAATCTTCATCCAAAAAGTAAATAAAGCCATCAGATAAATGAAGTGGAGTAGAAAGTACAATATTTCCCTCTAAAATGTAGTGAGTGGAAGTATCAAGTAGCATACAATGGAAAAACTCAAGTTAAGTACAAGTACCTCAACATTTTAACTTCAGAACAGTACTTAAATTATTTCCACCACTGAATGGATCAGGATACAATTGTTTGGCAAACACTAAGCGGTCTGGCAGGTGTACTTGGAGTGAGATCGATAGAGGAAGAAAACTATGACCTCTTACCTCAATACTCACTCTTAACATGGCTGTTCATTAGAGCAATGGCACAACTCAGCTTCCAATATGGATTTTGTCATAAGCCTTAATGATTTGTAATAAATGCTCTGTGCCCAAGTTAAATAAAAACAAAAAAGGAGGTTATAAGATACCACTGCTTGCTCATTTGACAGATGTTACGAAGCTACAGAAAATTCATAAATCTGAGGTGCAAATTTACAAGCCATGCATGACAAGATATTGTACTCACAACAAGTAAATAAGAACAATTTAAGTCAAATTTGCTCTACACTCATAAAGAGAAAGAAAGTACTCCCACTCACACACAAAAAACAGAGAATGTAAATGTAATACAGTATAAAATACAGCAAACACTGTTACAGCCAGAAGGTATTTCTCCTGCTAATTAGCCATTATGTCTTAAAATACTGCTCTACTCAAACTATTAAAACGAATGCCAGTTTTGCAAAGTTCAAAATTACATATATTGGAAAATGTAAATGTTAAGACAAAAAAATATCAGAGTGTCAGTAAAATCAGACCGGTGTATTCCTAAAACTGGTCTCTGAGCCACAGAACTAAAGTCAAAGCATCTCATTAAAATTTATATATCTCTACATGTTCCTCTCTAGACTTGTGTAAATGAGGAGTACAACACCGACTGGAGGATGAAGCCTTTTAGAAAATAGTTTAATTTAAGTGTGAATCACAGCTTAAAGGCTTCACTTGACTTGGGTAAACGGGCTGGACTCCACTTGCAGCTCTTTCTGTTTGCCTTCTCTCTGTTGAGCTCAAATCAGATCAAACCACAGCAAGAACACTCGGTTTCACATGAGCTGTTAGCGCTGTGGTTCATTACAAAAGCCACTAGAGACTCAGAGGAGGAGAGAACTTGTAGGAAGGAAATTTAAGGACTGTTAACATTTTGAATAACGTCTTCATCATAGACTGTATAAAAGAAATGGACGTAACATCTGTGACATTAGTTTGTGGACTGCTGCTCGGAAGCCAATAGTTTCGAATCTAGGCAGCGCCATCTTGAAAATTTCAGGTGCATGCTGGGAAAAATAAAAACACGGATTCTACTTATATGGGCATGAGGTGGAGCCATGGGCGGAGCGGGGAGGTTGCGATTGGTTACTAGGGCTGGATCTCGAGGACATTGGGCAATCAACCTGGTCAATCACAACGTAGCCACGCCCTACCCTGCTTTATCGTCAAATATAAAATCAGGGAGGCCAAAATTTCACAAATGAACATCATAATGCATTGAAAAAGACTTTAAACTAGCGATTGAGACCATAAACACATTTTGAAAATGTTTACTGAGGTTAGAAATCAAGTGAGAAGTTGGTGAATTCTCCATTGACTTGTATAGAGACGGAAGTCCTTTTGACACCAAAATGGTCGCCCCCTGGTGGCCTTCTGCTAAAATGCAGTTCTAAGTTACTTCCGCGTTGGCCTCATTTCAGAGGACCAGAACTCCCCGCCTGGTCTTCATATGACATGCTGCTGCTGCTGCTGCTGCTGCACAGTTGAATAGGAAATGCCTTACCGGACAGTGACATGTCAAATATGGTTGCATGTATGTGTCAGTGCATGTTAATATTTTAACAGTGTGAGCTCATGTCAGAGTTCAGGCAGCAGTAGTCCTTTAATGTGAATTGGATGTTGAAGCCCTGGAGCTCTGAAAAAAAAAAAAAAAAAGATGGCACCATTCCCTCTAGCAACTGCTTTACATTTCATTTCGGTTACGAGACGCTTTTGGCCTGAGAAGCGAAGTTTATTCCAGTGGGGAGCACAGAGCCAAAGGCCAATGGAGTAGTCAGCAGCAGTTCAGTTCCAATAGGAGAACAAAGGATTTTAACACAGGCATAAAGATTGTGCCCCCAGCAACCGAAATATGCACAACAAAGCTCGTGTGGCTCTTGATTAGCCTACAACCTCATATGAATGCCAACACTGTGGCGCAGTCATCATCATCATCCTGCTGCCATCATCATCATCACCGTTATCATCGTCCTTATGCCCTTTGTCATCAAAATCAGCACTATTTTAGAGACAAGACAAATAGCTGTGGCGTCACATGGTCCTCTTAGCCCAGCCTGTTAACATCTAAACTGGTAGTATTTCTCCTCTTTCACGCATCATAAACCTTACGTGTGCATCAATTACTTGTTTCCAAATCGAGTTAGAAGTGATTAGAGGGTTCTTTGTGCGAAGGCGGAGGGAGGGAAGCAGGCGTTGTTGGGTTTAATTAGCAGCTTGTGAGGCACACTTCCTCTTTTGCACTTCTTCCTGTGTGAAGGAGATTACTGAAGAGCCTTCTGCAGATGCTAATGTATATGGAGTGCAGCGAGCAATAATCATTGTGCACCCTGTGTTTAATTAGCACAGCCATGACACCAGAGATGAACGACGCACCAGGAGGAAGTTGTTCAGGGGAAAAAAAACAAAAAAAAAACAGCCTCTGGGTGATTGACAGAAGGTGTTCCTGCAGAGTTTGACCAAGGAAGACAAAAAGTCAAGTCTTTCAAGAAAAGTTGGATCAGGAAATGGCCTGCCAGTCTGAGCTATGAAAAGGGGGTATATTTTTCCCAGTGAAGTGTAATTTCACCATTCAAACAGCAGCTGACAGATGGGTTCATGATTGGACATTTCAGCTGCTCTGTTTCAAATGTGACTTTTGGGCTTCTGAGAGGAAACTATTTTTTTGTGCCAAACTAAACAAATATTTTAACTTTTTGCAGCACACCTTTCCCATTTAATTGAGCATAGATAGGGAATAAAAATGCCATCTGGCTGAAACTTAATCAGCCAATTAAACAAGTATTATTTACCAGCAACTGCAAAGGAACCCGTAAATAACTTTTTTCCGTGACACTGAGGCTAATTTAAAATCTGTTTGACAGACCATCAGCCACAGCTCTGTGCATTAAGGACCCCGTGAGTTGCCTTTTCCCATTTCTGCCTCCAATTATCCACCATCACGTCTCGTAGTTGCTCTGTGGGAATAATTCCAAGCAGTAACTTTAGGGTTTCTCCACACACCTGTCTGGATGCACAGACCTCCATGGGTGAACAGATTGGGACCCTACACTTTGCTATTTCAATCTCCCCTCTGCCTTAATGAGCAGCTTGGGTTCCACACTAATTTGTGTCAGTAAACATATCAGGTTCGCAGCCAGCCATGACAAGCAGAATGAAACTCAATGGGGCAATCGACACCTCAGTGTGGGAGCGAGAGTAGGGGAACTCCTGACAAGATCTAGATCTACGCTGCTAATTAGTGAACTGGTGAATGGGCCAACATGTTCTATTAATCTCAACTTTCTATCTACCTTTCTTTTCCTTCACCCTCATCCTTTGCTGTGATGCCCTTTACAATGCAAAGTAGCCATGTGAATTATGCATGATGGCCCTCTTATGACCACATTTCACAGTTTCTGTTCCCTCATTAGATAAATAATGTCAATGGAATAGAAAATGCACCCTAACTGTGAAGAAAGAGGATTCCCTCCCCTCTCTTTATTCTGTCAGTATATTGATAAACACTCATGGGGAAGTGAGCAATCTGGCAGGAGAGGGTTGAGGCTTAAAAATGATGTCACAAGCAACATCTGGATTCCTGGATAACAGCGCGTTTTCACTCTTCCATCTTGTGTCAGTCTAAACTGTCGCATAAAAATGATAAATTAAGCAGATGTAAAGGCATCACAGCTGTCTGAATATATGTAAATATGTAAATTCCCTCTTGGCCAGAAAGTTTCTACCTGTAAAGCTGATGATTTTCAACTTTTACCTGAAACTGAGGTGAACAGATTAAGACTAAACTTCCTTTTTAATCAACTCACTGAGATGAGTACACAACATAGACATAAACATAAAACTTTCAGAGTTATATTAGGCTCAAGAGTTAGGTAACACCTGCCTTTTTCCACTCATCTGTGGTATTAGTTTTCCCATTATGTACTCTGTCACATCATGCTGGTTTTGGCATGAAGACATGAACATGTGAACTATCCTCATGATCTTTTTCCTTCTCATCACAGCTCCGTCTTTGCCACCTCCCATGTGTGGCACACGGGCAGATGGAGGCTCAGCATCGAACAAATCCAGCAGACCTAACACCATTTCGATGCTATAAATGTACTTTGGTGGATGGCATCATTCGCTGTCTCCAGCCAAATAACTCCCCTCTTTACTCATATGCTTGTATCAGACCTCCAGGCTTGTTCGTCTTCGTTTCTGTGCTGCTTTAACCTTCTGTCTCTGTCTGTTTGAGTCTTGTCCAAGAAGCTGAGTCCCAGTTTTGTAGAGTAGAGCTCTACAGTCCCATAACACCCGCTGTCTATGGCGCATCAAAGTCAGGACCTCCTCCCACTCTTGCTGCTACACCCTGTGGGCTGTTACATGGGCCATGGGTGTCATACTCTCAGTGTAATCTCTCTCCTTCGACATCTCTCTGCTTTTTTTTGGGCTTTTTTTCTGTTTACTTGGCTGCATTCTCTGTCCCTTGTATTGTCTCTAACTCTGTTGTATATCTCTACTCATATCTCATTCCAGCATCCTTACAAAGGCAATTTTAGACATTGTTGTTAGCATCATTCTTTTCTAACACCCCACCATGTCTACTACTCACACACAACACCATTTGAAAGCAGCAGTCCACCTCTGACTGGACTTTGTTGAGCCAGTATTACCACACTACCCTCTACACATGCATGTATGTACCGCTTATCTACATAGGGGTGTTTGCAGGCGACGGTAGAAGTGTGGCTTATAAATTCTGGCTCTCAAAGAGACTTACATTAGCTATGCTAAAATAATCATCTTAGGGTTGGAGCAGGGCAAGCAGTGTGTGACGACTACAGAGAGCAATCAAGACACCCTCTGATTTCCCTTTCCTCCACGCACCTTTCCCTCTCGATGCTAATCAGTGTGGGTGCTCCTGGCTGCCTGATGGACATGATCTGATTTTGAGATGGAAATGTTGTTAGTCTCTGGAGGATAAGGAGAGAAACTGACACAATGTAGTGTAATCAGAAGTGGCATGGTGGTCCAGTGATCTAAGTGTTTCTGAGGGACAAACTGAATGTTTATCAGCTGCAGTGATGCTGGCGTCTGATCTCTCTTTTAGGGTTGAGAACTCATTTTACTTTCCTGTTTCTCTTGCCATTGTCTGTGTAGTAAGGCCCTCTCTTATTTATGTACAATAAAGTTGTTGTGTATTTGGATCTACTGGACATCAACTCTGGAATTACCTACTGGATAGAAACCATGTTTTATTTAAATATCTTTTAAAATCACATTATTTTAGACTTCAGACTTAAATTGTTTTATAATCTGTGTTTCTTTGTGCTCTTGCTTTCAATTTTATTTGCTAATATTTCATTTTATTTTTACTTTGCTCTTTTTGCTGTGTTCAATTTATATAGTCTCATATAACATAATATGAGCGGGTGTTTTTTTTTCTTAAAGCTGTAGCAGCAGACACAGATGGAAGTTTTATTACCTGTCTGTCTTTTCAATTAATTGGAAGATTTATGTTTCAGCCCAACAACATGATTTAGATTGATAAGACTGGCTTTACAACAAGCTTGTTTAGAGCAGGTTTTACACAATATATCATGTATTTGAAATCCCCCTCTTTTACATTTTGGATAGTTATTATGCAGAATGGGTTTAAATAAAATGTAAAATGTCCTTATCAACACACACACACAGTGCCTCTATACAGTTTATATCCCTCTTCTACACTGCATGGGTTTCATCAGGCTCTTTGTATTGTACCAGCACAAACATATATATATAATAAATAATATATATTTATCAGAGAGTCTGCTCTACAAACCGAATGTGTGGAAGTCAAATATGCAGGTATTTGTATTTAGTAGACAGGAAGGGTCTAAAAGACAGTCACAATCAAGTTTGATGAACGGAGTGTAGGATCCAACCTTTTTGGTTCACTGCTGCATCATATTTTTTTTTCTTGCCACTGTTGCCAAGTGCTTGCTCATGTGGGGATATTGGGTCTCTTTAAAATTAAAACCTGAAGAGTTCGGTTTAGAACCTGCTCTATGTGTAAAGCGCCTTGAGATAACTCTGTTGTGATTTGGCGCTATACAAATAAAGATTGATTGATTGATTGATATTTGATCGTTATTTTCTTAATGTGCCTCTTGAGAGTCTGCTCTTTATGTATATAATACTAAGTATAATACTAAATTGATGGATTATCCCTTTAATTGTGCTACATTTTTACAACTTAACTTTTATGCCAGTAAAGTAACCATTTTTCTATTTTAGTAGAAAATGTTGATACTGTTTCCACCCATGCCATCATATCATGTTAAACTAAAACCCAGTTTACAAAAAACAAGGATTACGTTGCAACAAATTCTTAACATTTAACGCTGCTGTTCATAAAGACCAATTTCCTCTCATCACCATGAAACCACACACATTCAGTGACACAAGCCAGTTTTAATCTAAGCTAAAACAACGCTCCTCAATACATCTTTACATACTTCCAGTCCACCTGCATGGCTGGAGGTGACCTCGGCCCATGTTGGTACACATAATTATCATTTCCCTGCGGGGGAACCTGTGATCAATGAGAGGGTGACCTTCCCCCTCCACACGCACCTTACTCAAAGTCGGATAATAAATTGGTTCATCTCACCTCACCTACCGTCCGTGTTATTTAGAGTGCTATCCGAGGGAGTCCATTACCTTTTTATGGAAAGGAGGTTCATTCAATTTGCTGGCGATCCAATAAGAAGTTCTGTATGGATGCACGGCAAGGGGCTCAAGGGCAAGTGAATTATTCCATTATCTTTAATGTGCGGGAAGGCAAAAGCCGTCAAGGTCCTGAGGGGATTTATTTAGCTTTGTAACCTCTGTTCCTCAAGAGGGAAACAATGAGAGTAAATAAAAAGTGACAAATCGGCTCCTTTTTGCTTATTCTGTCAGCTTTAATTGATTTGAGAGACATAAAACTTCTCTGCTCTGGATTTTAACATCATCATTATTATTATTGTTATCTCATTTAGTTTATATGCTGTGAACTCCTCACTCATTTTGTAGTAGTTAATGATGCACCTTTATAATCCTGATAATTAGCTGAGTATTCTTTTTAGCTTCTTTATTGCAATTATTTGCTGCTGGTCTCTGTCATACATGAGTGTAAACTGATTGTCTTTGGATTATAGACTTGTAAAAATGTCACCCTTGGTTTAAGGAAACTGCAATTTTCAATATTTTATGACATTTTGTAAATCAAGAGATTAATCATTTAATTCATAACATAATTGACAGTTTAAGCTATAGTCTTATAACTGTAGATTCATAATTTACCTTTGATTTTGACTTTAATATATATTTTTACATGTGACCAGGCTGAATTTTGTCAAATCATGCAGATTAACTGGGTAATCTGTACCGGTACTCTGTCTTGATTTTTTCTTCGTTCCAGGTTGTATCCTGACGTAATGAACAGAAAACTCTAATGACATTTAATTGAAAAGCATCACAGTCATATGGTTTGAAATGATTGGCTTAATTAAAGAGTATTCTAAAATTTGGCTTAAACCTTATTAAGGGATAATCCCCCTCAAAGTCAAAGGTGGTTTTTAAAGGATTCACCATGCGGCATAGTCAGGCTGCACGTACTGTGCCCTGTCAATGTGGATATAAAGCGACATGCACATATGGATAAAGACATCACAGCTGTCTGGCCATTTCTATTACAGAACAAACTTCACCCACTGTGATTAAGTCTGAGAAGGTTTAATAACTGAAAATAAATATGTTTCTTTTCCTTCCTTGAACAACAACAACTTTTTTTGGTGGTGTATTTTCTCTTGTTTCTTACGTTTCTCCCAAAATACTGTCTAGCTGTGTTTCATCTTGTTTTGTAACCAATTTAGTGAGTGGATGACAACCTAAACACAGCTGAAAAGCTTTTTAAATATATGACATCTGCTGTATGAAATAACATCTCTGCACTTTTCACCCTGAGTTTAATGCTTTATTTCATAAAGTTTATTAACTTTAATGATGTTATTGGAGATTTTTTTCTTTGTTTTCAGGAAATAGCTTACCTCCCCTATAAAACACCATGACAACTTTAGATGCAAAATAAGCAGTAAAAGGAGAAAATGGCCCTTAAGATAGTAGAGAATGCATCCTCTTCACTAACCGGGAGCTTCAAGGGAATATTCTCACATTTTGGAAAATCTGCATACTTGCTCTCTTGCTGTGAGTTGATGAGAGGATTAAAAAGGATTCTCATATTTGTTGTTTAAATATGAAGCTAGATGTATAGCCACCAGCTAATTAGCTTAACTTAGGACAAATACTGGAGAAGGCTCAAAACAAAGGTACCAAAAACTAGTATCTCTATCATGTTATAGCTACCAAAACCAAAGTGTAAACTAACCATAAATCATGGGGTCTTGCCATCACTATTCCCAGAAAAGAAATAGTGCTTCTAATTTCACTTTCAATCATAAAGTAATTATGTGTAAATGCAGAAGTATTACTTTACTAGAAAAATATGAATTATGCACAATATGTTTTCTCTATCCGTAAGTTGTCACCTGCTGTCTTTGGGTTGTTTGGGTCATTCTGGGAAATGTAGGAACACTCAATACTCTATAAACTGTGTAAAAATGAAAAATTGGGCAATTCTTAGTTGTTTTTTTGCTTCTTTTGACCAAAATATCCTCCCAGCTGGGGTATAATATTGCTCCATAATGCAATACATTTCAAGGTGGAATTACTGCATGCAACACGACACGTAATATGTAGGCATACTTGAATTTTGATCCATTTTGAGAGCTCTCTGAAAAGCTTCACTGCTTCATAACATATAGATAAACAGGAGTAATGTTATAAATTGCTTATTTCATATGGTTTTCCACTGTGCAGGACATATTGAGAAATAAGATATGTTGAAAAATAATCCCTTCAGGCATGTATGAGGCATTTGGCGCAAAGCCTGTCAACTGCTTCAAACATCGTCAGCGTCCTGACAGCATGTTTTTTGTCACCTTGTTGGCAAACGCAGCCGTTTTCTGAGCGAAATGAAGAACAGCGGTGCTCAGAAGTGTGTATAGACGTAAACTTGAATCTCTTCCCTTTGTCACAGAAATCCTATAAGCACATTTTCCAGTGAGGAAATAATAGCCAGGGAAGGTTGAAATAAAAGTGACTCGAGAGTGAGGAGTCCACTTTGCGCTCTCAGGGGGAAATGAGAGGAGACAGAATTTAAAAAGAAGGTGAGTCTGATCCTGTGGTGTTTGGAGCGGAAGCAGATTAAGAGAAAAAGGAGAGACTTGATGAACAAATGACTAAAGCCTTATTCTCATGGGGCCATTACCATAGAGTATGTTGAGTATGTATACAACAATTATTGAATAAACATGTCAAGCTCTGTATCCATGACTACAAAAATCTCAATTTGTAAGTTGTCAGTCTGTATGTAGGAAATGTGCAGTAGTATTTTCTATATGCTCATAAGAAGCCAGATTTCAGGGAAAAATCAGTTTCTGGCAGGAAATTGATGAACATGGTCACTATAAATGTGTGCTTTTACATACAGCAGGTATAATCAGATTTCTACAATACACAGGACTGCATATTTTAAATTCATTAGTATTAAAAGACACTGTTTCCAGATTTAGTTTTTTTCATTTTTGGCAGACCATTTGGACTGACAGCACAGTGAGGATGATCTCTAAAGTCTAAAGTTCTTTCTTACAATGAGAATGTGAATTTTACAACCAGTAGCTGTAGAAAATGTATGCAGACGTCTAGAAGATGACATTTATTTTTAAAGTTTTAGTGTCACTCTCAGTCCATTTGGTGAGACTTGGATTGAATTATTTTGGATAGAGGGATGTGCAGTTCTTAAGATGCTTTTCCATCATCCTGCCACACTGCTGCCACAACAATACCTTCCCTGCCTCAAGTCTTCGTCATGCACATGTGCTCTTGAATGCACCCTGTTAGGAAGCTGGTTACATGTATACGTTGGCCTACAAATCGGATTTCTCCAGCAGATATCTTACCATGTTAACCAGGTTTCTCTAAGTCCTTAACCCGATTACAAGAAACGGTTTTCTCGTTAACATGACATTTATAGATATGGTGTATTACAGACAGCTGGCAGCTCAAGTACATGTACAGTAAATAACTGTTTCCATCTCTATCTCCATTTTTCAGACACTGACCGTAGTAATGAAGCAATGGTGCATTTAAAAAGGAGTGAAATACCACAGTTTGATTTAGTTTTATCAGGGGACCTCTGTCTTCATCTCAATCATTTCACAGTTAGAAATTTGCCTTCAAACCTTAACTATACTTAAGATGTAGATTTGCACAGAATTAAAATCACTATCAATCTTTAACATTATTGTAAAACCATCTCATGTTCCCCAAGCAATATTGCTCCTGTGAGAATGGGGAACGGTGCTTTAAAACAGGATTAGAGCTAAGATAGCACAGGCGGTCATCCACAATGATAACTTGAGGCCTAGAGTTACGTTGCTAACTGGCTTTTAAACTCCACTCCTCCATTCTGACGTACCCTCACCTTGGCGGCTGTCAGTCAGTCAGTGAGCTGGTCTGTAAGTCAGGCAGGAGGACCGTTCTCCCGCCTCAGAATTTATGAGAAAAGATAGGGTGTCTGTGAGATTATTCCTCCTTTCCAATACCATATTAGCTCCTAATCTCCTGGCTCTCCCAGCCCATTCTCAACAGGATGAGGTGTCGTTAAGGGCAGCGACAGATGGAGAGAGGGATGGTGGAGGACTTTGCGAGAAAAGAAGTAAATATGTCAGTCACTCGAGGCGCTGAGAGGTTTTTCTTGAAGAGGAGAGGCAAAGTCAACAAGCCAAAAGCTTTTCTTCCTCTCCAAAGTCTCTACAGCTGAAGCATTCAGACATATTACTACAGCAGAACACAAGTCTCCTGGATAGTTATTATGCAGAACGAGTTTTAATAAAAATGTTTCCTTATCAACACCCCACACACACACTGTGGTTTTGATTCATGTGCACCCACCTGTATTTCAAAAGTGTTGCATTTCAAAAGCATTTTTTCATCAGAATGAATAACGAGGCAAATGTGCAGAAAATCAAAGACTCAGATAAATGGATTAAAAATAGACTCCATTCTGCTCTTTGACTTTGACGTTGATATCTCAGTGCATTAAGTTTGCCCTTTGGCCATCATGAGACGGATTATGCCACCAGTCAGGATCTATTTGTTTACGCAAATCATCACCCCCCTATTCCCCACCCTTCCCCCACCTCAGCTGAATATATCAAACGAGATGAGATGAGGGCATCATGAAGTCAAATTGTAGCCGGCAGCTCAGTGTCCATCATATGATATGAGGTACTATGCTGCATTCTACTGCAGTAAGTTGTGAAATACTATCCACATGTAGATGATGTAGGTTAATATAGAAGGTTTTTGGGCTAGGCAGATGTTTCGGCAACTCCAGTCTCTAGGAGACATAATTATTGCAAATATGGTTCGAATTCTTTTATTATTTTAAACATTTGGATTATTTGCCAAAGGTTCCCTCGGTGCAAGGCAGGAAAAGATAAATCAAAAAGTCGAAAACTTCTAGCACAGCCTTAATAATTTAGCAGCCTTCTCCAGAACTAGGAACTCATTTAGATGAGGACAAAAGGCAGTCGTGCATGGCCCTGGTCGGATCAAAGGCAAATCATTAATTCTGAGGCTCCCTTGTAGTCAGATCTGGTGTTTTATTGCGACTAGATTTCCTTAAACTGTCCTCAGAGTCAAAGAGAGTGCTGAGACAAAGCAATTCTATTTCTCCTACAAGGACACTGCTGAGCCCAAGTTTTAAATTGAATGCCCCAAAATAACCGTTTAATTATGTGGCTATCGGAGAGGCTTTCATGTTTTCCAAATGAATCAGGGTGAGTGAGATAACCAATTCTTTCATTGATGCAAAACTGAGAAAAAAAAGTCTTCCCTGCTCCTATCAAAAGTGATAGAAAGCCCCTGAAATTAGCTCACATGCCAGAGACATTAATTATATTTCTTATAATTAGGTAGAATATCCCCAGATCATCCTGATCCCTGCCAGATAAATTTAATTAGTGGACAAATTCAACAGCACATGCGGTGTCCATATCTTTATATGGCAGTCCTTCTGAAGTTGGTAGCTGTCTTACTTTTTCATGTTTCACTATCAAGCTGTGGTCAAAGACAAATTTCTACCACAGCAGGCAACAGAGCTGTATTGTACTGTAGATTGCAGCGCAATGTTGTAGTGACCAAATCTCTATAAAACTGAGGCACTTCATCTTAGTCAAAGTATGGATCAATAGTATTTCACAGACATGCATACTCAATAACAAATGCTCAAATGTTTTCATTTTGGCTTCTACTTGAACTATGCGCGTCAGAGCAAAGCTGTCATCCAGTGAAAAAGGCTGTGATTCATTTCATGAAGGCTGCCCATACCTAATAAATTACTGGCATTGAATATTTAACAGATCACCACTGCAGGGTGAGGAATGAGGCCAAATCTGAAGACTGAAAAGTTTATTCAAGATTGCGTTGGACTTGCTGACACAAAACTTTAATGATTATTTATGGATTTACAAGACACGTTACAGTAAAGTGATTGCACTTATTTCTAACATGGTCTCAAGATGTTGAAGAAGCCAAGAAGAGAAACAGAAAAAGATTAATTAAATAGGAAAAAGGCTAAATTATATCTTTGAAACTCAAATCAACATAATACTGAATACAACAATAACAGAAACCATAATAATAACTAATGTAAACTCTGTATTATTAATATTCCTGGCAGGCTAGTTCATTATTAAACTCTCAAACTACTCCAACAAACTCTGACTGAACGAACTGGTCACCTAGTGAATGACTCAGCAATGCATTTGTTAAATTGCATCTGCAGTGTCATCTCTGTATTCACGACATCCTTAGCTACCGAAAACCAGCCGCGTTCAACATATGTCTAATGACCAAGCGGTTCACGAGGCTGTTACTAAACTTAATTAAGGAAACAAATGAGCCATATCTAAAGACCACAGCTTGTAGTGTTTGTGTGGTATGCTGATGTCATGTAAAAGTGATATCATTCTTTTCTGCAGTATGCAAATGTGAAACTACACGGTGGACCTATACTTTGCTTAATTATAATTTGACAGATCACCTACTTATCAGTGACCAAAAAGAGAAATAAAGATGTGCCTTTGCTGTTTGCTTTGTTAAAGAATCAGAGTTGATAAGTTGACTATGACTATGAGAAGAAAAAGTATCAAGTAGTGTGCTAAAAGGATCATATCTCCTATTTTCTCTCGGTGTGATTTGGTCTGACAAAACAGGAGATTTCCACTCGACTTCCTAGCATGTCTCTCTCGTTCGGAGAACAGCGACAAACCTGTCAGCTCCATTTGTCCTAATCAGTTCTCAGTGGGACTTGCTGGCTACTGGATTGTCAGTGGGAATAACAGTCACTTGGGGAAGTAGCACACTTGGAAGAGGAGCCTTTGAACAACAAGTCTGCAGCTCTCTACCTGCCTCTAACTCAGACTCTTTGACCTTGAAGCTGACTTTCATATGGCATCATCTTCCACTTCTCAGAATCAGCTTCTTGCTCTGATATGGGATTAGGAAGCTCAACAAAGTAGCTTTAAACATTGGTTAGTGAGTCCACATGGCAATGAGAGCTCCCATTTTCGACTCAGCTCTGCTTTCTATTGGTCATCGATATAACTTTCCTTTGATTTTGGTGCTAAATTGTATGTTATATTATATTAAATGCTTGTGCTGTGTGACTGATCTTTTGGATCTTTCAACACTGCACAGACCACACCAAGAATAAATGAACTCATATTTATTTATCTCTTATCTCTCATATTCTCTAACTTGCTCACTCATGCTTATCTGAGGGTGAAACAAGTGAAATGATCTTCTTATCCTGCTTGGTTATTATCAATTTCTTCTCAGTCCATCACGGTCGTGTTCTTTTTGTTTGCCAATCCTGTCTTCATCCTAGCCTGGATAAACCCAACAACATTTCACTTCGCTCAGAAAATTAGCATGGCCACTAATTCAAAATTTTCCCCTGAGATAGGGAACCAATCACAGAACGGGGAGGCGGGCTCAAGGCGATGGCGATCGTAGAGAGACTCTGAATACATCCAGCATGGCAACCATTTGAAGCAGCAGTAGATTGTGTGCTAAATAAATTGGAAGGCAAGTTCACTTTGAAAATAGAACAAAAACTTGGGCTGAATGATTTTTCCTTCATAAACAGGAAGTGTTCGCGCAGCTTCCTACAGGCTCTGAATACGTAATCGTGTATCGTTGATATGATTAGCTGTAAATTTGTCCAGTAGCGTACAGAAGCATTTGATTGACATTCATTGATCCCGCCTCAAATACGAGGAAATGAACAACTCCTCGCTAGACCCTACCTCAATTGTGATAGGGTCTAGCATTAGCCAGGCTATAGTCACATCCTGATCCTAATGTTATTCACATTTCATCCCATTTCAATCCCAAGTAATTGAGTATAACAGAGCTTCTACCCATTGAAGGTGATAATGTTGAGGCTCCTGCGATTACCTTTACTAATCCAGCTCCAATTTATGACAGAAGCTTGATGTTTAACGGATTTTCTGATCTGACAGCCAACAGACTGAACCAGAATCATTCATATACCTCCTCCCTTCTCTTCTCCTCTCCTCTCCTTTCTTTTCTTTTCATCTCTTCTCCTCTGTTCTCTGTGATAGTGCTAAACTGTGAAGGGTGCCTCACAGTCTGTGACACTGTCCTTGTTACATTAAAATCTCCCCTAGAGCGACTATAACTGCACTAATGAGTAGTTGTTATATGCTGGGAGTGTCTTGAATTTTGGAGTCACCAGTATTGATCAACAACCCTGTCAGCCCCTCAGATATAATATAGTCATTTTACTGCTAAAAGATAATAAAAATTTATATTACCACTTTTAAAAAAGCATGCTGAAAAAAAAAGAAACCTAGCCAGTGGGTACACTTTTATATGCTCAAATAAAAATGGTAAAGCACGATATAACAAAATGTATTGATTATTTATGACTGAATATTGTAAACAGGAATAATGACATAATGAGACATTTTAGGACTACTTGACTGGAATCATAAGAGGTCCAATGGCTGTTTGAACTGTTCACTTTCATTTCAGACTCTCAACAAAAAGCAACTGATGCAACTTTGCCGGAAAGTTTCTGCTGAGTATTAAATACAAATCAAACTTTGTCTTTCACCTGACATGAACCTGAAAAAATGTGTCATTGCTTTGGCCTGTCATTGCGTGACATTTCATGCCAAGAAGCAACGGCGGAGGTGAGAACGAGGCAGAGGAGGGAAGGAAGCAATGCGGCGGGCTAATTAATTCCTCGGCTCCCATCTCCGATTGCATTTGTGACATCAGCACCACCGCCACCGTTTGCACCCCTTACCCCTACATCAGTTATGCAAATGGTGGCAATTTCACATGAATGGCAGATCGTCTTCCTGAAATGAGGATGGGCAAGAAAGCGAAAATGAAAAATGGAGGACGAGACTGAGATGTGGAAGCCAGTCAGCCTTGAAATGATTTAATTTGTGTGATGAGGAGTTGACTTTGATAAGTTTGCATTTTAATAATGAATACTATGACCGCTTCAGGGGTCCAGTTACAAAAAAGTAGCATACTCGACAAGCAAGCAAGCAAAAAAAAAAAAAAAAAGAATCAAATCATGGTAAGACAAAACTAAGACTGAAGCCCACTGTCTGAATCTCCTCTGTGTGTGTGTGTGTGTGGACCTATTGTAAATAAAATGTGCCTGGAAGTTTTTTTTCTTTTTCTTTTTTTAACTCCAGAGTTAAATTTGCTGCCAGGGGAAAAAAGACTTCAGCCTATTATGTAGGATTTTTCAGATTTTCCAATATGCCAACTCTGGGGTGTGTATGCATATTTAATGAGGTCTTTTCCTCAGTGCATTTTTAGACTCAGAAGGATTTCAGCCTTCTGTCATTATGAGTGATTGTACCACCTCTTGGCACATATGCAGTTGGATGTGGCAATAACTATCTGTCTATCGCCCAAAGCACCTCGGATCTTATTATGATTATGACATTTTCGGCCGCTGTATATTCAAAACCTGTCGCATTATATAATTTACGTTGGGTTTCATACAAACTTGGGAGTTTATTATTAGATTAGATTAGACAGTTTTATTAATCCCCAATGGGGGAAACTCTTTTGCCACCAAATCAGCTCACACAGACAACAAACAATATCAAAGTTGCATTCATGGTACACAACAAATAAATAACACCATAAGAAGTCATTTGACACATGATGAATATGGATCTCGACCATATCTTACAGTGTTCATTCAAAATCTGACCGCTGCTGGTCGTTCAATGGGGGGCCTTCAAAATACAGATCTGTCTTTAGAGCCGGTCCTCGTTCTCTTTTCTACAGCGACCTCAAGTGAGTCTGGGGTAAAGCCAGTAACTGAGCTAGTCTTCCTGATCATCTCATTGATGCTGTTTTTATCACCCCCCCCCTCCTGCCAACAGACTAATCCATAAAAGAGGAATCTAAGATAAGATTCCCTCATAAAAAACATAAAGCTTTCCGCTGATATCGCAGAATCAAAGTTTCCTCAGGAAGGATAGTCTAGACTGGACCTTCTTAAATAAAACCCTGGTGTTGTTTTTCCAGTTTAGCTTACTGTCCAAGATATTTTTGTAAGACTGGACGATTTCTATTAATGTTGATCTTTAATTATTAATGGGAAGACGTTCTCCTTCTTCCTTCTGAAATCAATAATTAACTATTTGGTCTTCCCAACATTCAATTTTTGAAAAGATTGCATCAAACCAGCTGATTCCATGTCTCTTTTGTGGGAGGTCAAACTCTTGGTTAAGTAGACCAAAAAATAAATTCAATAAAATGATCTCTCACCAAACCAGTTTTGAAAGTAACAAATAATTCACCTATTAATGTTTCATTTATAATATGCAGTGGTGTATAAATATTGGTTTATTTTGTTGAGTGAAAAGTTTTTTGTTTTCCTCTTCAAGTCATAGCAAAATATTTTGGTGTTATTATCCCTCCCTTCTATCAATCTCAATCAATCATGTTAAATGATTCATTAATCTTGATCAAGGCTTCGGTGTCTCTTTATGCACACGCTGGACCATTTTTCCTCATTTTAACAATATATGGAAGTTGTATGTTTAGAGCTGCAGCAATTAAAGTGATGAATTGATTAGTCAATCAACAGAAAATTAAGCAGCAATTAATCTTAGTAAGTAAGTAAGTAAAGAATGCCAAATATTTGTTGGTGGCAGTTTCTCAAACACACAATAGCAAACACAGTATCTTTGGATGTCGGACAAAACAAGACATTTGAATATGTCACCATGAGCTTTCAAAAATTACAAAAGGCATTTTTCATCATTTTCTGATACTGTATAGACAAAATAATTATGGCGCTTTTCCACTACACAGTTCCAGCACGAATCGACTAATTTTTTTTTCCACTAGGGAGAGTACCTGGTACCTGGTACTTTTTTAGTACCTGCTCTGCTGAGGTTCCAAGCGAGCCGAGCCGATACTAAAATGTGACGTCAACACACAAGAATACCGGCAACAGTGTTACAGCCATACGGCTCAATGTTGTTGCTTTGTGTGTGACAGAAAGCCACATACAGCAGCAAGTACACCATCGCCTCCATGTCCTCCATTGTTTATGTGTTTGTGTTGCGTATTAAACGAAGTCACAGCAGTTTCGCGGAGCCGTGCTATGACGACCCCGCCCACGTTGAGTAGGTACCTTTTTGTAATGGAAAAGGTCGTTCCTGGAACCGAGTCGAGTCCAGTGACGAGTCGAGCCGAGTCGTGCTGGAACTGTGTAGTGGAAAAGCACCATTAAACAGTTAATTGAGAAAATTGTTCATTGCCGCCCTATTCTTTTTAAAATAACATACCTTACATCCTTTAACGAGAAAAATGTCTTCTTTGGATTATAGAGTTTCTTGTATGTAATAGTGATGTTATAATAACTCAAATATCTTGTAAGAAAGAGAAAATGTCCACTGGGGTTTCAGAGAAGAAAAAAGTAAGCAGTATGATCATATTATAGAAGCAAAGTTCTGTCATCTTTGGATTTCTCACATTAAAAAGTGTTTTTGTTTCTCCGTCAGTGTGGTGCCTCTTCACTGCAGGCCAATTGGTTAGCAGTTAAAGCTGAAAGTTGGCTTATATCTTTTTCATGTCCGGGGACATCAATGGTTTGTGAAGATCTAATAGGACGTAATGAGTGAGCCGTCCCTCTCTAAGCCACCACACTCATTGGTAATGAATCGCTCAAAGGAATAGGTCATCTCTTACTGTCTCTAAGATTTACTACCGCCCATTTCATGTAGAGGACAAAGGAGTGTTTCACCTTCTGTCACATCGTCTATTATGAGTTTATTCAATGCTGTACATTATGTGCCTCCATATAATTCAATTCCCTTTGGCCAAGACAGGATTTCTATTCATGGGGAAGAAAAATAAGATATTCAGTAAAATGTAATAACCTTGGCTGCTCCAGTGTCCTGAAATGGACAATCTCCAAATCTCACTCACAGAGCCTCCCCCCTCTCATTTCTTCATTTTCCTTTGTGCTTCCTTCTTTTCCCTTCCTTCCTCTTTCCTTTATTTCTTCTCTTTCAAACAGTTATTACAGTCATGCTTTGCACTGCTCTCATATTGATTTCCACCCTACCTCTTTATTGAAAATAATATCTATTTCTCCTTTTCATTTCTCATTTCCCTTTCCCTCTCTCTCTCTGTCTCTGTCTCTCTCTCTCTCTCTCTCTCTGGCTCCCAGTCTTTTTTTTTCTTTTACAGAAGCCAATTACATTAAGCTGATTGCTGCTGGACATAACCCACAGCGAGTGTTTTTCACACAACCTTGTAAACGTAGAAGACACAATGTATGAAACTACTGCAAACTCTGTGTTCTTTGTCTTTTTTTAGCCTCTTCAGTTGAGTCAGCTTTAACCTTGTTATGTTTTGGTTTGTCAGTGTTTCAATGTCAAAAAAGTACACAAAATCTTATTTTAGACAAGGTTAAGCTATGCAGCAACTACAAGAGACAAAAGCTGAAAGTCCACTGAAGTATTTGAGGGAACATCTGTCTGTATGTGTTAGTCACAACTCCAAAAATAAAGCTGACTGGCTATAACATTATAGGGCCAAAGCTCATAGAGATAGAAACCCTCTAATGAGGTTTGAAAGACTAAAGCTAGTGATTCTCGACAGTTTCTGTAAAAATCACACGCACACACACTCACACAGACACACACACACACACACACACACAGATTCAAATGTTTCACTTTTTGACGAAGAAATCTGCATCTTTACATTTCATCTACATTTGCATCATTTGTATCTCCATCTGTTATATTTATTCGTGCCGAGGCTGCACTCTGCAAACTGACATCTCGTGAATAAGCAACATAATTTACTATGTTAATGGCCTCAAATGCCACAAGCCTTTTTTTTTAATGTCAGTGCACTCGGTTTTAACATTAAATAAGTGCAACCAGGTGCAGAATACATCCATCCTCCACTTCCAGTTCCAGTTCAGTCTAGATTTGTGTACGTGAAGAGTTCAAATTCCAGTCAACATGACAGTTACTTTCAAACGGGGTTTTTTATTTTCTGTTATGACTGTGGAAATAAACTAATTCAGGCGTAAAAACTCGAGCGCAAACAAAATTAGTTCCCCCCTCTCTGCCATTGAAGCAGAAAATTTCTCTTTACAACATGGAGGATTACATTCTAGCCTTATGTTTTACTGATGCTGATTGAACATCTATATCTTCCAACACAGCGTTAATAGAACTTTTTTTTTCTTGTCTTATTTTCACTGTCAATGCTCCAAGTTGGAAAGTACACTTATTCAAGCACCTAAGCATATTGAAGATATTTTCATTTTGTGTGTTTTTAATGAGAGATTATTTTATCATGTATTTAACTGTAATCATTTTACAAAGACATGAACATATATTTTGAGCTCATATTATTTGAGGTTAAATTAGTTGATGTAAAAGATGTGTTGGCTTCATTTTTTAAAATATTTTCAGTGAATCAGCCAGAAGTACATAGTCTATTAACCCTCCTGTTGTCCTCGAGTCAAGGAAGGAAGGGAGGGAGGGAGGAAGGAAGGAAGAAGGAAGAAAAGGAGGGAGGAAGGGAGGAAAGGAAGGAAAGAAGGAAGGAAAGGAGGGAGGAAGGAAGAAGAAAGGAAAAGAGGGAGGGAGGAAGGAAGGGAGGAAAGGAAAGAAGGAAGAAGGAAGGAATGGAGGGAGGAAAGAAGGACAGAGGAAAGAAAGAGAGAAGGAGGGAGGGAGGAAAGAAGGAAGGGAGGAAGGAATAAGGAAGGAAAGGACGGAAGGAAGGAAAGGAGGGAGGAAGGAAGGAAGGAAGGAAGGGAGGAAGGGAAAGAAGGAAGAAGGAAGGAAAAGAGGGAAAGAAGGAGGGAAGAAAGGGGGAATGAGGAAGTACAGATGGAAGGAAGGAAGGGAGGAAAGAAGAATAAGACAGGGTCAATTTGACCGGGGAGGACGACACAAGGGTTAAGTGTATAAGTGACTATTACACATTAACTTCCTTTCTATGCCTAGAAACACTGTAATATGTTAGTCTGCATTTAAGCCTAAAAAACTGACTTCAGTAAAATTCTGAACGCAGTACTTTGAAGTTTCATTTGGAGATTTTATATATACTTTGGAAATCCTTTTCAGATGTCAACATACGTATAGTATATATATTATTCTATATGCTATAGGACATCATTACTAAATATGTGAAACCAGGGAAGGTTATATTTCATAATTCAGAGCTATTCAGATATCAAGCATATGTACTGTGCATTTCTTCACACATTTTATCGCTGGGATACTGTGGGTTAAATATGCACTCTAGATCACAACAGTAGAGGTAAATAAGTGGGATGAAAAAAACACTTGATAGTAACGTCTTTGGATAGAAATGAAAGTGTGTCTGGAGGCTGTGGAGCAGTCAAAGACATGCTTGCACAGATGATAAGATACCAGGATGATGTTAGAATCATACAGCAATATGAATAATCCGGTTACTTATGTAATATATGTAAACATCATATAACTAAAATATTGATATTTGGTTAAAAACGATCACAAGTGTTGGTTGTCTGATCCCAAAAACGGGGCAAAAAAGGGCCAGAAACCAGCCTGCACCCTACAGATTGTGATTATACTTGACCTTCAGGTTTGTAAGCAAAGTTTATCCCAAAACTATAAAACTATTTCCAAACTACATAAAAATGTGGCACATGAAAATCTGCTTGACCTTACAGCAGTCAGGAGCTGCAGGAGGAAGGCGATGTGTGGCATTTTCTTCACAGAGGTGGACCACAGGCTGAGAACTGTGATCCCCGAGGGGGAATTTCACAGCAGCTTTGAGCTGATGTTTGAAGGAAAGGGTTAACTCTCAGCCCTTTGCTTTCATCTTCCAAAATGCTGCTGCTGCTGTTGCTGTTGCTGCTGCTTCTCAGCTCTGGAGGATTTATCCCTCTATATGGTGCACTGTCAGTCACCATATGTACTGTATGTATATATTCTCTTATACACATGCAATCTGATTATGTATTCAGTTGTATGTGCTTCTATAAGAGCCAATATCTGCACAAGAAGAGATATAAGAATGATAATAAAGTGTTTTCTATTCCATTCTATTCTATTCCATTCCATTCCATACCATCATATTCTATTCCATTCTATTCCATCCTATTCTATTCTATTCCATTCCATACCATCCTATTCTATTCCATCCTATTCTATTCTATTCTATTCCATCCTATTCTATTCCATCCTATTCTATTCTATTCTATTCCATCCTATTCCATTCTATTCCATCCTATTCTATTCTATTCTATTCTATTCCATCCTATTCTATTCTATTCTATTCTATTCCATCCTATTCTATTCTATTCCATGCTATTCTATTCTATTCTATGCTATTCTATTCTAAGAATGAAATCCAGAGTAAAGTCCTCAATTCATCAAGGTTTGTTTTGTTATTATTTTCACAATATCAGATTATATTGGGATGAGAGTCGATGTTCGGGTTAAAGCAACAATATAACTGCTGCCAAAACAAATATAAATAAATATTTGCAAGCTTATAAAGACCAAGGGGCATGTGTGCCGAAAACAAAAAGTGCTGCAGTGATGCCAAGCATCAATAATCTTCCCTGTGACAAAGTGTCTCTGTTTACTTTTTCATCCACTGTTTTTTTGTTTCTGCACGACCATTTTTATAATCAATTCTTCAAAATGTCTTGCTGAACAAATTAAAGGTTGTCTGTGTCTTTATGATAGATTCGAAATTCTTCTGTCGCCTTTTCACCGCAGCCGCTCAGAGCTTATGTCATTTCTATTTATGTTTTTTTCTAGGTTAAAGCCGCCTCTTTATATTGTCATATGTTGCTTGTCTGGGATGGAGAGTAAAACAATGAATAATACAAAACTGTGTAGTTATTGTACGTAGATTTGTGTGAGTTTGTGAGGAGTGGATTTAGACATGTTCTTCTTCATTCTTTAGATACTGATGCCTTTAGGGGTTTTGGTGCAGTCGACCACTGTACACAGTAATAATAAGGCATTTATAATATGTGTATGTGTGTGTATGTGTGTGTGTGTGTGTGTGTGTGTGTGTGTGTGTGTGTTTATACTGCCCAGAAGGATTCAGAGCAGCTCCATCCCTCTGATTCATAACCACAAACGAGCACACAACCTGACATCTTCTTATGAAGTATATATGTGAGAAGAAAAAAAGAAAAAGCATGGCTGGATTCAAATATCAAAGACACTTCTGAGCTCTCTATTCACATATATTTGCTGCTTTCAGGCACATTCCTTGTTACCCAACATGCTTTGACTATAATAATCGTCTATCACAGGTTAGCACTGAATTGGAGCATTTTTTTTTGTCTCACAGCATCTATAGGTGTGTCATTACAGCTTAACTCATTTCTCACCAGTGCCAAGATTGTTCCTGAGTGAGCCAGAGATGAGAGTGAAATTTTGGAAATGTCAAAGTGAGTTTTAAAAGCCAGACATATCATCACTTGAAGTAACTGTTGAGTCATTGGCATTAATCGATAACACCTTCAAACCCCACCACTGATATATTACAGTCATTTTATGCTATGAGCCGGTGAATGTCTTTTTTTATTCTTTAATGTGCAGCTGTCAGCTTTTTGGGCCTGTTTATAAAATGAACAACCCTTTCACTGAGTCATCCGCTGAATAAAAAAAAAACATTTGTGCCAGACAACAAAGTGAGCTTTAAATTTTTCAAACTCTACTTAATACTTGGATTGATGCTACAGGACCCGACTGGCAAAAAAAAAAGAAATGTGGATATTCACAGTGTTACTAATTTGGAGCTGTTCAAGCAATTTGAGTATTTGGCCTCGGCAGGTTGCCTTCACTGTGGCCTACATGAAAGCATCACTTCAATTTCCACTCAAAACCAGCTCCAAGTATTTATGAAAGCCTGTCTTTTTCATTTTTCAGTGATGGAATAAAAAAGATGCACCCACAATTTAACTAATTAAAAGTGCACTATGTAAGACTTGGCCAGAATTCTAGTTTAAAACATTCAAAAAAAGAGTAATGTAAATGTAAAAAAATAACAGTTTTGACATAATGACTGCACTGGGTTGTAGAGATATCTATTGGAGTTAGCATACTAATCATCTCAGCTGATTGATCTCTGCAGCTCTTTGATAATATACTGCTGCCTCTAATGTCTCCGTATAGCATTATGATATCTTGACCATGCCATAGCACAGATTGATTGTAAACAGTAAGCTTTACGCTATAGTCAGTGATGGATCATTTCATGAGAGTGGCGGCAGTGGCGGGGTGATGTGTTTGGGAGGAATTAGAACGGTGTGGTGGGTGCTTTCTACTGATATGCTGCCCCCTATTTGTTTGGAGCAACGTAGCCAAATCTCACATTAAAGTCTATGCATTAACAGCCCTCAAAAAAGCCCCCCATCCTGCAATATTATAGATGCAGTAGAGCCAAAATGTCTTAGTGCAATAACAAATAATTGGTGCTATTTTCTAAAACAGTCTTGTATTTTTATGATGATTAAATATCTGAATTTATTAAATAATTCCCCTTAGTGGTGGAGTGAACATGGAGCTTATCGTTAAATATAGAAAGCAAGCAGAAACATTTAGATTTTTTAAGACTACATTTGCAGTCTTTTGGTGAGATCGCCAAAAGTAGTCATCACTTTCTATACTGATGTTAAAATTACTCTTTGGTTTGCTCTTGTTGGGTAGAAGACTTTGTGTCTGTTCTGGGCTACTGTAGAAACATGACAGGCACTGTGGAGGAGACCACACTCCCCATATAGATATAAAGGCCTCATTTTAATGTGATGAAAACACATCACATATTATTACAGGCGATTATACTCTAATAAAAGCACAAGTATGAATATTACATTCTATTTTTGCCAAGTCCGTTCTGCTAGATGTCATTAGATTCTACACACTGCACCTTTAAATGGCTTGTAAAGCCCAGCTACATGCTGTGACAGTGTATCAGGTGTTAATCATGAGACACTAGTTTGATTCAAATGGATTAGCCATGCAGAAATCAATGTCAAATATAAATCCACAACACCAATTTGCATGTCTGCTATAGCTCCTATTCCCCTGACGTACTCAATGCATCCTGCTATAAATCACAGTGGAACGGTGCATCAAGTGTTAAGCCACAGACACTGGTTTGATTCACATGGATTGGCTATGCGGGAATCAATATCAAATGTGAATCCATTTTGGCGATAAGCCGTATTCCAGCCTGGGGAGTCGGCATCATCTCTCCTGCTCTGTTGTCAGCATGCCTCAGCAGCCGCATCCTGTGTGCTCTGAGTAATGTGACACAGACACAGAGAGGGCGAGTTAACGCACACTGAAAAGATACTGAGAGAAGGAAGGATAGAGATACTGATGTGACTCTGGTAAAGATACTCAGAGATGAACGGAGCAGAAGCACAGACAGAGAGATGTGTAACGGCAGACAAACCACTCGTCTGTCACTAAATCACGTCTGTCATTCTCACAGAAGTAGAAAGAGAGAGATTTGTTGTCCCAGGGGGGAGCTCTGATTGCTACTCTTTGATGTTTTTGAGACTCTATAGCTTACATTAATCTATTCCCACATTTTTTATGCCTGTGTTCTGTGTGTATCAGTACAAAGATGGCCTCTAAGTACCACGGTATTACGGGATACAACGGTATTTAGAAATCCAGAAATCCTTTTTTAACATATAGAGACTGTCTGATACAGAGATGTTCTGTTAACATGTACTGTAGTGCACAACACATTCCACTAGAGGTCAGTCAGTTATGATATGGTGGAACAGGCTCAGTTTAACAGTAGTTTGGGTTCAGATTCGATAATCCAGGTGAGCCATCTGACATTTGTTCGCACCAAGTTAGTTAGTTGTTTTGTCTGGCAGCACTACAGGACAGAGTGAAGAGCTGGGAAGCTATTTGAGCCTCCGACAAGCAGTTCTGAAAGAGTAGTCTGGCCCAAATCATTCGCACCTAAAAGTGCATCATCCATTAGCTGCTGCTTAATGTGAAATGTTGGGGATGTATTAAGGTGCCATTACCACCCAAGCCTAATGACTGCCATAGATTTGGCAAATTGTGCGATGCTAATGGAAGCCACACAAAAACAGGATGATTCTAGTTTGGGAATGAACTTAGGAACACAATAGTTGTTGTTGCTAGAAAGAATTTGGACAGATAATATTCTTTATTTATTATCCTTAAATGAGGTTTGAATATACTGTTTCGAAAAAAGAGGTTAAGTTATTTAAACCATTCCACTACCAGTCCACTAATGGATTGTACTACTTGCCAAAGAATATTTTTAAAAGTTGGTTGACTAGGATGCAAGAAACCACATAAACAGAATTCATAATAAACAATAAATTATAAATCTTAATTCATGAGTAAAACACCCCTTTACATTTAATGATCCACTTTTTATTAAATCGCTTTGAAGATGTGTTGGTTTGATTCGAGTCTGAAGTGAGACCGCACTGCATTGTAGTCTAAAGTGTTCCTGTTATTTTGTCCACCCTGCCGAACATTCCCCACGGTGCTGTCAGTGTACAAGCCCCTCCAAACCCTCTTCCTCTCTTACTCGTTAAACCAGCATCTGCTAAGAGGCCTGAAACCCCTCCACACACACACACACACACACACACATATACACACACACACACACACACACATAGGCTTTCTCTCTTTCCTTGCCTTGCACTCTCAAGCCTGCCATCTGCCACGGAGTTGGACAAGACCCCACTAACACGGCAGCAAAACCCACACACACACACACACACGCAAACAAATACACACAAGCACACACACACACACACACAAGCACACAGGCACACGCTCTCATTTGAAACCCTTGCAATTGCTCGAAAACATCTCCAGTACAGATGCACATGAATGCTCTCAAACCCTAAGACACAAACACACACACAGACACACACACACACACACACACACACACACACACACACACACACACACACCCCAAAGTTAGCCAAGCTGCATTTTTAATGAGAAGCCCCCCATGAACAAAACAGCTTGCAGGGTCATAATGGTTTCGAGCAAAGCCCCACCCCGCAACACAGAGCCAGTGAACTCCTCCCCTCCTCTCTGTGACTGGCCTGAAGAGGAGGAGACAGCGAGGACAGGGAGAACAACAAACTCTAATTACTCCTCTGTGGCTCTCGGGCCCCTCCAGCAATTGTATTTGAGGAGTAAAGAGAGGAGGAGGAGAAGAAGGAAAAAGGAAAGGCGAATACAGACAGAAAAGAGACCCGTGCTGATTGAACATGAAACATCTCACTGCGGCTCTCCTTCTGTCTTCTCTCTTTGCTGCCTCACTGCTTGTTGTACATAATTCCCCCCCTCACTTTCGCAGCCTTTGTTCATCACCCCTCAGTTATCCACAGTGAATAATGATGTTTCCTCTTGGAGAGACAGAGGCAGAGGAGCAGGCCTAAGGCCATGCATTCTGATGGTCTAAGCATTCCCCAGTCACACTCTTCTCAGGCAAAAATCAACAGTGAAGTAAGGGAGGGAGGGAAGGAGGGAGGGAGGGAGGGAAGACGCCCGAGTCTCCTCCTGCATCCATATTCTCTGGGTGTTCTGTTTGTTTGTCGTGTTTTACTCATTATTTACAATATGTATCACCCAAAAGTCACTCTGCATTACTCCCTCCTGCAAATATACACACAGAGGTAGAGCAAGAAGAGCGACGGTGGACGACGGGGACGCTGCTGTCATCTTACACAAACAGAATCAAGCGAATTAGCGACATTATGTCTGCTCTCTGGGGATATACGCTCTCGTTTGCCCCTGCCATGCTGCCATAATCATCACTGTCACCCGGACGGAGCCCGTGGAGGGGCAAAGCCACTTGAGGAGAGCTTCCTTCCCAGTGATGCTAAAGCTGAAGAGACAGCTGGGCCCTGCTTCAGAGTCTCCGGCTATTTCAAAAAGGCTGCTCAATTCATGGCAGCCAGCCACATCATATTTCTTTTATATGGTGGGTTAATTTTCTTTGTTTCTAATGTTTTTTTTTCCCCAGTTTGTCCAAATAGATTAGACTCTTGCTGGCTGATTGACAGGAAATGAGGACTTCAGGTATTTGCTTGGATCACTGCGCTGGGGTACAATGAAGTCAAAGCATACTTGGTCATATTCTTGCAATAAAAAGTGTTTTTTTGGTCATATCCTACAAGCTAATAAAATCCTTTATAACCAGGCCATGTGCAGCATTATGGTCCTGCTGTAATAGAAGCCATTAAAGACACATTATCTGGTTCAGTGTGTCTTTCCGCAGCCTGTGCCGATGTAGGATGAAATGGGCCATTCTAATCCTCATTAACATAGCTAATTTCACATAAGAGAAAGTTGATAGTGGGTGTCAAAACTATTCAAAGGTCACTCAAGCAAGCTACTTCATTTAGTATGCATGCATATGTGTGTGTCTGTAAAGTTGTGTTAATGTTTCGACCTGTTTGAACATGTATTATATGAGCTGTTGCATGTACAGTAAGCCTTTAAAGAAGAGCATTATTAAAACAGATAGAGTCATCAAAAGCCAGAAGGCAGTGGTCAATTGTGCAGACAGGAGCTAAAATGGGACAAAAAGAAAAGAAGAGAAGAGTAATAAGGAGGAGAAAGGGCAAAGACTTTCATCCTTCCCTCTCCTTCCTCCGAGGCTGTAAGTGTACAGCTAACCTTTGGTCTGAGGGATGAAAGTGCGAGAACAAACACGTGACATGTTGTTCCTTCAACAGTGACGCTGGCACAAAGCCATGTCACAAGGGAGAGAAGGGACAAGTCTGACATTAGAGGCCCGGCGATGCTGCCTCATGACCTTTAAAGGGGACAATTAACTGAACATCACACCCTTCATGCCAGCTGTGTTTGGTTGTATGTCACATGTATCCTAACGCATATAGAAGCACATACTCGTGTAGACATGATGGATCAACAGCTCTTTACCTCTTGAAAGGTTCAATACGTTCTTGTTATTGGGTCAAAATGATGTTTTGGCATCTGTAGCCACATTTTGTTGAAAAATTCAAGTTTAGGTAACAGAGTATAACCATGACTATATTTCAAGCAAGCAGCAGGTTCTAACAACATACTATTTATCCCAATTTCAATAAGAAAAGCAACCAACTCCCCCCCATATAGCATGATCTATGAGGAGAGGATGTCTTTCAGAGAATTGTCACAAAGACCAGCAGAAAAAAATCCAACCAAATCTGGATTTCTCAAACTTATATCTTGCGTTAAATGTTAGAACCTTTGGAACTGAGCATCTTATGCACTCATTTCTCAGCTTGGGGACTCATTAAGGATACCTTTGAGACACAGAAGATTGTGTAAATCTAAGATATCAGTAAATCTAGAACACTGTTAAACAACAACTATCAGGTTCCAAAAACTTGCTGATGCTCAATTGCTCAAAAAACAAAAAGCTTGACAATCTTTGACAACATTCATCAGGGTAACTGGATAGCAAATATCTTTCAAAAAGGGAGACTAAAACACAAGATGTGCATGTTTTTTCATTGCAATCACAAAGTAGAGAACTCACTCAGTCACCCTCCTGCGGGCGGTGATGCTAGCCATGATGACGCTCTCCGGTCTCGGGGTTGCCACAGCCTTGAAAGTCCCCTTCCAAAACTTCTCAAAGAGCTGCTTCTCTTCCAGCCGCTGGAGACTAGCGGTGCTGCCCTGCGATCCTAAGGATGGAGAGGGGCCACAGGGGCCGAGCTGGAGCGAACAAGGGGGCTGCATTTTTTTTTTTTTAGTTCTTGGTCTCCAAACCAAAACCTGTGCTGAGGTACCTCACCAAACAAGAGTCTACAACACTCATGGAAACAAAACACTCGCACTGGTTGCTGCTCTGGAGCTGTCCAAGTACTGAATCAAACTGTGTCCAAGCTCAGCGTCTGTTTTGCACCGTCTTCTCCTCTCTCACAGCAGCAGGTCAATGTGTCAGCGCGTCCGTCTGCTCTCCGCTCTTGAGGGGAGGGGGGAGAGGGGGGGGGCGTGGGGGAAGAGGGACAAAAGCTGACCCTCTCCAACTGGAGGCTGGGGTATTGTTCTCCCAGATGAGGGAAGGAGGTGTGGGGGGAGATTGCGTTTCTCTCTCTCCGCCTGTCACATCTGCTGCTTTTGTGGGATGGGGTCTGGTCTGGTTTGGGGTTAGGAGTCGGGAGCGCTCCTTTTTCCCCCCACTGTGTGCTCCCGTCGGCAGCTTCACACAGATTTAGGCATCACTTACGAGGGATGAAGCATGTTTCAGTCCTTCTGATGGAGTGAGGAGTGAGAGACCAAAGTGGCTGTCTTGTTGTTTTGAGTGCAGTGTGTGTTTTTGTGTGTGTGTGTGTGTGTGTGTGTGTGTGTGTGTGTGTGTGTGTGTGTGGAGTTGATTGGATGCCTACGCACAGCGGCTGAAGGCTGAGCGGGTGTCGAGGCAAGTGTTGCGCCGTGTCTGAGGGCAGGCATGGATGTGTGTGAGAGCGTGTGCGAGTGGAAATCGAGTGAAGAGCTCAGCGGAGAGCGGCTTGTTTTGTGTCTCTCAGCCTGTGACGTCAAAATTGGGGGCTGGACACAAGGGAGAGGGACACCTTCTGTCATCATCTCTCTCTCTCTCTCCCTCTCTTTCTCTCTGTCTCTGTCTCTGTCTCTCTCTCTCTCTCACTCTGTCCGTGTGTCTGGCTTTACTTTACCTTCAATTCGATTCACTTCTCATCCTGACTCATGCACTCTTCACTTTCTTTCTTTCAATTTCTTTGTCTTTGTTTCTAACATTCTTTGTATCTACCTCCTGATTCCACTTCTCTATTTTCTTTCTTCACTTTTCCTTATTTCCTTTCATCATTTCTTTCGTTCAGTAAATAAACTGGAACAATTAGTCATTTCATCGATTAGTTCATCCATAGAGGATTCAGTGGCAGATTATCTCACCATCAATTCATCAAGTTAGTCACTTTTTCCAAAGCTTTCACATTGTGAGGCTTTGCTGCTTTCTCTGTTTTATGTCATTTTCAACTGAATATTTGGGTTTTAGAAAAAAAAGCCATTTGTAGATGTCATCTTAGGCTCTGGAAAACTGCGAAGGGCATTTTTTAATGAGGCCAAAGGATAAATCGGTAAAATATTTAGAAAATGAAGTAATAATGAAAATAATCCCTAGTGAGGTGGACTGTTTATTTCTGTATTCTCAATAAATAAGAATCCCTTTAATTATCTACATTTTCTTTACAGTACAAGTACAGTATACAGAATATTCTTGAAATGGTGTAGAAAATATGATAATAAACAAAATAATCAGAATTCCTTAGTGTTTTGATTTATCACCTTGTAGTTTTTAAATCTCTTTTATGGAGGTGACATAACTTCACTCCAGGGACTTCATAACTGTCTTTCAATTCATTGGCTTTTGTTGTTGTTTTTGTTGCATTTCATTACATGCAGCGTTGCAAATTTCCTATGTATGTGTATGCATTAATGTATATATGTATGTATGTATGTATGTAATGAGGGCACACAACTCACATCTGTGTATCTGCAGCTGCATTATGTGCCCTGCTTTACTGAACAAAGATGATATGATGAAAGTATAGGGGAGAAAATGAACAATATAACAGGACCTGGATGTTTTCAGTTCAATAAATAAAGTCTATTAAAGAAAGAGGCATAGTATAGAATGGTATAGTAAAGGTAAGATATTGCTATTATTATTATTATTATTATAAGTGTGTACTGTAAGTAATATATTTACTATATATATGCAATATGCTGGAAACTCTGAGTCTCTTTCTTCCTTTTTCTTGTCTTTTTCCCCCTCACACACACACACACACACACACACATACACACTCTCCATCAGTGTCTTGGACAAAAGGCAGAGTAAATCAGCATAACAAAAAGGCCTGGCTCTGTGAGGACCAGCCGGAGCATGTGGCTGACACAAACCTCCCCCAGGGGTTTCAGCTTTTTCCCTGCCGTTGGATACCTCCTCCTCTCCTCTCCACTCTACTTCTACATGACACATAACACAGAGCAACAGCTCAGCAATCCTACCCCCCCCACCACAACCACCAAAACCTCCCTCCCTCCCTCCCTCCTCTCCTTCTTTCTTCTTCTCTGCTTGCCACTGCTGTAACGTATGAAACTCTGCGTGAAAATCTTGGTAGGGATTATTGATGTGGGACAAACTACTACAGGGATATTACAGGGTTTAGGCTACATACAAGTCTGTGTAATGCTTTAAAAGGACAAATACTATTTATAGACTTGTGGAATTGGTTACAAGCTGTAATATGAGACAGCAAACTGAGCTGATAAATGCGGAACTTCACTTTTCTTACTATATCATGTAAACTGGAGAGGCACTAGTACTACCACTGAAGGACTGTGCACTGTGCAAATATTTCAAAGCAGCTTTATTACCTTTTAAAATACTAATCTGAGCTATTTCATAGACAAGATTTTAAGCAATTTCCTTAATCAATAGTCGGCCATGTTGACAATTAATAGTAGATTAATCGTTTATAATTCAGTACACTCATACACAGTACATTCAGAATTTAAAGAACAGATCAAGTAAACACTGAGTTACTTGAACAAAAAACTAAACAATGACTTCATATTTTGGAGCTCAACAAAATCCAAAGTATCAAAAACAGCAAACAATGCTTCACAACTTTCAGCTTCATTAGAGAAGACATAAATTAGGTAAGATTTAAATTTAGGTAGGTGTATTGGACATATCTAAATTCTTGTTAAAAGTGCTGTAGACTGTAACACTATCGAATAAATATTAAACTAATCTCTGTACAAGGGACTACTCTATGTTGTTCACTATAGCTAACCTTAGTCCAGCTGCAGGAAACAGCTGCTCAGCTGAACAGATGTCATGTGGATGCACAAATACTGCTGCTTCAATTTAATCAATGCAGGAAATCTTCCAGTACTCATCCAACACTAAAATGCATTTATGCTCAAAGCAGGGGAGTGTCACTTACACAATTCATCACTTTACTTTTGACTTTGTTCAAAGCATGTGTAATTTGAGTTCTGCTTGTCCTTATGCTCAGCCTGCATTAAATGAGCAGCTGTTTCCTGCTTCTGCTGAAGATGTAAGTTTAGCATTTACATGAGCCCCAGATAGCTAGCTTAACTGGACAGCCACCACACCACAACTTCCCAGTGCATCCATCAACATGACTGTCACAGTGAGCAGACTAAAGCACACTGTAACTTTTCTCTCTTCTTTGAATGCATTATCAATATATTTTTGATTGATTAAACTATTAACACTAATCGATAATTAATGAATCATTGACATGGTCTGTTTTGTCTCAACATCGCTGACTCAACAAGTCCTCAGTCATGTTGTTAGTCATAGTAGATTGTGTCATGTGATGAGTTAAGTATTCACAGCAGGGGGAGAGAAGGTGCCAGGACAGCCGCTGGTCCTTTCAACTATTTACTTCATTGTAAATACAGATAGCTGATTGTAAATACATCAGCGCTGGATGACTCCGACTAATTTCTACTGTATAAATGATCGTATCCACAGGGCTCCCCAGAAATGTGTGTAAACAAGCTGTCATTAGCAGGTTTTCACACATTGAACTGAGAACATTGTCATTTGAACCTCAATTTCCCCAAATTAAGAGTTGTGGGGGCGTGTGTGAGAAGTAATATCTCTCTGCTAATAGGTATGCATAAAGACGCAGTGAGGTATCATCCCTGGATTAATAATGCATATATTAGCTGATAACACGAAACCTCGATGTATAACAACACCAGCCACTTAATGATAAGTGGCTGCTTCATCTGTGCGCTTTGCATAAAGACAAAGCCGAGGCGCTCTCGAATCAAACCAGAGGGCAGAGTCGAGCCGGTCCAGCGAAACATAAGAATATGTTTCATTTATGGTGGGGAATATCAAACAGGCGTTTCTGCCGTGAGATGAAGTCAAGGTTATATCGGAGGGCTGTGCCGAGGGCAATGGGGTGGACTTCCTCCTGCTGAGTGTTTTTATGAAGTGCTTTTGCTAGCTGTGGTTTTTATATGGAAAGTTGAGCTGAAGGACATAAAGCTGTTGAAAAAAAAAAAAAAAAAAAAAAAGTCATTAAAGTGTGGAGAGACAATCACTTCATGTTTTAGCCCTGGCGCTTTCATGGAGAGAATTGCACCTAGTGACAGTAATTGCTTTTGAAGTGTTACAAGACATCACACACACATATAGAAGACTTCATAACATTCATCATGATGGTTGTATTAATGAAAAGAAAGCACATAACATCCAAAGCTGGAATCATTTCTGATTGAGCTTGTTTTCTTGAAGCCCTACAGCAACAACTTTAAGCCAATTAACAAGACAGCTGAACAGTCATCCACAATTTTCTGGGTTTAGCTGATACTCTGCCAACGTGAAGAGCATCCACTCAAAGTAAATCACAAATTAGCCAAATTTAAAAGAAAAGAAAAAAAAAAACTTAGAGGGAATATATAAAAAGTTTTTGACGGGGCTCTATTAAGTCTCACTGTCAGATTTCAAGCTGACAGTAATTGCAGTTGTTAGAGCAGATGGATTTGTCTCTGTGGATTTTTTTTAAAAGTCACATATCTATGCATCCAAAAAAAGCGAAATGGCAAATTGTTGAGAAATGTTCCTTTCTCTTTACCAATAAAAGTTCAAATCAATTTGTTTCTTTTTTTGTGCTTCTTTTGCCATCGATGTGCAATTTAAAAGTTATTTTTGTTCTGGTAAAGCTCACATAAAATATAAAAATAAAAATAAAAAAGGATTTTTTTCCCCTTTTAAAGTATTGTTATTTTTCTTTTTCTCTTTTCAGCATGCACACCTCCACAAAACTTCAAGAAGAAATCAATTGCTGGTATTATCTGGGGATAAGCTGTCACCACAGGATTCAGGACAGCCAAGCTTACTTTTAAAAAAAGTTTTGAAAAGATATGACAGTTAGAAAGTTTATTGGTTCTACTTTTTTTACTCTTGTGTTATTGTATATTTACTTTTTGTAGTTTAAGACATTCTTTATATTTCACTTAATGAGCCCTGAAAACGAGAAATGTGAAACTAAGAAAACTTGTGCAGTCTCAATATTTGACAATTTCTGTTTTCCCAACATTTGTGATTCATGTTGTTGTCACACCATGATTAACGATGCGTCTGTGCTTTTTCCACAGGTGTACATCTGTCCAAGTTGGGGGGCTGCCTTAGGACGTTTACTACAAAAGCTGCATAAGCTGCACTTTGCCTTACTTCTTGTCTCATCAATCATGCTTGCACAAAATTGACAAATGATGCCAGAAAAATACTACCAGGGAAATACACATCAGTGCCTGGAGGGGTAAAGCAGCTTCCAGATCAAGATAGGAGCAAAAGAAAGATTTATTAGATATAGGATGGAGAATTTCAAATAAATTGTATATTCAATGCAATTTTGACAAGCATATATTTTTCAAGGCGATGATCAACAAATGTAATGTAAGTGTTATATGATGGAGTAAATGCATTCAATGTGGAGTTCAAGGTGGATTCATACTTGTGAGTTAAGGGGTTACGCTGCACCTCCGTGGGCTCTGAGGTTACACCGATGGCTATGCTCACATATGCCTCCTTAAAAATGTAACACATCAAGGGTATGACTCGATGTGTGTTTTCATTCAGTACATCATATTACAATGCCGACCTTCAGTTCAACTCAATTAAAGAACTCCGTATGCACAGATAAACGCAGCAGTCCTTGGTTGCATGCAGTTCCAGTTCTAGTATGTAGCTCTCTGTCACTCTATCAAATATATATATAAAAGTATATAAACACATCAAACCTATGACCTGAAACAGCAAATATGTTCTGTAGGAAATGTAACTGTGGCTAAACATTTAACAGTTTCTCCCAACACAACATGATATGACGTTTAACTAATGCGTTCCAGTTGTACTCGGAAGTAACACCCCCTAAAGTTGGATCACAAACTTGGAAAGTCGGACGTACCTCACCAGCCCTGACCTTAAAATCCAATATGGTAGCCCGGTGTATCAACAGTGTGAACATTGTAGTAACATTGCACACATGTTGCACACACACAGTACTGTCCAATTTCTATCTGTGGACACTGCACTGTGCAAAATACAGCAAAATATGTCTTTATCAACTGGTACTGCTATCAATAGCTAACCTTGCTGACACTGCTTTTCTGACTTTCTAATTGGAATGACACAAACTCGGGTGTGACGTCATTCCCAGCTCCAACTTCCAACTTCTGAGGTTAATGCAAGGCAGCATAAAACCACGGTCTTTTACTAACTTTAACCAAAGTGCTTTTGTTGCCTATACTGATCCAAAATCAGATTCTCAACAAGGACACCCATTAATCCCTTGTATTGATTATAAATCCACCTTAACTGTGAATTAAGTTGTAATTGATAAAAAAAAAAAAAGGTTGTTGGCCTTTCGTGCCTGGCTTGAGAGAAGCATTCAAAAGTGTTAAACTGATCCAATAGGTAGAGACTCAGGGATATGACCTAGCAAACTCAAAAGACTGCAATTAAATTCATCGTTACAATGTCACACAATTTTGACCGAGAAGAATAAATAAACTACATATTCTCAGAGGGGCAGCACATTGGAGAACATCCACATAAAACGTAAAAGATCTATTCTCCAAGCAGCACTTGAAATTTGTGTTCCTGTGGTCTCTCAAAAGATTTATGCAGCCAAAGTGCTTTGAAAGCGTTTTGATCAATCTCTTTGTCCTTTTTGTATGTCCCTGGTATAACTGTTGTTCACAAAAGTGGTTTACAAAAATGAGAAGTTTATCTGTGGCCCATTTTTCTCTGTTGCTCTGCTTTCTTCATAAAAAAGAGAATGTGTGCTTCATTGTTAATAGCAGCGTTAGTAGTGTAACTGTATTGAATGTACAGTAAGTGGTTTCATTTGCAGATCACTTACCCAGGCTTGATCACACCTGGACAGAAGACGGCTGATGGTGAAAATGATGAAAGAATGAATGACTTCTGAGTGGAAGAGTTAAGACTATATTCTATCTTACAATAAAATGTTGCATTTTATGGATACAGAAATGATCGTTGTCTCATCATTGATGCCAGCGATGGTTCATGTGCAAAATCTCAATGTCACTAGAGAGAAAAACAACTTTAAACATTGGCAGTAGATCAGGGGTGTCAAACATGCGGCCCGTGGGCCAGAACCGGCCCGCTGAGAGGTCCAATCCGGCCCAGTTTCCTTCTTCCTTCCGTCTGTCCTTCCTTCCTTCCTTCCCATCCTGTCTTCTTTTCCTTCCTTCCTTCCATCTACCCTTGTTCCCTTCCGTCTTTCCTTCCTTCCCATCCTGTCTTCTTTTCCTTCCTTCCATCTACCCTTCTCTTCCTTCCCATCCTGTCTTCTTTTCCTTCCTTCTATCTACCCTTCTCTTCCTTCCTTCCTTCCATCTACCCTTCCCTTCCATCTACCCTTCCCTTCCTTCCTTCCTTCCTTCCATCTACCCTTCCCTCCCTTCCTTCCTTCCTTCCTTCTACACTTCTTTTCCTTCCTTCCTTCCTTCTACACTTCTTTTCCTTCCTTCCTTCCTTCCTTCCTTCTACACTTCTTTTCCTTCCTTCCTTCCTTCCTTTTAATGATCCGGCCCACATGAGATCAAATTGTGCTGTATGTGGCCCTTGAACTAAAATGAGTTTGACTCCTCTGCAGTAGATGAACAAGTGAGCCATTGAGGACAGGTGACCCCCTGCTTTACATCACTGATGATGTAACTATGGCGACCATTTACACAAAAACGTTTGAAATGTTTCACATGACTAAAACAAATGTCCCTCTGGTAAAACTTTGACTCTTCTCTTTCAATTATAAACTATAAATTACTTTAAAAAGGAGTACCAACACATTACAGGATAAAACCCAGCGCTCACTGTTACTGGGTAGCAGTATGACTGCCAAGAAAGACACAAGCTGGTCGATTGGTTTAATGGTTTACCCAGAATCCCCTCATTAACATGTAAACCCCAAATTCTTAGTGCCTTGGCTCAGGCTGTTCAAACCAGATAAGATATTTAATTTTCAGGCCATAACAATTTTGAAATGACTTCCATGAAAATGACATTTTGATCATCCCCCCAACTCCCCCACCACCAGCACCTGAAGGTAAATAGACCTGGTCTCACTCTATTGTGTGACGTGGCGCTGGGGTGCCAAGGTGTGAGGAGGTTTCCAGATAAACGTAAAATTAACAAAGAGGAGAGGTGTCAGAAATGCTGCAAAATGAATGCAGCAGGTTGCAGAGCTAATACTGTTGGTATGTTTGAAAAATGTACCGTAGCATCCAAACACAGACATATAACAGAGCTACGATCAAGAAGAATGATTTAACCTTAAAGAAAACCAACAACACAGAGCAATATGATAGGAAATGTCAGATGTGTTGCTTTACTGAATCTTTCTATTAAACATATACAGGATAAAAATTAATTATCACCAATGTCATAGAGATGGGTGGAAACCTGTGAAAAAGTGTCTCATCTTTAGACACATTGAATAAAACAATGAGCAGTGAATCTCATAGTGTAATTACCCATCATGCCGTAGCTCATGGCTCTTCTTCCTCCTTGTAGGTAAAGAGATAAAATAAAGATTATGCCTCACACCCAAACTGACTACATTGCAGTGCAGGTTGTCACCATAGAAACCTGGAGCCTAATGCATTTTCAGGACAGTAAAAATGTGAAAATTGCTCAATTTAATATGTGCTTTAACCCAAAGAGCAAATAATAAATAGGTGGAAGTCACACAGAGAGTGCAATGTTGAAAGGTTGCTCTTTGTTGATGATGGCAAACTTGTATTCATGTACTTGTGCACTTGTATATGCATGATATTGGAATTTTTGCCAATAACAATATGCTGATATTTTCCAACTCACTTTGGCCGATTGCGGATGCCGATACCGATATATGTATGTTTTTTCCACCTGGCTAAGGAGATCATAATGTATGCCATCAATTGTGCTATGACTATGATTAAGAAAACAACCTAAGAACAAAAAAACTTAGGAAGATTGGAGTTCAGGAAGTCAGCATTAAAACTTTAATGAACCTGCCAAGTGGGTGGAGCAATAGAGTTTTATTTGGGCTTATTAGACAGACGCGATTAATGAGTACGATTTAATCTCTGGTCCACACCCCGAAGCAGAAGGTGGCGGTAATGCATCTAATACATTGGATGCCAACTGCTGTTATAAACAAAAAAAAGCAGATATTTCAAACAAAGTGGTATACCCTGTCAGCTGAGGTGTTTCCAATCTGTGCAGCTGAAAACAGCAGCTCCTCCATAGGCTATTTCACCCTGATGGTCCCCATACTTGCTCCGCAGCCTCCACTTCATCCAGCTGCCTGACAGACCTGCTGCTTCTTCCCACTTTAACCTGAATAACAAACTGGGGCTCGGTGATCCGGTCGGATCCACGCGGAGGGCCGGAGACAGCAGGGGGGCTATCGGCAACCGCAGCATGGCCAGAGGGAAGCACAACCAGCTAGCCTCGACTAGACTCCCAGCTATCCCCGGCTCTCTGTGTGGATCAAAAAAGACAAACTGGTTTTTATTCAGGTTAAAAAAAAAGGAAGAAACAGCTGGTCTGAGTGAAGTGGAGCCTGTGGAGGAAGCACTGGGACCACCATCAAACAGTCCACAGTGGGAGGCACAGTAGAGGTGACACATCAGTAGAAATGTTTATATTTCATTTTACAAACTATATACCAACTGATACCAATGATGTGCCAATAATATCACATATTCCTAAATATGTATATGCATTACCAGTCAAAAGTTTGGATGCAGTTTCTCCTTCAAATGAATGGGAATGTGTGTCCAAACCTTTGACTGGTACTGTATGTATGAAAATGTAAAAAACTAATTTTATATAAACTATGCACAGAGGCACCATATCATGATGAACCTGAGCAATATTGCTCCAGTGCAGCCTTTTTCAAATGAGGAAAGAAAAAGAACAGTTTAATAAAACTCCTCATTGTCCTTTGATGGCTGACACCTTCACACATGGCATCAGTAATCAATACATCTTATTGTCTTGATAAGCAAATCATTCCTATCCACGTAAACAAATCTGGTGACACTTCAAATCCGATAAAGTAACATGACTGTAGGGAAATCTTTAAAAGAAAATCCCATTGCCAATGAAAACAAGCACATGACTTTGAAATGAACTTCTCACACTTCCACATCTGATAACACAGGCATGAAGACAGGAAACAGAACTGTTATTTGCAGTAGTATTAATTCAGTAAGTTTGTCATGGGGTGGTATTTCAACTCTGATGAGAGCAAATAACTGCACAGAGATGCTTAAAAACATGATTCTTATTCAAAACTCAAAGAAGAAGATTGTCCTCACTATATCTTTTTGTAAAGCTGCTTAAACCGATCTATGCATACATTTTCCCTTTGTGGTCACGAGTACAGATTCTGTTTAATGACGACTGCCCTTGTAAAAAACAGGCAGACGTTTTTATGTTGCAAATCCTCTTAGCGAGGAGAGCTGAGTGGATGGCTTTATAAATTGATATCAGTTGACCTCATAGACAACTTTTCACTTCCCTGTCTTGGCGGTATTTTTCTTTCAGCTATCACACAACCTTCCCCTAATCTTGAAGCACAAGGTTGGCAATTTGGTTCTTATTGTCAACAAATCTCCCGTGTATATACGTATAAACCAACAATGACCTCAGCCTACTTACAAGTACTGTGAATGTGTCTAACATCTGATATAGCTTAATTCCCCTGAGCCGTAGATCTCCATTGTTGTCCCAAAAACTATTAAGACACATCAATGAGTTACACTGTGACACTGTGTGACACGTTACTTCATTACGGAGAGTTTAGACACATTTATTTCTAGTTTAGTTTTGAAAAATGGCTACAGAGACTAACAACAGCGATCGGAGGCCACTGAGCATGCACAGTGCTAACTAGCAAGAATGTAAAACTTTGTTACTGATGGTTACTGCTTATTAGGCCTACCACAAATATAATATCAAACTGTACGACCCACATTTTCTTCCAAAGCATACTGCAATAAAGCTATGTTTTGTCCTGTGTATTATAATTTAATGACTTTGCCCTTCTTCTTGAGATTAACACAGGTGCTCTTGTGCTGGAATGATTGTACAGAAAAAAATAAAAAAACATGGAAAGCAGGAGAGTGCGATTTTAACTTTCCTGATGAGTTTTCTGGATTGAAGTTCAAATATTTCCTCTCACAGGGATTTGTTGTTACCTTAAGTGTGAATCAAAGCACTCAGAAGTTTGAAAGACTACCTATTTATTTCCTTTAGTTTTTGAACAGATAAAAAAATAAATGCATATCCGAATAAAATTTATAAGAAGTAGGACAGGGAAATGTATCAATATAATGCTGATATTGTCTTGGATTCTGGACATTGTAATATTGTGATATTGCGTAAGTGTTGTCTTTTCTTGGTTTGAAAGGCTGCATTACAGTTAAGTGATGTCATTTGACTGCTGTAGCTGTTTTATAATTTGCCTTCACCTACTTAGTCGTTATATCCACATTACTGATGAATATTTATCAAAACATTTCTTATTGTGTAAATAGTTATAAAAGCACCAATAGTCACCTCTGCAATATTATTACAATAATGATATCGAAATATTTGGTTAAAAATATTGTGATATTTGATTTTGTCCAAATCTCCCAGCACTACTCAGTACAACCATGAGCCAAACATGTGATCTCATTCAAATGTAGATCTCACAGTAAACGATCAGAGAAGAAAACAAGGCTAACAACCGTCTGCACATCTCTACATAGCTCCTATCCTACGTAACAGACATGCAGACTCTAAAATACTCTATTCTGTGATTCAGCAGCAGGTGAAGAGGCGGTCAGGGAGGAGCGTGTGAAGGAGAGACCCAGCTGCACAGGGCAAGGGTAAGAGGACACTCCCATCTTGCTAAATTAAATCACAAGTCTCCATCAGGGTAAATAAACCGGAGGGTTAGGGAATGACTCTGTGCAGCGAATCTGCTTTGCCATGAGCCCAGGGGATACAGCATAACGCTCATTCATGGTGATTGTCATGCCAGGCCGTGGTACATTAACGCAGAGTCCCTAAAGTCAAGTTAGGGTCACCTCATGAGCCGTCATCTGAGAGGACAGCAGTCGTGTTGTAATGCTCACCCACAATTTAAAACACTTCTGGCAACAAATGTGGGGAGGGAATTATTTGCCTTTATGTGGTAAAAACTGAAATGATGAAGTTTGAACAGATGTTTTTTTAATGGGTCTGCCATGAGCTTCCTGCAGTAAAACCCCTAAATTAAGCTTATTCAAGTTTAACAACTCAAAACTGCTGTAATTTTGTATTATTGTTCTTACTGATTGCACACAGTTATATTTTATTACAGGATGCTTGCAAGTTACAAATGAGAATCTGTGTGCAGCCAAAATAAACAAGATATAATTTGATAACACTGTTTCTAATGAATTATTTACCTTTAAATACACAGACAACACAGCATGGCTGGAACAAATGCAGCTTTGAAAACAAGCCCACTTGACAGATGGCAACGGTCCGGCTGATGCAATTGTTGCTCCTCTCGACGTGCAGCGTTACCCTCCAGCACCTCGTGACAGAGTCCTTTTATCTATAAATACAGTTGACAATTAAGAGAAGGTGGTAGGTGATGCCACATGTCTGATGTTCATTTGCAGGGTGAAACTTTCTGCTGCCCCGAGAAGACCTGCTGTGACACAGGCCAGGCCCCCGTCACTCTCAGTGTCACTATTAGCATTATGCACTGTAGGCAAGTCTTTGTGTGTATAGCTGTTATTTGCAGATGAACACTGTATTTTGCACTCATATTTAACTTCTTAAATACTTTTTGTTTCCTCTGTTAGGGTCATTTAATGAAAGGTTCAATCAACTTTTTTTTTTACACGTTTTTCCTGTAGTGTACTGTAATTAAAGACAACGTTTTAGGTACTTGTACTTGAGTATTGAGCTGTAGGTATTGGTTGATTCTCATTGATTAATTGCCAATTACTTTTAAAAATCAATTAATTTTGGGTAATTTTTATATATACTAGAAAAAGCGGTTATATGCCTCCACCAACGTACATCCATGTCTGTCTAGAGTCATTTAATACTTGAAGAGAAGACTTAGAGGGTATTAAGTGTATTTTCCTTGTATATGTTACATACTTGGTCTAGAAAGGTGATTCTGAAACTAATCATGACAATAGACAGTGTTATGGATGTTGCTGCAAAGAAATGTGGACATTTAATACACACATCTTTAACCCAGCAGCACCCAAGATTAGTGTCACCATCTCAGTATCCAACCAAATGTGAACTAAGGTCACAATCTCTCCTTCTGTTGCTGAGTTATGGTGTAAAGGCCAGAAAAGTGTTTTTTGGAGAATAGTATGATGTCACAGTAAAGTTGACCTTTGACCTTTTGGACATAACATGTCATCACTTCAACGTTTTATCCTATTAGACCATACTATGTGTAAATACGTTGTCATAATTATTTTATGAATGAATGAGTTAAGGATAAAAATGTGTTTTGTCAAAGGTCAAATTGACCTAAACTGACCTTGACCTTTGACCCTCAACATCTAATCAGTTGATCTTTGAGTCCAAATAGACATTTGTGACAAAACTGATGAAATTCCCTCAAGGCATATGGTCACGGACTCACGGCTGTCAGCAGCACGGAGGCGTAAGAATACTGACATGTTCATTCTTCAGTGTGAATTGATCCCCTGTGATAGTAACTGAATCTTTGTATTACTACTCCACTACATTTCACTACACTACACATATTGCACTTTTTATTACAGTACATTTATTTCATAGTTATATATATATATATACACACACACACACACAATTATTATTACTACGGATTAGGCTACACAACATTATAAAAGGACAATACAATATATGTTTGTTTGTTGTCATTGTGGCTGTCAAGGTATTTATGGCACAGTTGCTGAGTCCAAGACAAATTTCCCTAAGCGTAAGTATATTGTATTGTATATTTATACATGCTGCATATATATTTGATCATACATTACATAAATGTAACACTAAATTTGGACATTTTGCATAATGAGGTTTTTTTTTACTTTTGATTCTTAAAACACATTTTGCCGGCAATACTTAAGTAACAGTTAAGCTTATGTAAAGTAAGATTTTGTAAGCAAGACTTTTATTTGTTATGGAGTAATCTTTCATTGTGGTGTTGCTACTTTTACTAACACTTATACCTCTATTCCCTCTCCCTGCTCTGTTACAATCTGTACCTTCATCTACATCCTTGTGATCATGAGCACACAATATATTGATTTATCCCCCGAGACTGGAAGTAACACAGCTCTTTGATTGTTTTAAAGCAGGTATCTTGTGTGTAGACATTTTCCAGCAGCTAATGCTCGCTTAGAGCTTCGGTATGAGAGGAGTAGTAGCAGGAAGTGTGTTCAATATCTTTGTGATAATATAAAAGAAAAAAAACATAAAATACTAGTAAAAGTTCTCAGTACTTATTTTTAATGCTAACATCACCTCCTGAAACATACAGCACACAATGCCTGTAACTGCCTGTAACTCTCACCACAATTCACCACATGAAACACACATGCCTTAAAAAAGACTCAGAAGGAGCTTTTGTAACAAAATTTTTAATGAGCTTTAACCGTGAATAAATAATCCCTGTTCTGCAGCATGCAACCCATTTAATTGCATTACTTATCAACTTGTCAGAGAAATCCATAGCTGGCCTGGACGGGAGAGAATATCCCACAACAAACACTGTCTCTTATGGAGCTCAGTTTCATAATGGGTCGTGTTTGTCAGAAAGTCATAATTCTTCTTTATCTTATTTAAAATGACTCATCCGTGTAGAGCAGAATATGGGCATGGCAGATAAAGAGAGACACAGACAGACAGACAAGGGAGTGACAATGATGTCAAGAGACACAGAGAGAGGACAGAGAGAGTAGAATGCATTTAAGGTAAAGAGAAAAGAAAAGGCAAGACACTGAGAAAAGTGAAATACCTCCAGGCAATGCCTTTTTCAAGTCACTCCTGTTGGGATTCAGAGTCTGCCCTGCTTGCCACTGTCTTTATAAACAGCAAAATCGATATGGCTGCTGGTCTGACCCTAGAGCTGGAGCAGCCCATCAGTGGATTCACTTACAAAACAGGCTGTTCAGGAAGGGCACAGCTCAGCACAGGACAAAGAAAGTTTTTACAGGTGATCCATTTTGCTTTAAAGCTCTAAAAAAACTATTTACTAGATGTTCTGACCTGATGTAGTAAACTGTGGTCTTATTGTTAACCAAAAGACGGCTTGAATGTGAGTGTAGTTGTGTCCATCGATGTCATGCAATTGAATACAAGCTGTGTTTGAAATTTTACAAGCTAAAAAGGGTTTTGGGGCATTTTTGGGTTTTATTTCAAGTTGACTTTTACATGTATATTTGTGCCCAGATTAAACAAACAGGATACAATATGTTAATGAATGAGCTTCAGAGGTGTTTGTAGTGTTTCTTTAACTTTGGGGAGAGCCAATATGTAGCTGTTTCCATCTGCCTTCAGTCACTATGTTGAGCTACACTAATCACATCTGGGCTTCGGCTCCATACTTAATCTCACTCTAAGTATATTTCTCAAAATATTAAACTTTAATGCTCCAAATGGCAGAAAAACCTTTCATGATTGACTATTGGCATATAGTATTTGAATAGAGACGGAATAAGTAGTCTAATAAAAAAAAACAAAAAAAAAACGTCCTTTATCAAGACTTATTATAATATATTAAGCTTCATAAAGGAGGGATCTATTGCTGGGCTGTTGTTTTCAACCATACATTTGATTGTACAGGCCTAGATAATAAATTGCTAGCTCAGTGTATAAAATAACCTCAGCAAGCAGGACACAGCATGCTCTTTGCAGTCAGCTCTAGGGTTTATTTGCAGTGAAAAACAATACAAAAAGTATTTGACTTTGGGTGATACTGTGGAGGCCTAATGTTTAAGATGTATACCATATACTGTTGATGCAAAGTCCTGCTTGAGGCCTTTTTACATGTCATTACCCCTTTATCTCCCCTCATTTCCTGTTGCCTCTCTAATATCCATAAAGGAAAAGACGAAAATAAATACTTCTCCTATCTGTCCTATGTATATAAAATTCAAACTGATAGGTGAAGAAACAAATGCCTTTTTACTTTAAAATAAAAGATAGCATGCACACGTTTAGAAATAAAAGCTAGCAGTGGGAGGGTGGAGTGAATGTGTGTGTATGTGTGTGCCCGACGTCTTCCTGGGATGACATCTGACAGCACAAGGTAAACGTAGCTCCCTGACGAGCACGATGGCCTTCGTCTCCAGGACAGCGAACAGCCGAGGTACAAAACAAAACAGAAACCAGCAGACAAACACGATCTGATGGCCTCAGCTTCATTCTGCCAATCTTTCCTCCCCCAAAAATACCCTTTTGACTTTCACACCCTCCTTGACATAAAACAAGATCCACTCCCAATATCCCGACGGAATCTGCGATTTATTTTTTGCGTACATGCCTGTAAAATAGACTCTTATGCAAGTGCTCCAGTTTTTAAAGTGCTCAGAGGGGTTGAGAGTCCATATTGTGCCAGTTCTGTGCACTGAGGGAGAAAAAAAAAGAGAAAAGAAGAAGATGATGATGACTTGACTGAATCCACTCTAATTGATGGGTCCCTTGGCCTGAGGCATGAGTGTGTTTTTGTGCTTGTATGTGTGTGTGTGCACTCATTCAAGTGCGCGCTCATTCTGTGCACACTAAATCATTGTAATGGACCTCTTATGCCAGAAGAACTCAATGGGAGAAGACACTCACAGAAGATGGCCCCATAACAAAAAATCATTTGAAGGCAAATTGCTTTTATGTGTGGGTTCTCATTGAAATGCATCATGGTCAACGAGGTGTTTCGTAGCCTTTACCCACTAGACATCACTAATCGCTGGACTGTTTGACAGAAAGAATGGTTTGTTCATCACTATATCTTGGGGAAAATCGGATTTGGAAGCTTACTGCTGTTCTCTTGAAGTCGGTTTTCTGCTTAAAAACATCTGATGTTGGAAAGGTTGATGAAGGAGATTGTCTTAAAATGTTGCTTCGAGCAACACTTGAAAGGCAAAATTGATAACTTTGTGTATCAATTTTGGGTTTTTTTACATAAAACTTTAGATGTGATTGTTCAAGGCCGCAGTTTGAGCGTGGGCCGTAGAACAGATACAATCATGACAAAAAGAAACACATCTTTGAATTTCATTCCTTTTAACTGGAACAAATGCTGGTAATTTTTCTGACTACCATGCAAATATTATTTAATATACTGTTTGGCAGTGTGCAAAGCATCTTAAGGAGAGCTGTACATGATGCTTTAACTCACACTGCATGTTTGAATCAGCCAAAACCTACAATTTCTATGTTCACACAGATGTTCATTATGGATCAATTGGACCACAGAACCACAAGCATAATGTGTTTGCTCACACTGAAAGATCACTCAATATGTGTCCGTTCACTTCTGCAATAAAGTGTTATTAAAACATGATGAACACATCCTCAACAATGCTGACAAAAAAAGGACAAAGTGTACTTAAAACAGAAGAAAGATTGGAAATAATGGAGAGAGAAAAAAATACAGTATATAATTACAGATGGTCTGCCTGTTTTACAGTTAAGTTCTGCTTTATTTATATCATGACAGCCTCAAGACTACAGTTAACCCTGACATTTAATAGAAGTAATAATAATGATGATATGAAAACGAGCTTTTGACAGCAGCCATGTGGGAAAGTGGACTGAACAAGCTACAAGACAGCTAAAGAAAAGCTCTGACATGCCTGAAATCCATCCAATTAATCAGGTGTTGCAATCTCCCTCCAACATAACATCAAAGACAGCCCATCTGACAGAAATATGGCCTGATGCTTAAGAAAAATCCAGCATGGGGACTTTAAATTAAGATTACTTGTCAGTTACTTGTCTAAGTTATTTACAGTGAACTAATGAGGTGTTATAATGGTATAAATTGTTGCCTTGTGTCACATTGTTGCTTAATATAAAGACAAAACATAATTGATATACTGCAAGTCAATTATATCATTAAAATATTGACCTACAATATAAAGGATATGATCTATTATGGCAAGGCAAAGTATTTCATTTACTGAAGAGACCAACAGTTATATTAATGGATGCAAACAATATCACCAAAAAAACAAGTGAATCACTTGTGACTGCCCTTCGTGCTTTTAGCACATGCAAGAAGAGAGGTGATAGTTTCACAAGACACTCTGCCTCTTCTTGTGACTGTTAAGCTCATAAAAATGTCACACCATGCTCTGAAAAGTCTGGACATTTCTTAAGAATCAAAAACACACTGACTTCATGTGGCTTTTTGTCCTATGACCAACGGTACTCCCTCTAATGTAAAAAGCCATCTGGCATATGGAAAAAGATGATGTACTGTATTGTGTGAGCATAGTGATTATAATCCTGCTGTAGATGCAAACCTTCTGAATGAATACATGAATAAATATGTGAATACTGTACAGTTGTAATGATGAATGGCTGCGGTGTGCGTTACAGATGGTGGTGTTTTGGGGATATCTGTATGCTCTTCCTGGACTGTCTTACACACTGAGAGCTGAAGGATTAGAAAAGTCAATACAAACAGAAAATTATTTAAAAAAAGACACATTAATTACCATGAGAGGAGGAAAACAAACTCCACTACCAGTATTTTCATTTATTTTTGATCAAAAGGCCAAATCAATTAAAGAAAACACAATCCCTATTTTATGCATATTGTATTATCTGATTATTCACATTTATGATGGTTTCTTCATGGTGTAAACAAACACTTGAGGTAAACTGTAAAAGTCTGTAATAACTCGACTGTGGGCGGCATTGTTTTACACACATATAGCACATCGCATTAGCTATGCACCGGCATCTATCTCCAGTATTGGTTTTGCACATATATTACTGCCAGTGTAACTGATTTGACGAGTTTCAACTATAATGCAATGAGACATAAGAGCCTAAAGCCATGCTAGCAGCTCTGTGAGGCTGGAATTAAGCACTGTGCTGTTTTAAGCCGAATGCTAACATCACATGCTAATATGACCACAAGGATGATGCTAACGTGCTGATGTTTTACAGGTGCAGTATAATGTACTATGTTCACCATTGTAGTTTTGATTGTTACTATGCTATTATACAGGGCTCTCAAGTTTCATTGGGGGGGGGGGGGGGGGGGGGTTTGCGCAGTCACTCTCTAGCGTGCAACCCTTGATCGTTCACTCCAGATTCCGGGAGATTGGAGATTGGATCTCATTTGCGTCAGGGAGCCGCTATCAATATGCAATATGGGAGAGTTGGGATGTCTGGATTACCTTCTGTATATAATATATTAATTTCTGTGCCCTGGGATCTATCATTTCTCAGCGTGACAAATGACAGGAGTGTGGTACAGCGCGTATATGAACGTACGAGTGTGTGTGTGTGGGGGGGGGGGGTACTTCTGATTGGCGCTAACTCGGGATTGTATGAAGTCAGTGCAGAGGTCTCACTCCCCACGTACTTCTGTGTGGTGCATTTCAGCGTGAGAAATGCCGTGAGACCGTGAGAACTGGCTTGAATGCGTGACTCTCACGGCCATTGCGTGAGACTTGAGACCACTGTATTATAGTATTTTTGACTTATTAGTAAGTTAGTAGAGAGGCTAACAGGAAACAAAGGGGGGAGAGAGAAGTAGGTACGACATGCAACAAAGGTCCCTTCCCAGATTGGAACCAGGGACAAGCTGCAGGGTGCTCCTGGTCTGATTTTTAAAAACACTGAGCAATAAACTAAGCAACATTTTTTTGGACCCCATGACTAGAAGATCTAATTTTCCTAGTATCCATCCATTATGTTGAGTCTTATTCTTTAAAAAATATATGTAAAATCTGGGAGTATCAAAACTGTCAGTGCCCACCTCAGATTTTATTATAATTTCTCACATGAAAATCACACGTTGGTAAAATGTCAGAGGGTGCGTTATATTTTCAACGCACACCTGCACCCTTGTGTGCCATTTCGGTGCAGAATCAGTTCCAACACATTATGTTAATAGCCACCCAAATATTCACATAATATAATTTAATTTTCAGGTTTATTACCTCCACCAAGGCGGCAGTAAGATCCAGAAGCAGAATAAAACCTCCAAGTACTTTCCATTATTAAAATAATAAAGGTGAGTGCTTTCTACTCATTATTTCATACTGACGCTGATTCTGTTTTTTCAGTTTAAAAGTGACAAGGTGCCATACTGCTCCTTTTCTAAAACTCTACTCTCCCACACACTTAATGTTTGGCTCCTGTGATAATGACTCAGTTCTACTTAAAAGTAAAGGAATGAGTGAAGACTCAGAAATTAAGGACATTATGTGTGTGAGAGTGTTTGTTTATTTGGCCATTAGCGTCAGCATGATTTGAAATTACTCTATGAAACTTTTATGATGTGAATTCCCTCACACTTGTAACCATTAGTGCAACTTTTCTCTGCGTTAAAGCTGCACTAATTAGTTGACAAAAAAGTATCTTGATGTTGGTTTAATCGTTTAGGCACATTTTCAAGCCCAAATGTATGATTTGATGATGCTTTTTAGAGTTTTGGTTGGACTGTTGCTCGGAAATAACGCAAGACACCTGATGACTTCACCTTGAGCTCTTAAATGTTTACAGTGATTTTCTGATGTTGTATTTACCAAGGACAAAATAACAGAAACAACTCATAATGTAAAGCAATTCAATATAACACCACAAAGTACAGCTTCAAATTATCATACAGTGGAATCAGCACTTCTCTCATATTATTAGGCCTGATTCATTCTCAGACCTTGAAGGCATTTGCCAGCTGGGGGAGACAAACAAACATACACAGTGTTGATGAAGAGTTTTTATCCCACTTTATTACTGTATTATTGAAGAAGTTTTGTTTGGTTATATTTGGGGTTTAAAGGCTGGAATGGTGAAGCAAAGCAGAAAGCTGGAGATGAAAGTATAGCATGGGTAAATGTTTTATGTGCCGTGTTGATCCCTAAAAATCCCATGCTGCTCATTTACAGCTGTGATAAATTAAAGTAATATAAAAAAAAGACACTGTGTGTAACAATTTTCTGTTGAATTAATTTAGATAATGACCCACACAAGCAATATTGAAACATGTTCCAAAAAGAAACAATCAGTCATTTCAGTGGCTGACTTCACAGAAAATTACAATTATAAAATGACAATTTGACAATTATAGTGAACTTCATGTAAGAGTAATACAGTGTATATAATGATAAAATCAAAAACAAAGCAATCTGAAGAATGAGTTATTCTAATTCTCTTCTTTAAGATACATAAGTGTACTGATTCTACATCGCAGTGCCTTCAAAAGACAATAAGCTCTTATTTTGAGCCCCTTGTTTTTTTAAAGTGAGGCTTCTGTGTACAAATCAGTCTCAGCAAACGCTCTTAACTTGTTGTAAATTGCTCGTTTCAGCTTGATGAATGCCACTTGTTCACGGGTGGGCGCTCATTTGTAGGATTTGTTTATTATTGACAAAATAAGTTTCATTTGCAAAAATGTCACCCAAGAGTAAAAACAACTATGGCTGCAACGAAGTTATTCCTATTATTGATTCATCTGCCGATAATTTCCTTAATTAATCATTTAGTCGATGAACTGTATTCTGTCCTTGCCTGATGAGTCAATGGCAGACTAGACAGATAGCTGACAGTTGATCCAATAAAGACTTGAGGCTTGAATAAGTTTAGGTTCATTACCAGGTGGCAACCTCTGGGGTAGTAGACTCACAGGTCAGTCTGTAAGTGCTTTGCTCAAAGAGACTGACAACTATCTTCCCGGTTTCATTGTTAAAACTGGTTGGTAGTTAATAAAAAACTATAAGAATCAAAATCAGTTCAGTTCCTTGAATGACCACTTGAGGCTGGCTCCAAATACAAGTCAGTCCCCATAGACCTCCATGTCTTAAAAAAAATGGATTTGGTCTCTATAGCTTACCAGTTTAAATTTTATTAAGCCTTATATTTAAGGGTGTGGCCACTTTGGGACCAGGCAAGTTGCTACCATGGCAACAACTTTGATTAGGTAATGTGTTTTTTTGTTCATAGCTACAGTCCACAACCCAAAGATTAAAAAAAACAAAAGAAACCAGAAAACACTGACATTTTGAGAAAGAGGAATTGGGGAATTTCTTTAAAAATGACTCAAAATAATTAACAGATAATAAATCAAAAATAATTGAAACTAATTTAGTAGTTAGCAACTGATCAATTAAATGAGTAATCACTGGAGCCATATTGTCATGTTTCTCCCCTGTGTAGGAAGGTAGACAGGAAGTGTCTGTTGTATGACTCACAGGTCTGGACTTAATTTGTACCGAAGGGCAAATTGGTGAATAGAACCAGTTCCTATCAATCACTTCTTTGTATGAGGCCCAATTTTTCAAATATTTTCATATAGATTCACAGAGTGGTGCACTGTACTTGTGAAGAGAAGTGTTGATATAGCTATTCTTAAGCTACACGTTCCTTGCTGGTTGTGTCATGAACTGATTTACATTAATTCAACTGCTCTGTGGTGATTTGGTCCTGAGACCTAAGTGAGGACCTGCTGAGCCACACGCTGACATTGCATCAGTTGCCATGGGATTAATGATATGCTGTAGCTCCCTGAAAAAAAGAAAAAAAAACAGTCTAATGCCATTGTTGCATGCTGTTCATTATAATTAGCTTTAGATTGCCTCTCTGTTCTCTCAGGGCATGAAGGAACTGGAGTGTTTTTGAGCTGCTTTTTGAGTTTTTCTTTGCTGATGGATAGCTTTGTTTATTAACCGCTTTTCATGCTGGTGGAGTTAAATAATACTACCAATCCTCACAAATAACTTATACTAAAGTGTTGCAACAAACACACAATAAACAGTCGGCTGAATGTCACAAATATATATTTCAACAGTGAGTCAGGATGACACAGAGGGCACTCTCTTTTAAAGGAAAGTAATAACACAAATGATTAAAAAGCAAAGCTCCTTACTTAAGACTATGGTAGATGATATGCTACACAGAGCTTGCACTGCTGTAGAAACACATAACAGTCAAGAAGGCTATTGCTTGTCAAACAATATCCATGACAGACTTTCTTCCATAGACTGTATAAAAGAAATGGACGTAACATCCGTGACGTCACCCATTGGTTTGTGGACTGCTGCTTGGAAGCCAATAGTATCGAATCTAAGCAGCGCCATCTTGAAAATTTCAGGTGCATGCTGGAAAAACAAGAACACAGATTCTACTTATATGGGCATGAGGCGGAGTCATGGACGGAAGTATGGGCGGGGCCAACGGCGGAGCGGGGAGGCTGCGATTGGTTGCGAGGGCTGGATCTCAAGGACATTGGTCAATCAACCTGTCAATCACAACGAAGCCACGTAGCCTGCTTTATCGTCAAATATAAAATCAGGGAGGCCAAAATTTCACAAATGAACATCATACTGCATTGAAGAAGGCTTTAAACTAGCGATTGAGACCATAAACACATATTGAAAAAGTTTACTGAGGTTAGAAATCAAGTGTGAAATTGGTGAATTCTCCATTGACTTGTATAGAGCCAGAAGTCTTTTTGAACACAAAACGGCCGCCCCCTGGTGGCCTTTTGATAGAATGCAGCTCTAAGTTACTTCCGCATTGGCTTCTTTTCAGAGGACTGGAACTCCCGGCCTGCTTTCTTCACAAGCCCTCACATTTGTTGTGTGTATAGTACAACTCTTGTGTGAAGTATGAAGAGTCTTTGCCTATGAATGAACTCAATTTACAAAGAGTGCTCAGAGTGCTCACCTTTATCCTACTCCAGTCACCAATGGCCAGTGTAACCTCTGACCCATGATTTCATCAGGTTCCTACAACCTGCCAGGCCTGCATAGCCAAGACTGCACTTCAGCACCGGAAACAAACTCTTCCCAGCCTGGCTTACCAACAAATGAGGGAATCACCAGCTCAATGAAGCAACAAGCCAAAAATCCCTCTTTCTTCATGGACTGGTAACAAAACTGGTCATAGCACAGCATCTCATTCTATCATTGTACATGTACTCATCTAGTTTAATGTTATTGAGTTTTACAGTTGTGATGTCCTGTTCATGGTTAGATCATTGATAAGCTTTACTGCTAAATTAATATTAGTGGATGCTTCACACGTGTATTCATAGGACTGGAGTTACAACCAGCAGCAGTTAGACTAACTTGGCGCCTTTCAACTCAAACTCAAATTTCCTGCTTTATAAACAGTTTTGTTTTTGAACTGGAAGACAGAACAAATAAACACACACACACACACACACACACACACACACACACTCTAACACAGTATGTAGTCCAGTCGGCAATCTTTGATTCTGCCATCTTGTTTGTAGTTTTTCTTTGTCTAGAGCAGCACATGGTCTGAGTTCCACCATTTTGTCTTTCCTTTTTGCAACTCACACAAACACGCAAACATAGACACACACACACATATAAATATCTACATACAGTACATTTTACCACCGTTGTAAGCTTGAAATAAATGACGTTGAATATGTGTGCTGTCTATTTAATGTTATAACAAAAATGATGACAGTAAGGTTGTTGTTGTTGTTGTTGTTGTTGTTGTTGTTGTTGTTGTTGTTGGGGTTTTTAACCATTTTCTGAAATCAACAAAATAATCAACGGATTAGCTACTCAACAATTGAAATAATTTTAGTTTCAGCCATGTATGAGAAACTTCAACTTCAAAAGAAACTTCTTTTTATTTAACCCTCCCTCCCCCCAGATTTTTACGTCATTTGGAGGTCTGACATATGAACACAGTCAAAGAAATATAGATATAAGAATAGTTGAAACACTACTTGTAATGAGACTAAATGCTGATGGGCAGCAGCTGTGTAAGCACATCATTAGGTCAGATGCAATGGAAGCTAATGGGCAGCTAATGTGCTATGAGAAAGGCAGATGAAATATCCACCAGATGCTGAACATGTCGTTTCCATCTGATTTGACCAAAAAGCAGTACTTATGATATGCTATTATTAGTCTATTAATAAGATAATGTTTGGTAATTTTCCAGAAGTCACCTGGGACCAGCTGTTTGCAGAACAAAACAACTCTTCAATCTACATAATTGAGTTAAATGCTGCTAGCGAGCACTTTTGCAGCTTTTTTGTTGATTGAAAATTACATCAGTGGAACGGATATATCCCTGCTTCTGATTTGTTGAGAAAAAAAAAAAAACCTAAATACCACCCCTTCCCAACCATGAACAAAATGTCAGGCAGAATAATTGAGTGAAACAACGCGGAAATCTAGGCTGATGGTCAGGCAACCAAATGTGAGCAACTAATACATGTTATTAACCTACTATATGAGACTCACACTTGACTGGCCACAGAAACACCTCTACAAAAGGTAAAATGATTTCACAAAGTATATTTCCTCACACAACATTTGGAGCTTTTGCACCCTCCTACACTCATGCACTTATATTAATCATGCAAGTTACATCAACTGAAGTCTAAATGGGTAGTTATTTAGCCAGTTACTGGTCGGCCAGATCTGGCATTTTCTATCAATCATCTAACACCTTTCAAATAATGCCAACGCAGGAATAATTTCCACCTCCCTCGGTGCTTTAGAAGCTTTTTTAAAATTTAAAATAGACTGATCTCCTGCCTGCTCGGCTCATTCTATTCTACATGGGTAATTGCACAACTTGAGGTCTAAATACAGATACAGAAGGCCAGCGGGGCGTCTATTCTTCTGATGTATAATAACAGTATATTCTTGTCCTGGACACAGCACACGCATTACAGAGAATGGGCGAATGGGGAAGCAAAAGAATATGTGACAAAACACTATGATGTTTGTTGTTGTAAATTGCACTCTATAGAGAAGAAAATCTATGTTGTAATTTATTCTGGGATTAAAGAGGCATTAAGAGATCTATAACCTCCTTCCTATTTATTGGCGACATGTAGAAACTACAACAATAGCATCCTCTCTAACTCTCGTCTCCTCCGACTTGATTTGCAGTGAGTTATTATTGATATCAGTTGAGTCCCATTTTCATATGACACAATTAAATCAGCAAAGATTTAACAAAAACAGTAATACTTCACGCCTTCATAGATATAGTCATTTTATGCTACCGAGCAGTAATCCTTCTTTCTGTCCTGTGTTTATAATTAATGAAAATGTCATGCTTTCATATTGTGCATTCTAAGACAGATGCTTGTGAACATGTACAACTTTATCATAAAAGCCTTTTTTTTTGCCTCTGCTGACTTAGCTGTGCTTTGTTTGGCTGATGGCCAGAAACTCAACACTGCCATTAGACCCCTGCCAAACCTGACAGGACCGGGGCAAAAACAGCCATGACTCAAGACCTGACTAATTAGGTTTAAACAACACTGGCCACAAGATCAGGCTGGCATAATGATTACTGCTGTTTTGTTTTTTTAAAAAATGCAAGAATCAACTTGGAATAACTCCAACACCAACAAAATAAAAACCTTGCAGAAATAACAAACTTTATTTTATCATTTTAAGTTGAATTCTCACAAGTGTAGATGTTGTTTACGGTGGTCTTTCTGTCTCCCATGGGTGAAAGCGTAAATCCAGGACCAGGCTGTGTTAGTTTTATTTCAGACATCAGCTTGATTATCCTTGAGTAACTGAGGAATTGAGTTTGAGTGTTTAGCTTCCATTTATTCAGTTACTTTTGTGATATTATATACTATATATACTTTTAAATATTTGATATAAACGTATTCACAATTTTAAGTGATTATCGCAATGATTACACAAAGTATAATTTTTTAAGTTTAAGCAAAAAAAAAAAAAATACTTCTGTAATTGTTGTATTGCACTTCCATCAAGGGATATTCCTCTGTGATCATGTCCTTTGGCTTTATGCTATTTCATCTGCCTTGCTGGTTTTATTTAGTTTTTGTAAAGCACTTTGTAACATTGCTATGAAACATGCTATATTGACACAGCTTTGAATTTTTTCTGATTATTGGACACTGTGTGACTGGGTAAAATATGATTTGCTGTGTGCAGTATGTGGTGCAGGAGATGACATATAGGAAATTGTTTATACATTTGTTGAACTATGTGTCATTAGGCTTCAATTCCTGTTGCCTGTAGGCAGCACTACATAAGTGAAATATTAATGCAGCGATATATTTTCCAAGGGCAGCTGTCATGGATATATATGTTCATGAATATTGGACATTGCATGTCAGAGATAACTCCTACATCCTTTGAATTTCTCTAATGACCGCCTTCGAGCCATTTTGACACACCCAAACCCATATCAGATATCACGTTTTTCCACTTCTGATGTATTTGCAATGTGTTGTGAGTTTCTGAGCACCACTAGCACCTCATAAATGCTAAAAGTGATTAGGGGGCGTTATAGAGCCGCCATATCATGCACAAGCCCAATTGTGACATCAATTCCAAAGTGGCTGACTTTCTGTTGGGTGGAAAATGTCCAAAAAACTGCATTATATCGCAAATGATGACAGCAATGATCCCACTGAATTTCATGTCCAACAAAGCTAATTCATCCCAATGGCCCAGTCGCTACAGAACCTTGTAATTTTCACCACTTTTGACATGTGTCCCAATTTTCATGAGTTTTCGAACATCCCAAGCAATGGTGACCTAGAATCATTTTCAAAAACAATAGATTCCTCACACTTTTAGTGCCAGGGATCACTGGGCTTGACATGCTGGAGTCACTTGGCAGAATCTTGCTGGTTTATTTAAAGTTTATGAATATGAAACATATATTGCATGTACATATTGCACCAAGTTCAACACTGCACTTTGTTGTGTCCTCAGCAAGACACTTGCCAAGTGTGAAGTTGTAAATTAAATTAACAGTTGAGGCGATATGCGAAGTATAGACACAGACAGAGATACAGAGATTCCTCCACTTAGAAGAGAGATGTTCAAGGCAAGGAATAAAGCTTGGGTTTTAGTGAGCTATACCAGTGAAGCATCCTATTGGATAATTTTAAGACAACTCAGAAATAAATGCACATCCTCTCTGAGAAAAGCAAAAGCCAATTATTAGACAGAATTCATCTCTAGCACTTCTACAAATCCATCAAAACACTGGAAAGCTGTAAATATAAATAAAAACTAATCCTCTACATCTAGTCTTCATGTCATGTTTAATGACTGCCCAATGAGTAAGACATCAGAGATTTGCTATGCTTCAAACACACATTGTGCTACTGCACCTGCTACACCGTTTCTGTTCAATATGGTGTAGCCTACTCAATATCAGCTCTAAATAATAAGCCCTAAAGTCATGTGCCCACCTTAAACCGTACCCCTCAGTTCCCCCTGTAGGCTTTCACTCCTTCTGCTGATAAGGACAGTATCGAATGCAGGAAAGCAACTGAAGAAGATAAACTAGACCCTCATTTTTTTTAAAGCTCTGTGTCCCATTTACTGTTGGACAAATTATAAGTCTTTTTAATCTTTCTATCTCTAGTAGACTTGTCCCTCAGGTCTGGAAATCTGCACATATAGTCCCACTTCATAAGGATGGTGATAAAATTGATCTTAATTACTATTAGCCAATTTCCAAACTGTCCTGTCTTGCTAAAGTCCTGGAGTCATTAGTTAATGATCAGCTCAAATCATTCCTCTCAAGAAATTCTGTGTTAAGTCCACACCAATCTGGTTCCAGAGCTAGACACACTGTCATTGCTACTCGCTGTAATAAATGATATTGTATCTGCTGATGATGAAAGGAAATATTGTACTGCCCCCTTTGTCCACCTAACAAAACAATTTGACACTGTTGATCATGTTATGTTCTTACAGATGCTATGTAATTATAAGTCCTGTATATGGTTTCCTATAAATGGTTTCAGGACTACCTATCTCATAGACAGCAATGTGAGGTCTTGGGAAATTATCATTCTGTATCTTTACCACTGTGAAGGGGGGTTCAATATTAGGTCTGTCTTGTTCACAACCCTCCCCCGTATTACTCTCTGTCATGCATGCTAACTTATTTCCTGATTGTCAATGTTCAGGCGGGCGTAGTTTTAGTTTCAGTTGTCACATGTCACTCACGCTATCCAAACGCACAATGCCACACTTTCATCATTAGCCTATCATCTAGCTGCAGTCTTTTTAAATATATCTCTCTTTGCTCCCAGTCTGACATTCAGCTGTTATGTACATCCCACCACCTCATCATCCCTGCCCAGTCTCCACAGGATCAACAGTCCCATCTTCTCATCAGCCATACAGACCCTTTCCAAAAAATTAGAATATCATGGAAAAGTTGTTTCATTTCCATAATTCCATTCAAAAAGTTAAACTTTCATAGATTATAGATTCAGGGCCCACAATGTAAATGATTTCAAGTATTTATTTGTTTATTTTTACCTAATTTGGGCTTCCAGCTCATAAAACCCACGAAAACAGGAATTCAAAAAATTAGAATACTGTGAAGAAATCAGCCCAAATTTTATTTTTTTAATTAAATTGCTTCAGTGTGGTTCAATTGTCTCAGTTTGGTTCAATATGGGGAAGACTGCAGACATGACAACTGGCCAGAAGACCATCATTGATACCCTCCATAGGATGGGTAAGCCACAAAAGTTCATAGCGAAGGAGGCTGGCTGTTCACAGAGTGCTGTGTCCAAGCATATCAATGGAAAGTCTAGTGGAAGGGCAAAATGTGGCAGGAGAAGATGCACCAGCAAAAGAGATGACCGTGGGCTTCAGCGGATTATCAAACAGAGAAGATTCAAGAATCTGGCAGAGATCCAGAAAGAGTGGAATGAGGCGAGAGTCACAGCTTCAAAAACCACCACATTCAGACGCATCCGGGAGATGGGCTACAACTGTTGGGTTCCTCGGGTCAAGCCACTTCTGAACCTGAGGCAACGTAGGAAGCGTCTCTACTGGGCCAAGGAGAAGAAGGACTGGACTGTTGGCCAGTGGTCCAAGGTCCTCTTTTCCGATGAAAGTAAAGTGTGCCTTTCATTCGGGAATCAAGGTCCAAGGGTTTGGAGGAAGACGGGTGAGGAACAGAACCCAAGCTGCTTGAGGTCCAGTGTGAAATATCCACAGTCAGTCATGATTTGGGGTGCAATGTCCGGTGCAGGTGTTGGTAAACTCTGCTTTCTTAAATCCAAGGTCACTGCAACAGTCTACCAGAATGTTTTAGAGGACTTCATGATTCCTTCTGCTGAGGATCTGTATAGAGATGCAAATTTCATCTTCCAGCAGGACCTGGCCCCTGCCCATACCGCCAGAAGCACCAAAACCTGGTTTGATGCCCATGCCATCACAGTGCTTGACTGGCCAGCCAACTCGCCGGACCTAAACCCCATTGAGAATCTACGGGGTATTCTCAAGAGGAAAATGAGGGGCACCAGACCCAACAACAAAGAAGAGCTGACAGCAAGCATCAAGGAAATCTGGGCTTCCATAACTCCCAGGCAATGCCACAGGCTGATTGCCTCAATGCCACGTTGCATCGAGGCAGTGATTAAGGCAAAATGATTCCCAACCAAGTATTGAATATTGACATATCGTTTTGAAAGTACCATATTTTGATTGATTTGATGTGATCCTAATTTCTTTCTTTTTTTTCTGCAAAAACTGAGAAGTAAATAGTGATTTCTTCACAGTATTCTAATTTTTTGAATTCCTGTTTTCGTGGGTTTTATGAGCTGGAAGCCCAAATTATGTAAAAATAAACAAATAAATACTTGAAATCGTTTAAATTGTGGGCCCTGAATCTATAATCTATGAAAGTTTAACTTTTTGAATGGAATTATGGAAATTAAACAACTTTTCCATGATATTCTAATTTTTTGGAAAGGGTCTGTAATTCCCATCCAACACATCAGCATCACCACTGCTGGTGTCCTCATGGAGTTCAAGCACCAAAGACTTTGTCTATCACATTGTACTTATATAAACATCATTCTTTTCTCATTGACTTGTCTCTCCTGATTGAAATCAGCAGTACACCTGGTTTCTAAACTGCTGTGATTAGAAAGTGACCTGTTGGTAATGTGATTACACATTGTGTCCTCGGGCTATGCCAGCTAAACTCCAGGATGTAAACTTCAGGATGTAGTTTGCTGCCAGCATATTGCCAGTTAGATGATGTTACAGCTGCCACAACCGTGAGCTAATGATGTGAGAGAAATTGTAGCATCCTTATTGTAAACCTTATTGGTCTCTGTATTATATGTCCCGCAGCCCGCAGGCAGCAGTATACAGTGCCTCCCTCAAGTGAAGTCCCATATGAGGTGCACAAAATGGCTTTAAAGTGTTTCCAGTAATTGATCTCGCTTCACACAGAAAAGGAAAGAAAACTATTCTGAGACAAAATATTTGTTTCTTGAAAGCCATCTTTATACAGTACCATCTTCTTTCCACACCTTGAATTTCCTATGCACAATATAAATGCCATCAGTACATTAATTGACCCTGAAAAGTGTTGATACTTACAGGAATTCAGACATGGTTGATAGGCAGCTTTTCATCAAAAACCTTGTTTTTTTATGTGATTTTCTGCCCCTGATTGTCAACAAAAAGCAAGATATAAATGCGTGCGTCAGCTTCTGGCACTTATCATCACAGCAATGTGATACAATAAAAACACCTCTGCGTGAATATTAAATGGTAAATGGACTGTACTTATATAGCGCCTTTCTAGTCTGTGCGACCACTCAAAGCGCTTTACATGACATGTCATATTACCCTTTCACACACATTCATACACTGATGGCAGGGGCTACCACGCAGGGTGCCAACCTGCCATCAGGGGGATCTAACCATTCATACACATCTACACACCGTTGGCACAGCAACGGGAGCAATTTTGGGGTTAAGTGTCTTGCCCAAGGACACATCGACATGTGGACTGGAGGAGCAGAGAATCGAACCACCAATCTTCCAATTGGAGGACGACCGCTCTACCTCCTGCCCACAGCCGCCCTAATATTACTGTGCTCACATGAAAGAAACAGCACAAAAATGGAGCTACGTAACAGTAAACAAGTGAAACACTACATATGGCCCTTGCTATTTATTTTTTCAAAAAGTAAACAGTTAGAAATGGGTGGGAAATGCATTCCTATTGGACAGATTATTATTTTAAAAGTAAACTGAACATTTTTTCTTTTACATTAACCTTTTCACTTACGGTAATACAGTGACTTATTATTACAATTTTGGATTTCATCTTGAAGTTAAGATGTGATTTCCTGTTCACAGAGAAGAATTTCTACCACTACCCATAACTAACACCAGTACCATACTTCCTTTTGGACAAATCAGATCAATCTACTTATATCTACCAGCCTAGATCCTGTGAATTATTCATTGCTCCTGTGGCTCGCTCTTTTCTATTTAACTGAATGTCTTTTCAATGGCTTTTTTGTTTTTGTTCTTTTCAACTAAACTTTAACTTTCAACTTTAACAACTACAGCAGTTTAACATCCAGGTGCACCACACTCAGATGATTTTATAACTGCTGCTGCATGTGTTAATACATACATACATACATACATACATACATACATACATACATACATACATACATACATGAGAAATAAATAAAAAGCATCATTCAATTCAATTTCTACTGTGCATCAAACCACTAAAAAAATGTGTCTCCAGTCTAGTAGCTAATCACCATATCATTTGATTTATTTGATGTATTTTTGTTTTTAAAGCATCTTGCACAAATGTTTATTATGTGTTTAATGAAATTCTTAGGAATGCTAGAATAAGGATTGTGTTACAGAAGTGGTTCGGAGAGCTTTTGATGTTTGTTGTGAAAATAGGTCAGTGTTGGAATCTACTGTAACCGTAAATTTAAGCCGACCACAGCTGCCCGCCTTTTTAAATCTACCTTTTAATGGCTTGTGTATGACAGTGGCACTTCTGAAAGATTTAAATTACACATGTAATACAGTGTGCTGCTGCTGCTATGTTTGCAGAGGAACCAGTTACATCATCCCTAATACTGAGCGCTTATTTTAGCAGTGGAGGGGTTCAGCAAAGATTAGTGAGGAAGTCGAGTCAGACACAGTTTACAATCAATTATATCCCGCGCCGACAATAATGACAATAAAAATACCACTCTGATTGTTGGCATCTTTGATTGAACATTACTTGTTACAGTAATGTTTTATAAGGTGGTCACACGAAGAACATAAATCCTAATAAACAGATGATTGCCTGGAGCAGCTTGACTTCATCAACAAACAACATTGAGCAGTGGCATACTGTGGGCTATTCCAGGAAGCAGGTTGAGTGTAAACACTGAGTTTGTTAACTCTGAGATGAGGTTAAGTCTGAGTTTTCAGTTCCAGGAAGAGAAATAACTTGAACTCAGGGTCAGTTACCATGGTAACTGACTCTGTGAAGCTAACCTACTTGCTGGCAGTTTTACCCTGTCTCCTCCCTCTTAAGAGCCAGAAATGCTATTTAATTTCCTCATTCATTCAGTCCATATCAAAGTCATTAGCTGATGTATACTGTATGTCAGCACAAAATACCTGATACAATCCTTGTTACTCAGGAATATCTAAAGTTTTATGTGCTTTATTGCTTTTATGCACTTCTTTTTGCTCTCACATTTCAAATATTACACAGCGTGAATTCACAGAATAAAACCATGCGTTTCCTTTTTATAACACTTTGACTGTGCACATAATGTTCAATAGCTCAGTTTATATTTACAACATCGGTATGAGGCTTTAGACATGTAGGATCAATGAATAATTATCACTTCCAATTGTGATGTTGTCACACTGATGGAACATAATTTCTATAATATGGGAGATCATATGTTAATATTTCTGAGTGGGCTGGGTGGAGCAGCCAAGATACAAATAGATTTTCAAGTGCTAATCACCAAACACATTTTTACTGGATCAGATTGTAAGCTTACAGTCATGTCTCTGTGTCTTTGATCTTTATTTCTAAATCTTTAACAATATTTTTCATCTTCTGTTGCTGCCCTCTGTGTTTTGTCCCCTATCAGATAAAAGCTGAACAATTATATTCAAAATGTAATGTAGGCTACAGCCTGATACAAAGTCAGATTCCTCTTTATCATCCATTAAGGAAACATAATTCTGGTAAAAAAAAAAAAAATGAACAATGCTCAGTAAAACTTCATTGTGTTAACGTATTGACATTTACCCCACTCTGACTCATGCTCTTTTTATAAATGTGTACCATCAGCACATACATTAATACCATATGAATATATAGAATACAAAAACTACGAGCAATATCATAGATTTAAATTATTCATAAACATCAATATGTATAAATGCATGTATCACATACATGACTTACACGCCCCTCAATACCAGTCAAAAGTTTTTTTCAAGTTGTTTACTCCTCATAAATCTAGCAGATAACAATATAAATCTCACACAAATTCCACTAAATATGACAGATTTGTGTCAATAACAGTACTTAAACCATAAATTAAGCAGGCCATTGTTTAATGTGTGGATAAACTTCCAATCTCATTGTATAACACAGAAGATATGTTCTGTTTATGAGTCAATTGTGGTCTAAGGAGTATTAACATAAGCTGCTGTAAATCTATTCACTGTTGTTTACTTATGGGAATTATGACATCTGCTCTCAGATTTAACCCTAAACTGTTTTTGAAAACCAATTGTAATCTTAAATAAACAAACATATGTGGCTATGTTCAAGCTAATTACTGCTGCTTCCCCCCCCCCTTTTTTAAGGATTTAACAACTACCAGAACCACAAGCACAGAAAGTGAATATAGGTAACTTGATAACTAAAAGACATACAACTACAACTCTTTGTCTGTTCTGCCTGTGTAAACATCCAACACCACAATCATGTCAATGTCCAAGCAAACCAAACACATTTAACCAAACTAAAACAAACATCAAAGACATCAACAACTCAGTTAACTACAAGACATGTTCGCTCAGTCATGGCTGCTCTTTAAGCATGATTGAAGCAACATAGCAAAGACAGACAACCACAGAGAAAATATACTTGACTCACCCTATTTGAAGAGGCCATTCTTTCTTTTATAGAGGCGAAGTGTGGCTCCACTTGTTGCTGCCATGGCTTTTGTTGCTTTCCATCCTCCAGCTGCCACCAAACCAGTCATAAAAACAAGCTAGGGTGGCAAACTTAGCTAACACTCTTCTAAATTAGAAGTTACATATAAAGACCGTGTAAAGTGAATTCAGACATTTTCTTCTAAACACATTAAATAGGTCATAAATGTATTTCTAAAAAAGGTGTAAAAAGCATTTCAACCATTTAGATTTTAATTGTGGAGCTAGGCTTCACAAACTGTGTTTCAAGATTTCTGTGTTCGTGTCTGAAAATCACCACCGCGTTAGCATAAACCCGCCCCTGCTGCTGTAGAGGTATAAATACATTCAGCACACACTACCACTACCACTTATGAACGTAACATCCGTGACGTCACCCATTGGTTTGTGGACTGCTGCTCGGAAGCCAATAGTATCGAATCTAGGCAGCGCCATCTTGAAAATTTCAGGTGCATGCTGGGAAAAAAAGAACACGGATTCTACTTATATGGGGCTGAGGCGGAGTCTGAAGAATGGGCGGGACTAACGGCGGAGCGGGGAGGCTGCGATTGGTTGCGAGGGCTGGATCTCGAGGATATTGGTCAATCAACCTGTCAATCACAACGAAGCCACGTAGCCTGCTTTATCGTCAAATATAAAATCAGGGAGGACAACATTTCACAAATGAACATCAGACTGCATTGAAGAAGGCTTTAAACTAGCGATTGAGACCATAAACACATTTTGAAAACGTTTACTGAGGTTAGAAATCAAGTGAGAAGTTGGTGAATTCTCCATTGACTTGTATAGAGCCGGAAGTCTTTTTGAACACAAAACGATCGCCCCCTGGTGGCCTTTTGATAAAATGCAGCTCTAAATTACTTCCGCATTGGCTTCTTTTCAGAGGACAGGAACTCCCCACCTGCTACTACTACAGTCTACAGTTAGCCAGTTAGCTGAGTTAGCCTCCGAGCTAGTAGCCGAGTTAGCCGCCAAGCTATATGCCAAGCTAGCAGCTGAGTTAGCAGCAGGAAGCTCTCAGACATAGCATTAGTGTTTCGGATAGAGGTGGTGACTTTAATTGACAGGTGACACTTGGTAGGGGACGGGGTTTCATTTCATATATTTGGCGATTTTTTTAATCATTCAAATTTGGCAGGGTGGTTAACAACACACTTTTCTGTGGTAGCTATGTCAAACTCAGAACACATATTTATTCTTACTTTACACAGACTTTAACCTGAATGACATTTCTAGCTTCTTCTTTCTAACTTCACAGTTAGTCATTAATCTTACTTTGATGTCATATTATTCAGATTATAACAGCATTCATGGTGTAAAACTATCCACAGGTCAAAAACAGGAAATGACAACAACAATAAGAGCCAAAGTAGGCTATGTAAATCCCAGTAATAGTGCACACATGTATATAATCTCAGGAATTTATGCATATTGCAGATTTATTTACACAGAGATCCAGTTTACTGTATATAGTATTTTATTTAATGTATTTATTTTATCACTTTCACCCTCATGCTACTACTTTTTTCCACTGTACTGTTGTATCAATTTGAATTTCTCCTAAGGAGGATCGATAAAGATACATCATGTCTTATCTTATCTTACTGATACTTAAACTGTACAATGTTATTATAGGCTGCATATTGCATCAAAAACTAAACACCAAACTATCAAAAAATGATTATTTTTTTTTTACAAATTATATTAAGGACTTTTATTTTTTACAAAGAATAAAGTCAAGCTCAAAATCTGCATATAAACAGAGTGACAGTTTAAAAATCTGCCCTTTTCAGGACATCAAGTTCTGACATGTGAAATAAGCTTTGATGTAATTTTTTTTTCTTTAATCAAACATCCACTATCCAACATGATTCAAGCACCCATCTATTCATAAAACCATCCAAGAATACACTAATAAGGAAACTGATCTTTCAGGAGGTCATTCAGATCAAGCACTAGTCAGCTGGTGCCTCCAGACTGTGCAATTACACAATCTGACATTTATAAATTGGATGAATACAGAGTGACATCAAATGCATATTCATATTTTATTTATATTAAGGAGTTTTTACAAATTTAAGGAGTTGTAAACACCTAGGTGTGTATACTCTAAGCTCATATCCCAAAATATGAAGATCTGAATATTGTATAATACAGAATGTAAATGCTATATGTTGTTCATTTTTAGGTTTGGTATAAGTATTTCCATGGAGTCACAAGGATCAAAAGAAGAGTCAACTAATGAACATAGTTTGAATGTCAAACTGTAGAAAGTTAAACTCTTCATATTATATAACTGGCATTTCCATTCAGAGTAATACCTGAGTTGAACTGAGGTTTAAATTTAGAATATATAAATATGCATGTGAACTTAAAAAAGTTCTCAAAGTCCACACATAATAACTCATAAAGGCACTTGTGCTTAATCCAGATGTAGAATGATATTTATTGGTTGTCACACACACCCATGACAATTACTGCCAACATCACTTCGACAAGAAGTTGCAAGGGCCCTGCACAAACAATTGGATTGTTGCCAGACAACAGCTAAGTTTGTTTCGCACGGGCTAGCCAAGATAACGAAAATGTTTCAAGAACTAATCTGCATGTACGAGCTATTCCAACTGTTAAGTATTTTTGTGTTGGCGCCCTGTCACCGAAAAATCCACCATGTCCAGCATTGATGATGTATTTTCCTGTTACATCCTTGTTGGGAATGCATCAGGACACAGTAACGTTTACAGTACGAAATATATGTGGTCAAATGCCTCCCAGACCACCTCGGCAAGTGGTTTTGAGTGATGACATCATAATGCGTCCAAAAGACATTTTAAAACCAAGTATAAACAGTGTTGTAGACTTTTGAGAAAAATGGCTGTACAAGGTTTTAGAACGGATCTCACATCAAGCATTTAAACTGATGATTACACTATTCAGAGCATATTCTTACTTAAACATCCTGTACAAATTATAGAGGTGATATATTTAAGCCAATCACACTAATGCAATGTTTATCAGCGTTCAGTGTATTTCATTCTGTCAAGCCTCCCTCATCCCTCATAAGTTCACTTAAACAAGGCTTTGCTGTGTTTGAAAATCCTTTGGTGTAGTTGTGCCTTGAACTGTCACTGTGACATTTCCTTGGCTTGGCGCCCGTTGAATTGGCAGAAGCAGTTCATTGTTGTCCCAGTGTAAATCCCAGACAATGGAAAATAAGCATTTCCCAGTTTGCTTTACAATGCTTCCCCCAGTCATGTGTTTGAGAAAGCAAGGGGCGACAGGTGGCAAGTGACACTGGTGCTCTGTTATTGAACATTTTTATGAACTATGCTGTTTTCTTTTAATTTTAACCTCCTGTGCCCACCAGCTCCAAAGCCTTTGTAGTTCATAATAATCCTCTTGGTGATCTGCCATTACTGACTGCTCTACATGCAACACACCACTGCAGTCTTTTTTCTTTCATATTTGCATTCTGTAACTTTATCTTTCGTTTTTACATTTTCATATAAACAAATATCAGTTTTGTGACTGGTCCTGACTGATAAAACACAGTGATGACTCAGCCCTTTAACAGTTTGTGAAAGCTTTTACTTTTGGTGTGAAATATCTACAGCAAAATCCTCTGGTGTGTTGCATACATTAAACAGAAAAGCTAAACAGAGGAAAAATAGCATGGGCAGCAACAGCTATGTTGATAGGAAACTTCACAAACTATATCTAGTGAGAATGATGAGTGATCAAATTCAGTATTTTAAAAAAAAAAAAACTCTGAGAAAGCATTTCAGCTACTCTGAGATTAAATTAGAATACAAATATCTCCTTTTTTAAAGTCAAAGAGATTAGGGAAATATTTGCAACCACAATATCGAACTGTCCACCTCCCCCACCACTACCTTTGCCAGCAGTATGCATCACATTTGTGTCCCACATTATACAACCCTGCCTTTTAATATTCACAAGGAATCCTCACAGTAGCGGCTTGGAAATAACTTAATTCAGGCTCCAACTGCTGTATAATTCTGAACCTCGAAATGCAATTAACACAGGGGCCAGCCCTATTATTTCTTGGCAGTCGTAAAGTATTTCTCCGAAATGAGAAGATTGGCTGATATGAGGAACCGTAAGATATCCTGTGTATATTAGGTTCAGTATTTACTGCATGCACCTGTAATTGTGACTGTCTGTCTGTGTGTGCGTGTGTGTGTGTGTGTGTGTGTGTGTGTGTGTGTGTGTGTGTGTATGTTGGTGGTGGGGCTTCATTTCTGTTCCAATCTGTGGTGGAAGTTTCATCTTCCTCCCTAAAAAGGTCATGTGGTTGTCACTGAAGAGGAAATTATTATTGAGTTATCAGGAAACATTATTGAGCCTTAATTTAATGCTACTGTACAGCAGTGTCTATGATATGCAGGGAAGCATCCGTTGGTTACGTGTGTGTGTGTGTGTAAACTGTGACCACAGTGTGCATCAGATACTGCAGTAATGATTTTTTGTTTTGTTTTTTCCCCCCAAAGGATAACTAAAGGAATTGTATGTTTAAAATGCCACACTCACAAAATCATAGCCTGCAGCCGCAATAGAGAAAGTTTTTCTGTCCACATTTAAAAGAGAAATATATAATAAATGTGTTACTGAACACTTGGCAAAGTCTATATATTTGATATTCCAAAACAAATGGTTTTCAGCTCTTTCATTGTATTTATTAAACATTACTATTTGCAGGAAAAGATAGTTATGAACAGTTGGACAAAAAGCTCAAGAATACATTTGGGATAAGAAGTTTGATTATTCTTTGGTATAACTTCATATTATCTAGTATTTTCATTTAAGTTCATGATATAGAATTATAGTAGAAGTGATTTGTTATTGTACTACAAGTTATATATGTCATTTCTTTTGTGTAAATACTATAGTATAGTAAGCTGGACTGAACCATGCCAGATCTTGAACCTCTCTCACTGGAGTAAAGTGGTCACAGGCTGGATGAGCTGGTTAACTGTGCTGTTTGTAGCTATTGATGCCAGAGAAGCTAGAGACATAGATCAACACAGTTTTACTTAATGTGTACATTCATTATTCAAACATGAGGCATACTTTCTAAACACTTTTATTCCAAATTAACACAGCAGAAATTGAGCAAGCACCTGCTAGTGCAAACTCATTATAGGTACAACATTTCATGGATATTGGTTTGCCAAAATAATTCCAATTAGAGGTTTACTCATTTCCATTTCCAAGAATGTATTTAAATGACAGCAAGAACAGTGACATATTGTTAGTAATGTAAAACTAGCTGCATCTAACTAAAAACAACTCATTCATGTACCAACATATTGTAAAGAAGGCATTTGTATGGATACCAGGAGTGACCACTGTTGCATTTTTTGCAGTCAGACCCTTTCAATTATCTTATCACAACAACAAAATAATTTTCTCATAATAAGAGATTATGTTGTTATCTCATGGAAACATAATATTGTTCTTGTCGAGATAACAAACTAGCAGAATAATTATCTTGTTATCTTGAGAAAAGGTGTTTGTTATCTGAAGATGGATTAATTAATTCAAACAAATGTCAGATGTCACTGTGGGAAAATAATATTTCTGTGTAGCAGATGATTTGCGCTGACAATATCAGATTCATTATTGACCCATGAATTATCAGCACAGTTGAGTGTACTTCACTCAAGGTCCAATATAGTCAGAAAATGCATTTGTCATGTCAAGAGATAATATTCAAATCAGTCTTCCTCATATAGGACTACAGCGCACAGTAAAATGACTGCTGTTATGGGCTGTTCTTATCACTCTTATTCTGAAGATAACAATCTTTTTCTCATCAGAACATCCTTATCAAGTTATCTCAAGATTTAAAAAAAACATTCATTTTTATTGAGGCTGATGATCTTGTTAACTTGAAATGAGGACCATCTGTTTTCTCAAGATAGTTATAATAATTAACCTTGCAATAGTCATTTTATGGCCACTTGGGGTCAGCAGAAACAAGTTGTTAACACATCATTGACATATCACCATCTTTTAAGTGGGGAGGGGGGAGAATGCAGTATCTTTATTCAAATAAACTAAAAATGAATAAACCTAATGCGTGAATCTTACATCAATAATGGACTAATTTTACACATGATCCATGACAATGAAAATGCTGAAAAATAGAACTGCATGGAAAAATAGCATATTGTCAATATTTTAGAGACCTGCATGTCTTGTTAAGAGGAGCTCCCCCTGGCTCGCCCTGGCTCGCCCTGGCTCCCCTCTACTTAGCACCCTGGTTAATATGGTGAACTTCTTAGCAAACAGTTGCTTATTTACACATGCAGCCAACAGTTACTTTTTTGGTCTCTTCCAATTCCTTAGAGAGATATCTATGTTCACTTAACACATTTAGTGTACTGTGGGTCTTTGCAACCACAAATGACACTATGAGAAAGCAGTGAAAGTGAACATATAAGGCGTTGTGAAGCTATAGAGCTCTCTAAAGCTGAGGGGAGCTGTAGAGTCAGATGATAATTTGATCTTGTCTTCCCAAGAAAAAGACATGGCCATTTATAAATGCAAGTGCCCTAGAACGACATGTATTTATGTTCAAGTGACAGAAGCCTTCTAGCAGCCATTGTAATTATGTTGGGAGTAAAAGAAGAAATCAGATGATGTTTCCACTCTATTGCTGCAGAGAAAGACATCAGATTAGGAAATGCAGTGCATGGACAAATGATGTATTTAGCCATTTGATTGTTGATGATGATGATGATGAACCTTTATTGATCTCCACATGGAAAATTCACTTGTTACAGCAGAACTGTACTTTCATCACTTCGAACAATGCCTCTCGTTACAGATCTGATACATTGCTATAAAAAAAATATCTTAAGAATTAAAATATGATCTTGAGATAATGTGATTCAGAAAAAAATGTGAAAAAACTTGTAATTTCCATTGTGTAAATGTGAAAGTACATTACACAGTATGGGCACATCATTTACAAAGTGGATGTGTAACTTTTGGAAATTAAGTTCTTAATATATTCCCCCTCAATATCTGATAGTGGGAAACGTTCACCACAAACAGCCTCAGGGTTTGAGAGGAAAACACAAGATAAGTGGACTGAAGGGATGAGAAGTCTATTTTATTGTTTTATCACAAGAAAACACACTCATGGACACATACACATACACACACACACACACACACACATCTTTGTCAGTCTGCAGTGCAGAAACTGTGTTCTTTCCTATTAATTACAACAGAGATAAGCTGTCTCTTTGCCCTTAATTAAAATGGCAGGATGGTGAATTTCCAATACTTGTGAGAGTTTTAACCCTCAGCTTCGTGCTAACTTTTTAAGTTAATTAATTTAACCTCACAATGGAGGCACTGATAATTTAGTTATACATTCAATCTATCTTAAAACTCTATTGAATCAAATGTGTAAAGGAGGTTATGGCATTTAAAATAGACAAGATCTGACAAGAATGCACACCTAAAATGAAATGTGCTTTACTTCATGCTTGGTGGCTAGGAATGTCAAAGTCTAAGCTTAAGTCTATCAAATGCATTTCAATAACACTTATGTACCACTTATCTAAGCAATCTGGTTTCCATTAGCCCCCTTTTTAATGCAAAATAAATAAATAAATGTCCAAGTGGTTTTTCCTCTGGCTAAAGAATATAACAGGATATGCTTACAATAGAAAGCATTCATCAATGTTAGTGCTTTGTTCAGTGGCACTGGGGTGGAAAGTCTGCACCAGTAAAAACATCTTTTTTTCTTGTGAGGGTGGCATCAGACAGACTCATGCTTGTTCACATTTTAGTCTCCTTGTAGACAGAAAGAAGATGGAAATAGCAGAGGTGTATTTAAGTATTATATCTTCCACTAAAATGTAAATTATGTTTAAGTTTAAGTGAACATAGATTTCAAAGTTTTGCTGCGTTAGAAATGGGCCATATCACTGTTTTGTGCATGAATTCATAACCTCATCAGATTGTCTCATGTACATCTTTGTAATGTACAGCTTAAGTCTCTGTTTTTCTGTGTATTTGTAATTGATGATTGGTCAAGTCAAGTCAATTGTATCTGTATAGTCCAGTATCACAAATCACATATTTGTCTCAAGGGGCTTTAAAATCTGTACAGCATAACAACTTCCTCTATCTTTAGACCATTGATTTGGAAAAAGAAAAAAAAGCAAGAGACCTCAGGAAAACAGAAGGATCTTTCTTCCATGACGGAGAGACATGCAACATACAGCACATCCTCACAACAAATACAGCAATAGTATATAGGTCTAAAATTCAGGCTGGCAAAAATGACCTACACTTAAATGTATAGGCTGTAGTAATTATGACCCAGAGGAGTGATACAGTTCATCAATATAAGGTGACTTTATAAGGAGATTTTGCCTTATTAGGAGGACCATGTTTCAATTGATAATTTTAACCTGAACCATGATCTTTTCCTAACCCTAACCAAGCGGTATTTATACCTAAACCTAACCAGACCTTAACCACGGTGTTGTAATGCCACTTAAACAATTATTACTGTCCTATAGATTGTTTTGGAGTGCATTATAACTGCTGCAAGATGGCTTAAATATAACTATAGGTCAATTTTTGCTGGCTTAATTTTAGACCCAGACTGTTAATAATATATAATAAAAAATATATATATATAATTATGAGGATGTGTTGGCAATAGGTGTTGTGTGTACAAAATAGAGCAGATAGCAAAATTACAGAAATATAAAATGGAAAACATCATGACAAAATTATACATATATTAACCCTTTAACTGCCCATGTATATAGTGAAACGAAGATATCAAAACTTCATTACAGAAATGTGGTGCTTGCTCTCTCCATATTACAGGTGAATAAGTTCTGTAATATTATGTATGTTAAAGCATTCTTCGAAATGTCTAAATGTGGGGCAGGCAGAGGGAACAGAGTTTCATAACCAAGTAACAACAGGAAAGCAGTGAAGTCTCAGACTAATGGTACTCTAAATTATGTTGCAAAAAGATTTGGGGGTGGATTTTAGCTTTTAGAAGAATATCGTCTGTCTCATAAAGAGCCTTGACTGAGCACCACATAAAGATCTTTTTTTTTTTTGTTTCTTTTTTTTGTAGCACCTCTAAAAAACAAAGTTACAATGTGCTTTCCATAAAACAGACAATTAAAATGCAAATGTGAGGTTCGTAAAACACAATGAGAATCAAGATAAAATGATTCAATTTAATGCCATAATCATCATGGTGTATTGAGTTTAGTTAACTGATAAATGATTTCTAGAGTTTCCAATAACGTTATCTCTAGGTAGAGCTGCAGATGTTGTAATGTACTCCAACATATTTTTATAAATGGCTCCCATGAATCCCAGGATGCTACTCAGTATTGGACTCCTTGTTTACTCCACAGATGACAGAAACTCTAAAAATTAATCACTCAGCTGGATTATGAGGAGTAAACAAGAAGGCTCCCTTCACACTCCGATTGTTCTGGTGAAGGGCAAAGTTGACAGCGGGGGGTCAACATTAAAATCAATCACAGGGCAGAGACTTATTGATCCAGCAACCCCTCCCACCTCCAGAGACACAGTAACTCATACACAAGTATAGATCAGCTGTCATGAGTGGGATTTGTGGCCCTCTCGTTCTGTCTTTCTTGCAACCATAATCAGCGAAAGCATGAAGGCAGTATATTTTTCATGAGAACAGCCAGATGGCGACCAGATTTCTTTCCTTCCATATCCGCCCTCATTGACTATAACTATCGACTTTGTTGCCTCTCAGTTCATTTTTTCTTGTTTTGCAATGTGACTGATGACACTCCCAGAATATGATGAGGTAAAACACTAAATAAAAGATTTTTTTTAGAAGTAGATTAACTGATACTTGCGTCTCCATTCGCTCAGCTGTCTTCTTAATACACTGTATATAATGGTAATTGGATTTTTTTGCTTTGTTTAGTGTCTTATAGCAACAGTTTGTAGCAACAAGTCAACCAAGCTTAAAGGTGTAGTGTGTAGCATTAAGCGCCATCCAGAGGTGAGATTGCAAGTTGCAACCGACTGAATGTACCTCCCCTTCCTCTCTTCGTCCAAGCATGTAGGAGAACCTATAGTGGTCACAAAACTTGCAAAAAACACTCTTTAGAGCCAGTGTTTGATTTGATTTGTCTGTTCTGGGCTACTGTAGAAACATTGTGGTCCAACATGGAGGGCACCATAGAAGGGGACCCAATCCGTTTGTAGATATAAAGGTCTTCTTCTAAGATAATGAAAGCACAACTATTCTTATTTTCAGATATTTATCATAGTCATCCGCGTACAACCCTTGCAGACATCAAAGAAATTGTTAATGTAAAAAGAAAACAAAATAGGTCCAAGTATGGATCCCTGAGGGACCCCTACTGGACAGTCCAGGTATGGGGATTTGACACCGCCGACCACCACACACTGCTCTCTATCTGCAAGATATGATCTGAACCAATTGAGGGCCTGTGTAGAGAAAAGAAATTTCGACAGCTTGGTTAACAGTACTCGGTGGTCAACGGTGTCAAAGGCCCTTTTAAGATCCAGGAAGACAGCTCCCACACACCTGTTCCTATCCAGGAAACACTTGGTTTTTTCAACAAACATACTTATGACCGACTCTGTGGAATGGTGAGTCCGGAAGCCAAACTGCATCGGATGTAATGCTGTATAACCATTATTGAGATGTTCTACTAACTGTTTACCCACCGATTTTTTAGCATTATTAGTGGGGTAATTTACGAGATACGCTGTGGTCCCGTTAGCGCATGTATTAAGCCATTTGGCTGATGGCTCAAACTCCACTATTTTCTGACCAAATGAAAATAAACGGCTGAGCCGCTGATTAGATAGACCTCATGGTGCATATGACGCTAGGTCAAAATTATGCCCAACCATTGCTTTAACATCCATCTTATTTGTCATTGCCTTTAAAAAACTGTTACAAATGACCATTACGAAACTTTTTCTAATCTGCCACGTGTTTAAAATGTTAGGTTTAGGCATGAAAACTACCTCCAGATATTTTTTTTAAGAATATATAAAGTGTCTGATATGGGTTTCACACAAATCTTTGAAATGACATCTATTCTTTCTCCCTCACTGAACAATCCAGTATCTATGAATATGCAAATATATTGACAAGATATCTCAAATTTCCACATCATAATTGGTTCAAAACTAGTAGTAATGTCATAAATCATGCTCGGCTTAAACTCAGATATTTGGTGAGCACAGAGAAACTTTCCACTTTCAGCAGATTAATGTGAAAACAGCCTTCCAGCGTCAGACTCTACACATACATCATTCTGCACAGCGAAGCTGAAATATTCAACTGAGGAAACAAGAAGAAAAACGCATTTACTGGACTACAACTGACTCCAAAATAGTTGTGATGTCACAAATCATGCCTGTGGGTGCATGGTTATTTGGTGAGTAGATGAATGTTAAAAAACAGCCTTTGAGTGCCAAACTCTGCACATACATCATTCTGCACAATGAAGCTGAAACATCCAAATGGAGAAGCAAGAAGCAAAACACATTTTTGACTGGAGGGAGACTTTAAGGTTAGGGAAATGCATTGTTAACAGAAAACAACATTGACAGTTGGTTGAAAAAAGGGAATTTAACAGTTGACTCTATGTGTGTGTTTCAGTCTGACACTCTCCTGACCAAACCACCCACTACAGCCTCCTTCTAAAAAAGTGAGAATTTATACAGCAGCAAGAGGTCCTTGCCAGATAAACATAAAACTATTGTCTTACATATTTTCTTGCCAATCTAACAATAACAGTAATGTGCCTTCATATTCCTCACATTTTCCTCTTGTTCCTTTGGTATGTTAAATAAACTTTAGGGGGCATACAGTAGTCCTATCCATGGTGGTGATATGAGGCTGCCTCTGATCTTTGCTCTTGAATCAGTTTGGACCAGGTCAAGCTCGGGTCATGAACAAGCTTTTACTGTGGAATTACTGAAGAATTAAGGGTGGGGTGTTTGTTGCTTCTTTTTATCACACATTCATTGTGTTTTTATGATAAATATAGTATTGTAACTGATTTATAGGTCACTTGGATTAATAAACAACTCAAGCTTAGATTCAGGCACATTGTGGTGAAGTTAGTGAAATGTTAGGATTTGTTCACAGCTTTTGGCTGCTTCATAACATTTACTCCATTTTCCACCTTCAGATACAGATTAGTTTCTCCACTTTCTTCCCCTAACCACTGTGAGCTTAACAGTGCTTTGCAATGTTTGCTGTGCTTAAAAAAGATATTACAAACACTAAAAAAAGCTTTTCATTACAATGTCTTTGACTTTTTTTCAGACAGAAGGTGCACTCCAGGAGTGGAAAAGCTAAAGATTACTCTTAAAATGACTCTGTGCCCTTGTGTGGGAGCGAGTTACTCATATCTTCACTGGGAGTTCTTCAGGAGGAGATAAGGCCGTCTGCGCTTCCTACCACCTTCTCTCCGACAAGACCTTTATATCACAAGAGTCAAATCTCAATCAGAACTGCTGCCTGCCTGAAAATACCTGGGGGAAAAAAGGAAATCACAGCCTGGCCCAGTGCTCAATAGACTTAAAAGGTTTTTTATTTGATCTTTATCACTTCTTATTAACTTAAAAACATGTTTCGGAGACAGGGTTTTCAGAAGCGCCATCCTCAGATGTGTTCTCATTAAATGTGTCTCACTGTGTTGTCACTTAGATCTGCTAAATTCTGAGGAGGTTTTAAATCCACCTCATATTACTTTTTGCTACAAAATCGGTCTTAAAGAAGCCAAATACTTTGATATTCTTGATCAATGATCCAAAAATGCATCCATCAACGAATGGACAGTCAAGCAAGACATCACCATCAGTCAGTTTTGCTCCACAAGCACATCATCAGCATTACTGAGATACAGAACACTTCCTCTTCACTTTCTGTGAAGAGGTGATGATGCTCAGCAGGAAAAACAGATGTTCCCAAAAGTATCATCCAGCTGTGAGTAGATGGTTAACAGAGTTTTTTAATGGCCTTGACACAGGAATTAAAGTAACATGTGCTATATAAGGAACTCAAAATCACACATAAATAAAAACACGAAATTATAACAGCATTCTGTTTGAATGTTCCCCTCAATATAAATGTGTCTCAGTGAATTTGCCAGGATACGCAGATACATAAAATATGTGTTGTTGACAAATGTGGAAAATATTTAATCACTTAAGAATGGTAAATGGACTGCATTTATATAGCACCTCTCTAGTCTTATCGATCATTCTAAGCGCTTTGCAATACATTCCAACATTCACCCACTCACACATACATTCATACACTGATGGCAGAGTGTACCATGCAAGGTGCCAACTCGCTCATCAGGAGTGATACAGTGCTTCTTATCCAAAACACCCCACAATACTTCATATGTGCTCACACACCAATGGCACAGCTATCGGGAGCAGTTTTGGGTTGAGTATCTTACCCAACACTTGCAGACTGGAGAAGCCAGGGAGGCATCTAACCATCGACCTTCTGATCAGTAGATGACCTGCTCTTCTTCCTGAGCCACAGCTGCAGAAATGTAAGGTTTTGAGACATTTGAAGTGATTGTTGACATCAGGGTTCAGTGCTACACTTGTAAAAACATATTTTGACAGAGTTTTTGACCCACAAAGACATTGATATTGATTTGTAGTGTCAGCAAATAAGAATTACATCTTAGAAAAAGCTTATATTTTCTTTCTTGTCTGGAGTTAAATAATTAGATTGATACCACTCTTATATACATTCGTTAAGTTTGACATTAAAAATGAAGCCATTAGTATGTCTTAAGGGGTCAATATGCTCCATCAGAACTGCTTGCCAGATGGCTTAATAGCGTAATAGCTAAACTGCCTCCCCCAACACATTTCCAATGTTGCATTAGCAGAGGCTGTGTACGGCTACATCTGTAACTTTCCATAACCAACGACCCCGGCATTCAAACTCACTTCACGCTGCAACTGGCCAGCTTTGCGAAGGTGAAGAAAGAGCCATGGTTTGAACTCCTCTCTCTAGCTCTCTTTTCATTCTTGACATATTTATTTTTTTACTCTTCACATGAATGAAACTGAGTGCACCACTATGAATTCCTTCCAGGAGAAACCACTTGAAAACATGCACCTTTATTGGCATATTTACTCATTGGTCATTCACAAACTAGTTTTGAAATAAAAAATAAATAAACTGACCTATTCTATAAAGATAAGGCTGGGTTGAAACAGCTACCTTTACTCTTTCAAGGTTAATATTCATGCCAACCCAGATCTCTAAAATGTAAAAAAATTCATGTTGTATCAAAATTGTTATGATACAAATCTAAAACCAAACTAAATGGACAGACATGGGAAGAACACAAATAAGCTTATTTCCCAAAATGTTGAACTAATCCTTTAAAATCATACATCTTAATAATTATATCACTGTGTATGAACAACCACACACACATACACACTCATACATAAACTAAACAGGCTCCAGTGTGATAAGGGTGACTTTCCTGGGAACTCAAAAGTGCCATTATGGGTCTATTTTTCTTCTAGGTATGTTGTGATTAATTCCCAGAATGTTTTAATCTGCTTCCTCACTGTTGATGTATTTAGCTCTTTGCCACCAGTCAGGATCATTCCCAGCAGGGCCAGAAGAGGTAACAGCCAAATCTAAGCATGACAGGGAATGGTAATGTGGCATTTACTCAAATAATTTCTTTTCTTTTCTTTTCTTTTTTTTGGTCCTAAAATCCACTAACCTAAAAAATATGGACAATAACACATTTTAGAGCCGAACAAAAAAACAACTAAAATAAATCCTTGAATTACAGAGTCTTTTGTAAAGTAATGGGAATACAACAGCCTCCCATTACATCAAGCGTGTTTGTTTGTGTAAGTATGTGTGTTTGGGGGTGGTGGGGGTGGTTGTTTCTATAGACACATACTCACATACACACACACACACACACACACATGTAAAAATGTGCTATCTCCCTCAGTCACAGGCACATACTGTAACACACACAGAGCTGTATTAGACTCTATAGTGAAACTAATCCTGTTACAGTGTCTGAAAATGTGTCTGCTTTTGCGCCCTGTAACCTTGATTTTGCTGAGACAGTCGCCCCGGTTACTAAAAAAAAAAAAAGAATCAGTGTTTTTTAGCCTTTCCTCTCTCTCTCTCTCTCTCTCTCTCTCTCTCTCTCTCTCTCTCTCTCTCTCTTGTCCTTTTATTTTATCTACAAGTGGCATGCGGTTCTCGTCTCTGGGCATTCTTATCAATGGCTGTCCAGAGCCCCACCCCCTAACCCTCCTCAGCCCCAGGAGTGAGTGAACTGTTTGACTGCACATGCACACGTATATTTACAGTCAGCCTCTATGGTTTTATGTGTATGTGAAGCTTAGGGTTGAAGTAAGATGCTGTGGAGATTTTGCGGTTTAAGGTTTTTGTCCCAGTTCCCTACTGTTGTGACACAAAAACAGAGGCTCAAGAGGTCATGATAAAATGAATCCAACCTTTAATGTCCTTTCATGGCTTGTGGAAGTCATGCCAGTGGAATAACAATGATCTATAAAGCTCTACAGTGAAGGTTTGGAGGTCCATCATTTTTTCTTTTGTTTTTTAGTCAGGTTTTTCTCCCTTTATTTACAAGCTTAGGGCAATAGACTGTAGATGGAAACAGCAAGCTGTGACATCACCCGTTGGTTTGCATTGGCGTCTATTTGAAACCCAGAGTTGCTACTTAAAATGGAGCCAGGACCCTCAAGTGAAGTGAATGCTAGTTTACTGGGAAAATGTAGCGGTGCACACTGAGTGAACTGTCAGTCAATGCCCACATGGCAAACACCAAAGCTACTATATGTGTTCAAATCTTAGCTACTTAGCGATAATTCCCAAAATGACCATCAGCACACTTATTACAGGGCCCAAATTTAGTAAATGAGACTATGCTGACTGAAAATGTAGTATTCATTAGGGGCTTTGCTGAAGCCAAGATACTTCCTCATTGGCTTCATCCATAGTTGTTGCAGCTTGTTTTTGACATGATAACCACACATCTTGGCATGTCATAGATATTACACATTATTATTGTGAAATTAGACAGGGGAAAAAAGCATCCCTTGGCATGTAAGAGGTACTATAGATGTTCTACATGTTTATAAACAAAAGGTTATAAACAATTTCAATTTATATTTTCACAAATTTTAGTGTCCATCTTTATTGAAGATACCAGGAGCAGTGTGGAGGAGTGCACCAGCATGGAGTATGCCTGGGTATAACATTACGTCCAACTGAAAGTTAAAACCAACTTAAGGTTATGACCATTTAAACCATTTACCCTGTATATGTTGCACCTACATCTAACATTAAAGTCTAGTTTGGAACAAGTGTAAATTGAAAAGTCAGACTAGTATTCATGATAACAATAACGGAAAAAATAATGACCACCCAACCAGAAAAGAAATGGCAGCACGTCTCGTTCACAGAATAGATAAGGACAGGGCATTAAGATGAGAGTCATCTGAGATCAGACAAACCCACTGGACATCTATTCAGAGAGTGAGAGGAGATAGAAGAGCTTTCACTTTGGCAGGCAAGCCTTGTTTGAACTAATCAAAGAGCTCTCCCCTCAACTCCAGCATGTATCGGACAGAAACGCAGTGCTGTCCCCCGCCCTGCAGGTACTGATTGCACTCAGATTTTATGCTAATGAGGCCTTTCAAAATACTGTGGGAGATATGATCAGTGTACATCAGACAACAGTTGCCGAGTTATTAGAAGAGTGTCCTTGGCTCTCCAGTGCTGCCTTAGGCATTATATCTACATACCCACCCAAGAAGACGCAGCAAAGCCCAATAAGGACTTCTATTTAAACCAGGAATACCATTGATGGTACTCACATCTATCTCCAAGCCCCCTCTGACTATGAGCATTTGTGTGTCAATGAAAAAGATTTCCATTCAGTATATGTACAAATTGCCTGCAGCTCGGACATGGCCACTGTCGACCTCATTGCAAGAGGACCTGGGTTGACCCTTGATCCTTGCATTGTCAGAGAGAGATCCCATCATCAGGACTTTAAGGAGAGAAGTGTGAACCATCTTTTCTTTGGAGAGAAGAGGTGGTTAATGACTTCTGACATTACAGCAAGAACTGTACAAGAGCGCCGCTACAACAACGCGACACTAGACTGTGTTGGCCATTAGCCTATAGATTATATTGATTTCTGTGTCGAAACATGTAGGGTAACCTAACTACCAATGCTTTACCAACTGAATGCAGCATAAACAGGAGACTTCAGGCTCAGAACTGATTGGAGCCCATATAAAAAAAAATGCATATATCCATTTTCACTCACAACAATCCACGTTAGTCCATTTAAAATGTTAAATTGTTGACTGGTGCCTGTGTAAAGATAGATTTTCATTTCTGCTAAATGTGTCAAATTACAGTGTTTTAGATTTATTTTGTACTTTTCTGAAAAAGAGTATTTTCAAGCTCCTGAAAAAATAGATTTTTTGGAGTTACACAGTTTTCATCAGCCTGCAATTGTTTACATTTTGGCAAAAAATCGACTTTGTTTTTTTCCATATGATCTCCAACTAGGAGGTGAACACAAGGGTGAAAAAAAAAGTTTTGAGTGGGGAAAATACTGCCTAAGTGAACACACAATGGGTCGACAGCAAATGTGAAAGAGGAAGAAATGGGAAGCAGATATTATTTTTAGATTTTGTGGTCTTTTAGATTATGCATGTAATAAATGTACAGTGTAGTTACAGTTCAAAGTGCGAGCAGCAGTGTTGGCATGTCTATTCATATTTCGGCATGGAGAAACCTGACATGTGTCAATCAGCTTTGTCACCTCTGGCACAGACCTCTTGATCCCGTTCACCCTCCAGCCCTCTGACTGACAGCTCACATCTGTGGTGAGAGAGAGAAGGAGAAACATAAACTGTATGTACAACACAAGAAGATATAACACATCCACAATGTAAAAAATCTCAATCTTATTATTGCACTTTACTTTTTCTAAATATAAAGCTGTACCATTTTCCACACCAAGTTTGTGAAATATGCAGGTTCAACATCAGTCCAATAAATTATAAATGTTTAAAAAAAAAAATTAAAAAAAATCAATGGTACAATATTTAAGCAACTTTAAATTTATGCTCAACTGAGGATATCATTACCAATAAAATCATGATGCAATATTTCCATTGGTTTTTGATATTTGATGTATCAACAGGATCTTTCAAGTATTCAAATGTCTTCCTAAGTTTCCAATTAAATGAGCTCAAAAATTATTTAAAATAACTTTGTTTTTCATGTTCACCAATCTTCCTAATGGGTTGATTGCATTCATTTTCCATTAACATTATACAGGACTCTAAATCTGCATAAATAATGTAAAATCAATCATGAAATAAGTTAGTTATAAAATTCAATAAATATTATAGTAGTTTTGGATGCGGAATGTCACCGAGATGAGACTCAACTCAACAAACTGTAAAAAATTGATCTAAACAAGTTGTGAAATGTAATCATATCGAAGGATGAACAATTAAAGTGAGGTCTCAGAGTTTGTGTGGTATATCTGCAAAGGAGGTGACATAACAGGTCTGTGAAATTAGCCTCCTGCTCCTGCTTGGCCCCTGGCTGTATGAAATGCCCTTTATGTGACACCCTTGTTGGAAACATGAGTTACTGAAAGATCAACTGGAAGTTGACCTGCAGTATTTTCAAGCACCCTGTCACCCTGAAGTCAAAGAGGCTTTAATGAGATTGTAACTCTGTGTCCCTGCAGCAGCTTTCACTTCCAGCTGCCGATCTCACAAAAGTGATGACATGAGAGAATTAATCCATAACGTAAAGGATTTTTTCCATTTTATCTTGTTCATAAGACATTTGTGAGAGCCTTCGTGGCTGGTAAATTATTACAGTGCATTGCAGGAAAAAAGTAAACAACATAAATCGGTAGAATATGTTGCTACTACCATCACTTTGATAAAATGTCCAACTCACAAAGATGACACAGTATAAGAAAATGGTGTCTTTTTTGGGCTTTTTCAAACTAGCATATTCACTGTATTTTCCCACTGTAGCAAAGCCTTTACTCTCAATCTGTTGTGTTTATTGTCATGTGTCCAGCATTCACCATTAACTGGTGGACATGCAGCTTTGGCCTTAGTCTTTTTCATGTGAGATCATATATGTTGCCAGATTTGTAACATCTTACAGAAAAAGTCTGCTGCTATAAACAGCCTTTTCAGATGTGATCGAACCAAATGAATAAAACTCTGATTGTGAAAATGAGTCATTTCGTGGGGGTTGTGGCGCTCAAAAACATGTATCTGCTGATTTACAGATGTCTCTTTCACAATGTAAGTCTCGTGAAAAAGTATTTTCAGGCCCAATAGCATTACATGACATTGTAATTACACGGTTCGGCCACTATATCAAATAGGCTTCAAAGCTTGGCACTCCTTCCTGGGGGCTTGGCCACTTTGCTTCACCACTAGATGCCATTAAATCTTACACACTGGTCCTTTAACAGCAGTACGTGATACGGAAGTGGGGCCAACGTTCAATTGGCAAATAAAATTGTCCCATAAAGGACCACAATAGACCAATAAACACACCTATAAACAACAAAAACTGCTTTAAAAGAAAAGTTCACTTCTTATCCCACCTCATTCATTTTTGCTGCTATAGATCAGTACAGGCAATGAAGGTCACAGTGGGGGTGGGTTTGCCTGCACTTTAAAAAGACATGTTAGTCATATCTTTTGCAAATGTGCATGGAAAACCATTGAATTCTTCCTTTCTCTCCACTATGATCACATGCTCTTGTGCCTCTGAGAATGAGTCAACGCTGAAAAAGAATGCAGCACCTCTGCTAAAGATATCAGAAAAGTGCACACGCCATTATCAAAGCATGGTGAAGAATGCCTGTTTCCAATGGATACCAAATTGAAATCAAGCGAGGCAGACAGGGGGGATGTTTGATTTGTCTTATACCCTCAGCCTCCTCCTCCTTATCTTCCTATCCCAGCATGACATTGTCAGAGAAAAGCCATGCAGGTGGAAACAAAAACTCTGGTTGCTTAAACATCCGACGGCCGAAAGAGGTCACAAATCAGTATGAACAATTTAATACCTGCAGAGATTAGAGAGAGGCATTTGCACTGGTTTCGACAATAAATAAACACTTTTTTCCTCTCAGTGTTGTTGTAAAGAAGGTCCTTGAAAGCAATGGTGAAAAAGTTTACCATCATCTTTTCATATGGAGAGTTGTAAATATCAAAGGACTATAGGATTGTGATTATGAAAGATGAAATACAAACATTTAGAAACTGCAAAGCGTTGACATTATATTTATTTATATCATGGCCAGTATTATGGTTCAGAAGCATTATCAAATAGTTTCAAATTCAATTTAATTGCGTGTGCTGTGTTGCATTCACAGATATCATACCATCAGTTGGGGCACATTGAAGAAGAGCACATAATAAGATAAGAGAATTAAAAGAGCGCCAGTCAAAATCAGTGTTGAAAATATGTGGAATTATGGCATTTATACTTGTTTCATGTATTATATTGAAGAACATTACAGTCCTCTTATTGCTCCACACAGACCTGATGTTTTCAATGGGATCAAGTCACATGCTACACATAAAAACATTTTGCAATATTTGAAGGTTTTTAATTTTCAGCATTTCCACACAGGTTTTTTAAATGCAATAATTGAAACCTTAAATAAAAACAGGCAAACACACCCATTGAAATAACAGACGTACTTGTTCCACATACAGGAGGTCCTGAGTCAGAACTACTACATTATGAATACATTTATTTATGTGATATGCATCAAGGTTTAACTGGGAGATTCAAACTAATAAAGTGATCAAGTTTGATTCATTCATTAGAGGAGGCTCATCAGTCTGTTTTGTCTTGCTAAACTGCAAAAACACAATCATAGAGTGATGTTGAAGACTGGTGTTTCTTTCTCTAACAAACAATCTTGGCCATGTAAAGCCACAGTCTTGGAGAGCATGTATTAACAAGATATTGGCCAACTTTTGTTAAGCGAAACCTTCATTTACAACAACTGATATAATCTACTGCTAGTGAAGCTTGTCATTTCAAATAGTGAAAACAACAGTCAGCCAGCTACAAGAGAGAAGCCTGCTATGAGAACATTTGGTGCATTGATTTGTGTTAATTTGTTAATTACAATTTCATTTAACAGACATCAGAGCAGACATCTGAGAGTTGATACAACACAAGAAGGGATCTAGTGGAGTTTGGACCAAGAAGCAATGCACAGAGGCAATGCAAAGAGTGCATAGAGGCAGATTTGAATTTTATTTTAGTCCATCAGTTGCAGATGTGTTGCTGCGTCTTTGGTGTTTTCGTAAAGATTGAGAGGAACTCTGGATTGAACAGAGCTTGGTAACTCATACCACCGCTAGGAAACTACAGAAGAGAAGAGTCTGGCTGGTGGCTTCAGGCTCTGTTGTGGTGGTACCTTCAGGTGCCTTTCATATGCAGAGTGTAGTGAGCAGAAGGGAGCATAAACCTGCAGGAGGTAGTTCAAGTAGGCAGGAGGTGTTTTAAGAAGAAGAAGTTGTGCCTCATCCTCAGACATCTGATCTTCCTGATGTTGTACAAGGCAAATTGACACAACTAAGCAATTGAGGCCACATGGGCCTTAAAGGTACGTTGGTCGTCAGTCATGACACCCAGGTTTTCTGTGGGCATGAATTGGATTGATTCAATTTGGAAACTGATCTCTACTTCTATAGAGGGACTGTCTGGGATAACAAGGAGGTCTTAGAGAGGTAAAGTTGAGGGTGGCATACTTTCATCCATACCAATATATTAGTGAGGCATGAAGAAATCCAAGCTGAGACCGTGTCAGCAGGAACAATAGGAAGAGTTGGGTATCATCAGCATAGCGATGGTATGAGAAACCATGGGAGCTGATTATTGCACCAATTGAGGTGGTGTATATTGAGAAGAGAAGGAGACCCTTACGGAACACCTGTGGATAAGCTATGCAGTTTCTCTCCTCCAAGATATCCTAAAATATCTGAATGAATGAGCACAGGACAGATCTTGGGATACCCAGCTCAGTGAGTGTGGAGAGGATGATTTGGTGGTTAACCATGTCAAATGCAGCTGCCAGAACTAATAAAAACAGTGAGAAGGAAAACAGAATTTGATTAGAAATTTGACTCAAACATACAGTACTTCCAATAACATTTCCAACACCAAAAGCTGTTCATAAGGCACCATTTCAACTTGTCAACCTTTATGGCCAAGAATTGCCTGTTCAAACACATATATCTTTGAGCTCTGAGCAACCTAAGACTGATGCTCCCCTTGCATATTATTTTATTTAAACACACTTGCTTTTTTCCCTGCGCTAGAGGCTGTGGTATAAGTGCAACAATAACCTCAGAGATGTTTTGATATTAAAAACTGACTGAGAAAAGAAATATCTCTTCACTTCATGTCATGGCATTCTTCACCTCAAAATCCTTCCTATTATTACCACACAACAGTGGCCAACAACCGCCGTATAAAAACTGTGTGACTAACCATAGAAAAATCATTTCAATCCACTAATGAATTAATATTCTTTTATTAATACTCTGCCTGTGTTTTATCTCTTTCACTGAAATTCAGCTCACATTGAAAGTTTTAATCAGCCTCTTTGTTTATAATCTTCTTTGTGTCTACGGTCCAAGTGATTGATGCCTGCACATACCAGTCCACTAGCAATTATTTTTGCATGTGTTTGCTTCAGATGAATCTCACTCTGGTCAGTAGTGATGAATGTTGATGAATGTTGGAGGGAATGGTGGTTGACAGCTGGAGTGGGCCTTGTGCGAGATGAGTCAGGGAACCCGCCAGACTCTTCCCAAATGATGACATTTGATTTTGTCTGGTGCTCTTTCTTTCAGTATGGCAGGTGCAGAGGCGACAATCAATAGCTCTCTCTTATTCTCACTTTCTCCCCTCACCATCCCTCCGACCCTGCCTTTTCTCTCTCCCTGTGTATGTGTCCATGCATTTTCTTTTCAATCTCTCTGGCTCTATTGAGCTCCCTTTTCTCATTCTTTTGTATCTTACCAAGCTCGTCTCCTACTCCTCTTTCTGTCTCCATCCCGTTTCCTCCTCGCCATCCACTTTGTTCTATCATCCTTGACTATCAGTGGCACATATCTGTGGATAACTAATGATAATGGACTTTGCTCCCTGATGTGGGAATTCTGCAATCAGCCACTCCACATGACACATGCGTTGATGGCCTTAATTTTCTCAGACTTGAATGCCCCTCAAGATCATCAGGACTGAGGAGACATAGCACACAAATAAAAATTGCTAACAAAGAAAGGGTGATTCATTCTGCCAGTGATAGTTTGCTAATTTGATGTGCTGGTGCTTCAGTCAACTACAATAAATACTATGTTCTTACTACATCACTAAATGTAACTCATGACCTTTACTGCATGGTTTCCTGTCTTGATTTCTCTCCCTTGTCTTTACTGATTCCACTAAGATACAGATAGTCACTGTATTGTCACAGACACACAACTTGATCATGACACATTTCAGTGTGATTTTCTCCTCATAGCATCATTCATTATTTTGTCTGGTGCAAAGTAACTCGTGCAATTCTGCAGGGACAGATTATAAATATATCAACCACTGATATTTTAGAGGGAGTATTAATCTTTGGCACATGCATCAAAGTATTCAGTCATCTGGAGAAGCTCATTATGAACTTAGTAAATAATTGATGTTATAGCAAACATGGAGTTGCCATTAACGCATCCTCATCCATTACTACTTCTACTTAAGTTTATTTAACACGCACATCACCCAAAGAGTCCCTGCACACCTCACATGTGAAAGCACACACAAATACATTTAATAGTGTTTCGATCTCCTGGTCAATGACATTAGGAGAAGCCATAGCACAAAGAGAAAAGATGTGTTTTTTGCCTGAATTTGTACAACTCAACAGAGCTTGCCTCCCAAATGTGCAGTTAAAGTTTATTCCAAAGAAGGGGAGCTCGGAGGGCAAAAAGGCTTTACCACCAAAGATTTTTTGTTAAATCAAGGAAGAGTTATAGTAAGTGTCAGCATTAAGAGAGCCTAAAGGACCGGCTGGAATATACAGAGTAATAAGGCTGGAGATACACAAAGGAACCAATCCATTTAAAATCTTATGAGTAAGAAGAAGACATCCGCTCTCACTTGAGTTGGTAATACAAAGACATCAGGACAGATGTCAATTATACCTTTTACACTGAGTCCCAAAAACTCCCCAAGCTCACTGTCCTCAGACCCTGTGTCAGTCCCAGAATGAAACAAAGTATCATCTTCTGATCCATCTGGTGGAAAAACAACAAAATGAGTGAATCTTTTATTCTTCAGATCTGTGCTCATACTGCATGTCTCTGTCACAGCTCAATAAAACCTGCTCATCTGTGCACTTTTGCATATTGCGCTTCAACATCTGCTGCTGTCCCAAACTAGAGTCTGAAATATTTTTGATGAACACACTGAATCAGCACCCGCCAGTGAACCCGCCTGACTTTATTGTTTATATGTCTATACAACATACAGCAGTAACAGGTCATCAATAGCTTAACTATTTTCATTAGCTGTCAACGCAGCTAGAGCTCACAGCATGTGCTTGACACCGCTGCTTATAGGTCATACATGTGGATGCTCACATTGTTATATTTATAGTTATTGTTGTAGTTATTGTTATTAGTGTGGACAGCCTCTTACATACTTATGATCATATCCAGATGAAACATTTTTCTTTATTTTACTCCTGTATAGGACACACCGGTGTATAAGACGCGTTTAAGGTACATCTTATAAACTGTATTTTACGGTACAATCCAACTTTTTAGATCTTGTGAGAACTCAGTCAGCTAAATTTTGGAGCACATCTAGACCTTTTGTTGCTGTCATAGGTATGCCAAAGAAATGCACATTAAAATAGTCAATTCTGGCTGTTATGAAGGCACTTACAAGGATTTTACTGTTTTTTACAAAGGTAAAAGAAGGCAGTTCTTGTAATATACTTGATGTGTGGCTCAAAGGTAAGAGAGGAATCAAATACAATTCCCAAATTCTTAACTTTATAACTCTGATAAATCTTGTCTTGTGCTTATGTGCATTCAAAATATAAGAAGTTGCCAACTTTGAGATATGAGTTTGATTTAAATTCAGTGAAAGTTTCGGACCATTTTAATTCAACAGACCCATTCCTGAGAAAAAAGCCTATATCGTTAAACATGCATAACTTTTTTCCCTCTCACATCTCCTGCAGTATATATTATAAGTTTCAAAGGGTCACATCTCAGAATTTCATCAGCAGTATGCAATCAAATACAAATTAGATGGGATGCCGATCTAATTTGTCTCAATCACTTCTCACAACAGATATCTCCCGTGGGAAAATCCAAATGATTTATTACTTTTTTTTCAGAATGTAATATAGATTTTTCACACATCTGCACATATTGAGGCAACTTTGGGGATTTAGTGTCTTGCTCAAGGTTACTTCAACATGTTAACTGGAGAAACTGGGATCAAACGAGTACATCTGAGTCTTAATGGACTATACCTGCCCACCAACCTGAGCTGCAGGCACTTACTTCAGTTCATTCTGCTTTAGTTGATTTTCCTTATTATTGTGTTTTTAATTGTTTGTTTATGTCCTAAGGGAAACTTTTTCATTTTCCTCTATTTAAAAATTGCTATACAAATTTATGTCCTTGCAGACAGTCACAGAAGACATCACATCAATATCAAAGTGTTATATTTTAGTTTTGTTATTTATGATGTCACTGTGTAAATTTAAATAGGTCATGTCTTTGGTACCACCCTCTTATTAAGAACATGAGTATAAATGAGTGCTGGTTCTGTGTACAAGCCACGGAAGAAATGCTGTTTTTGCAGCCAGAGAAAAGAAGCTGGAGTACTGGGCAGAAGAACAATCCAGCATCACCACAGAGTAGAGCCAGTATCAAGAGCCAGCACCAGCTGTCCTGCTTTAATCTTCTGGGCTGGTCTTGCGAGGATCCTGTCTGCTTGACCGGCCTGATGGTGTCATCCAGCCTGACTTTGTTGTCCCAACGGACAGGGGAGAATTGTGAGAGCTGTGGTTGGATACCTCTCCACTCCTCTCACACAGACTTCTTTTTCTTTCTGCGTGTGTGTCATGCATCCTCAATCTCAATGTCCCATTTTGTCTTTAATCTGTCTGTTTATCACTCTCTGTCAGAGACACACACACTCATGCACATCACTGGCAGAACATAATGTTGGACCTGTGATCGCCCATGGGAAGAAACAGGAATATGTTTGTGTGACGCTACAGTGGAATAATGGCAGATAATCAGAGGCATCTGCTCCTTCATAGTGCCAGCATCATCTCAACACAAGACAAGCCAAACTAATGGATGAGCAAAAAATATATTTCTTTTTTCACCTCTAAAAGAAAAAAACAAAAAAAACAGCACACAGTCATATTTGGCTTAATCACTTAAGGACCTATGAATTCAATATTTAGAGTTTCAACTGTTGGTCAGAGAAAACAAGCAATTTGAAGTTTGATTGGTGGTTGCAGCAAAACAAAAGAATGAGCCTCTCCACAAACCTGCACTAACCTTGAGGAATAGTAATACAGTTTAAATGCTGATTTGAAAGTCCTGCATTTAAAAAGCTGTCATCTAAAAATGGTCATTCATTTATAATTTCCATTACATAATTGTATGGTTTTATGGGAAATATAATAACACCAATCTAATCTTTGTATGGGGAAAGAGGAAATGTTTACATTAAACATGCTGGCAAAAACTGTCAATACAAAAATGTTCATGCTCAACTCATCCACAAAATGAAGTATTTCATTAGTTTTCTACAATATTCATTCCTGGCAACCAAAGTAGGATTAAGGGTTTTATTGTTCTGTTTGGGTGACTCACAGCAACCGATTAATTTTAGGGAAATATCATGCTTTTTGTAAAATATTTAAAGTCAATGCTGGCTTGAAGCACAACATGTTACCAAACCACAATCTATCTAACTTTAGCAAAATGTTCCACCAGCATGAAACTAACAATGCAGGATGTATGGAAACTGTAGTCTTACGGTCAAAGTCCTATGTTTTCTCCTCTCAACCATCTACCCTGACCTCCTCCCATGACTTCCATATCATCAAATCTGGACTGGATAGGAAAAGATGTTTCCAGTAAACACAATCCAGTCAGCAATTACATTTCATCCAATGCTTGGCAGCAAATAAAAAAGCATCTTGTGTTGAAGACAGGGTTGGGATTTCAGACAGTTTAACAAGCACATGAACACAGCAATATGACTAACGCTGTGTGTGTGTGTGTGTGTGTGTGTGTGTGTGTGTGTTATAATGACCACCTCATGGCAGAATTCCCCTATTCGTTATCAACTCCAAAATCTAATCTAACCATTGAGCCTAAAGATATCATTCCACATTTTTCAAATATGTTGCTACAAACAGCCAAATATGACTGTCAACAATATTTCTATCCAATTTCACTGGCAGGGGTCATCCACAGCTTCAAGCCTGGATCATCTGCACATATGCAAGGTTCAGGGGAAATGTGTCTATACAACCGGTGTTTGAAGTGTGCTTTGGGGCTTCTGCCAGGCTGTAACTGGGAAACACAGCTGCCCTGCGGCTGATAGCTCCAAAGGAACAATCTGCAGTTACTGGATGACCGCTTGTTTCTGTAATCTGTGGGGGCAGGTGCAGGCAGGGTGTCACAGGTGAATTAGGGTGAAGACAGGGAGGCGAAAGGAGGGAAGACATCGAAGAAACCGAGAGTTAAAGGTGGTAGCTTGAGCTTTGACTGTAAAGGCGTTGGGTTTAATGACCTAATAATTCATTAAGTCTTGCTGCAGTGTCACATCATCACAGAGCACAGATGGTGGTGAGCTGGGAACAGTGTCTTCCCCGCAGTTTTATGTTTTAATCTGGTAGGAAACCAATTAAGCCTGACAGATTTAATATTACGAGATGGAGCTGGGGTGAGGCACAATATAGCTGCTCCCTGTGTATTTTGACATGCCATATTTGTCATTGCGTCCAAACTGTTCCCTGCACTACAGTCAACGTTTTCACAGTTCAGGATATTAGATGGCACAAGTTATTTAAAAATGATCTTTCTTCTGAGAAACACAATAAACTGTGTGCGATGGAAAAGAGTAAGATATCTCTGTTTTTACGATACACTGAAAACGAAAGATTTTTATTTATTTATCTAGAGAAGTACTATGCGTCTGCTATATCTATTTAATTCAGTTGTAATGCACTGGCATATTCAATGTTTTTGTTTTGTACCCCTTCACATTGGATTTTTAATGAAACCATGTTGTTGTTGATTCTACACACCCGTCACTAAGACCTTGCGGTGTGCAGTAACATTTGACATTTTGAGGGTGTAGATCATGTTTATCTTTATATAACCTACTGACTTACTGACTTCACACTGCATTATTATTATTATGTATTATTGCATTATTAATCATTATGTATTATTGCATTATTAATCATTATGTATTATTATGTGCCTTATCTGAAGTGGATGATGTTTGCATGGAACATAACTGACCTGGTTATTCACATATATTTTTTACTCAACAGAGCAAATGAACCATGGGTCGTAAAATAAGCTGCAGCCAGTAATTTCTGTTAATGATATGATATTAAGTGTCAGCACCCAGCTAAGGGTCCTTCCACAGAGCCGTCAATCTGGCCAGTCACAGAATGATGGCCTTTAAAGTCTAAATAAAATCACATTTAATCATCCATCCTTGCAATCATAAATGATGTCAGCATGTCTTATAGGCTGCATTCACACTGCAGGCAAATCTGATTCAAATCTGATTCCTTCTCAAATCTGATTTTTAGGCCTGACTGTCCACACTGTTTTTAGCAAGTGTCCAAATCGGATTTGGCTCTGTTGAGACTGGGCCACATTAATGATCAATCTGACAGGTTGCCATGGCAACGTTGTCAGACTGGAGTCGTCATCTAGCGTGTATTGTGTGATGTCATATAATTGCGACAGCGACAGCAACAACAAACCCTCGAGCTTCGCTTGAACCGAGCCATCTCCCCAAAGAAGAATATGGTTTGGGCCTCTGTCCATGGGCTGATGTTTTCGACGTCCTCCGTTGCCTCCAGGGATATCAGCTAGCAACAACAACTGGAATAAGCGTTGGTCTGGTGTCCCATTGAGTGACGTAGCGTAGACACGTAGAGAGACGTCACGGACAGTCAATCCGATATGAGTGTATTTGGAGCTGTTCAGACTCACACACATCTGTCCAAATGCGATTTGAAACTACCTCCCAAAAGTGGTTTCAATCTAGTTTGCAAAAATCGGATCTCATGTGATTTATGACTGTTCAGACTTCATAAGAGCCATCTGGTTCCAATCTAGATTGGCTAAAAATCGGATTTTGGCTTGCAGTGTGTACACAGCCTAAAAGTATTGTTGATAGTTACTGGTAGTAGACAAAGTAAACAAACTACTATAGCCACAAGTCATGGACAGACAGTATGTGGTTTGCAGGGTTTTTTAATAGCAATGAGAAAACCTGCATCTGAAAGGAACTAAGTGTCATTGCAGGTATGTTGCACTAGAGCAGAGCAGCTAATCAGCTACCTGACCTGCTAACTGACATCAGCAGTGCACCTATCCCTTGTGAATGTTTGCTTTGTGACTTATTCAACAAGCTAAGGTGCAGGACAAGATGTGTGATCATGTTTGTAAGAGAGATAAGATGGAGACTTGAGCAGGAAAGCTAATGTGGTTTGGAGCTCAGAGTCTGTGTCTCTTGTGTTTTGTAGCAGGATGCTATCAGGCTCAGTGTGATCGTCTGCTCTGCAAGATTTGAATTGCTGCATTGAAAGAAGACCTCCAGCTAACTAACTAAGCAGATGACAGTATTTAATTGAAATAATATAAAACGGGGGACACAATCAAGAAATCAAATAATTGAAAATATAAATTTAACCCTTTTGTTGTTTTTTATCTGGATGGAGGACACAGAGCAAGTCATTTACATAGCAGATATTCTCGCTGTAGTCGATAAAACAGAGAATTTAATTTCTGTTGGACTTTAAAACTCATTTATTGCCTTGTCTGATTGTTTAAAATCATTGTCCTGCTCGTCCTTATATTTGCAGGACTGAATATATTAAGGGCTACACGAGTTATCAGTGTTTACTTAATATAGTAGTGGCCATCTTCAGAGACACTTAAAGTAAAGCTGAGAGTCAGCACTTTGAGCTCATAGTTATTGTTTCATTTTAAATTCAATGCGCTGGTGTACAGAGCCAAAACCATAGTTAGAGGCTGCACTGTTGGGTTTCCGCAGAGGAAGAAACACGCTGTAATAAACCACCCACCTCATATCCATACAGCCATAAGAAACCAGGACAGGGACTAAAGCTGAGTGCTTCATCTAAGCCAGAGGCCCAGAATGGCTGATGGCTACACTTTAATTTAGAAACTATCAGTTGCTTACTCAGTGAATTGCTTCAGTGACTTTCAGACATCTTATCATGGTAAAAGCTTATATACTTTACGCTGTACGACTATAGTCAAGGCAGGCATTAAAGTGTGTGTAATAATGTTTGGTGTCAGACATCTTGGTATGAGAAAAAAGGCACAGAGACCGAAGCCTTCAGCATTCCAGAGTCTGGAGATGTAATGGATAAAAGCATATTTTATAGCTGTTTCTCTCAGAGTTAATGGCTAGGTGCAAAGAGAAGAAATCACTGGGAAAGCATCTGGTGGGCAACAACATTGATAACATGAGAGGTACAGCCTCTTTTTCACTTCACCATATAATTAGTGGTGTGATTCACTTTGGCAAAATTGTGCACTGGGTAATTCATTCATATACTTAAAGGTAGTTAGCTCTAGTTGAATTCCTCTGCTGTTCAATCAGACCTTTCATCGTGCTGGAAAAAAACAAGCTCCACTAAGCAATAATTTGAAATTAAAATAATAAAAAAGCCTGTTTTATGTGCTGAAATTACAGTTTAGCTGCAGTATGAGACCATGGCCTATTCCTCCTAATGCAGACATGAATATGATTCAAGAATCTTTATTGTTACATCTCTACAGTACACATATGAGAGAGTAAAAATTGCAGGTTTGGGATCCTCGACAATGCAGTGAGCCATAAGAATAAGGAAGCAGCGAAAACATTTGCTCTGTTTGTATTGAGGTGTTGAGTGATGTGGGGAAAATGTGGGAAATCAGCTCTGTGTTATACTGAAGGAACTAACCCTCCAACTTTGAACCTTTTTGTTTCATTCATCTTGTCAAATCCTGTATATTTATGACACACACGATAGATGAATTCTGGGTAATGAAGTTCAAACTTGCACATACAAATTTATATTACCTGCTGGCATTTGCAAAAAAGAATAACACTGGTTCCTAACTAGACTTGTGGCTCAAGAAAGAAAGAAAAGCTAATAATGTCTGAAACGCAGCATGTAGTTGAAAAACTGTTCCTGAAAAGTTGCGTCATCTAAATATCAATTTTTAACCAACAACTTGTTTATTTATGATCTTCTCTCATGTTCAATAAATGTTTCCCTTCATCCCATGTTATGTCTGATATGAGTTGTGAGCACTTCATCCAAAAAATGTTTTATTTCATTTGAAAAACTTCTACAAGCCCAAATAGGTAAGTGTAAAAAAATTAAAACATAATAAATAAATCATTTTGTGCAACAGTTTTTATATCACTTTTTCTCCGGACACGTCCATTGCAAAACAAAAGAGAAAAAAGAAAAATGATTTTCCTCAAAAGAACAAAAAGTAAAAAGTAGAAATTCTTCAAAAAACTGGAAAAACTTGTGTAAAATATCAAACTGTTCTGTACTACTGGAGTAAATGCATGATCCTGACACTGAAGTTTGGATTTTTCAGTCAGCATCCAACCTGCTGAGTTGCTAAACAGCGTAGTAATGATTAATAACAGTAGTAAATTTCATGGACGGCTCTATCAGAGTAATTACTTGGAAAGAACAAGGAGACTATTTGCCAGAAGTGGACACCAATAAATTTCTATTGATGGATTATGGCCTCTTACAGACAAGAAAAGTCTTAAAATGACACGTTGGATGGAATTTGACACTGAATGAAAACTCGAGAGCTCAGCATAATTCATCGGCTCTTGTTTTTTATTCCAACACAGATGTATTCAGTTATCATTTCAGGTAAAACTTGTCCTACATTGATTTATCATTTAAATGGAGCATAATGATTCCATCAAAGCTATCAAACTCATCAACTTGGTCACCATCAAGGACAAGAGGGTGGTTATGATCTTGCTACTTCTTCCTCCTCCTCCTCCTCCTCTACCACCACATCTCCTTCAGACAGTGCAGAAGATCATTAATCTGAGCATGTGCGCTTTTGACTAAGCTGCAAATAGGCCCTAACTGCCTCCCTGCAGTTCCTGCCACAGATGATTATCACTGTGACGATTAAAGCACTGAGTAATGCGTCCCCACAGGGGCTGCCGCTGCCCGTCTCCTCCATCACTGCCACTGACCCTCTTGTTAGCCCAATCCTGCCCAGTGGATAGAGGAAAGAGGGAGTGCTCTCCTGTGTGTGCCTTTGCCAAGAGGTGGTTGAATCTCATGTGACGTGAGTGCATTAACAAGCCTCATGGATTTGTTTCATCTCCAGTCCAGTCTTGTTTGATAACAGCCTGGCTTCAAATATAATTACATAGTTTTTTACTCTATGTATTGTTTATATGAGTCAATTCATTCAAATAATGTATTGCTACTGCTTCAGCTGTGGAAAAAAATGCACAAGTAAGTAGAGTAAGTAAACTAAACCGTAATATCCTCTTTCTTGCATTCTTACAAGCTAACAAACATGTTTTCACAAGCTTCACCCGCTGACTAACTAACCCAAGTTTCTCAGACTGTCTCATTAATAAGATACTTGAGAAGTTTATCATTACTCAGCACAACACTTAATCATTTTCCCTCCAAATCTGTGAGTGTGTTTTTTGGAGTGTGAAATTGCTCAAATGAATTGACTCATTTTTTATTTCTGCAACATAATCGCTGGATAATGGGCTCAGAGCTGAAGGCGTGGATGCTAATTTCACATCAATTAATGCTATTCAGGGAGAACCCAATAATTGATTGCTGCTACAGCAACACAACCCAACCATATTGCTTTCATTTTCAGTGCAATTAAGGGCTTGTGAATGTGGATCTCATCATAAATCTCAATCAGGAATCCTTGCATTCATAAATGGATAATGAACTCCTGTACCCCTTTTAATTCTGTTTCTTGGGACTAGGGAATGACAATGGAGTTAAGCTCAACAGGAACAGTGAATGACCTGTACTTGACACTAGACAGTGTAATTTTCAACAAATATTAAAATCAGAAAAGCGCCTTTTAAGAAGAAAAAGAGTGTATAATCATTTGACTCCCTTAATGAATCCATGGGATGAATTTCATTTTGAAAAATAATTGCAGATCCTCATGAATACACTTTTGTGACCATGTATTTTATTCCAAGTCGAAGTGAAATTACATTTTACCACTTTACCAACTACATCATAATCCTATCTGCTCTCTAAGTCACTTGCTGTGTGTTAAATACAAACTAAAAGGGAGTAAAACTGGAGTCCTTATTTAAATATGGCAAATCAAATCTTGAGTAAAGCAATAATGTTGATGAGTTCAATCACAGACAGAGCAGATGGTCACACTGAGGCTGACAGCATCCTGCTTCACAACACAAGAACCACAGACTCTGAACAACAACCAACATTACTGTAGCTTTCCCACTGGTCTCCTTCCTTCTTTTCTAACCTGCAAACAGAAACACACTTCTTGGCCTGCACTTTGTTGAATTAGCCCCCAAAACAAACATATGCAAGGGAAAAGTGCACCATTATTGTCAGTCAGCAGGGAAATTACTACTAAGCACATTAAACATGTTGACATACCTGAAAATGTCACTGCTGGTTTGGTCGTTGCTTTTCATAATCCCTGTTAGTGACACATTGTCTCTCCAAGATTTGTAGCTACAGCAATTGCTTTACTTTGTCTCTTGTTGTTATTCTTAGCCTGCCAGCAGCTGTCAATCAAACACAGACGCCGACACACCCTTTCAGCCAGGTGGAATAAAAAGGAACATTTCTAATGCTTGCCCTAATGACTTTTTCTCTTTCGTCTAGTAATAGAAACCTATGAAAATACATTTAAAAAACACATTAACATTATTTTAAGCTTTTCATTTCTGCCTCACTGGGTCTTAAATATGCACTTGATGGCTACATGATGGCAGCAAAGGTAAGGTTACCTGCAGGGCATAGCCGCCTGTCGCATCTCCATTGGTGCCATCAGGCCAGCTGCAGGGTCATCAGCTGGGAGCCATCCTTCTTTGATGTTTTGCTCCATTAAGCAGGAGGGCATCTCCCCATTGCCCACTGCAGTCATGTCTTCTTTAGTATGACTCCAGTCACTTCCATGCAATACATCAAGTTAGAAGAGTCAGGCTATAAAGCTACATTTTACATTTCCCGGGCAAACAGCCAGCATCCTCATGAGTTGATGGCCCATGTAGAAATAATTATAATGAAAAATATAAGGAAAAATATTGTACTATAAGGAAAATGAAAAATGCACACTTACATGCTTGTTTCACACAGCATTATACTGAATTAAAACCCACTGTTTCAGTTTATACCTTCATCAGGTGCTAAAAATGGGTTGAAAATAACTTTTTAATACATTTTCAAACATCATTCAAGGCTTCCTGTAGGATGATTACATAAGTCAGCCATAAAGTCACCCATATTGTTACTTGTCTTGTATTTAAACATTGTGGCCCCATGCTGTGGTTCAATTAAATCAAATCAAACCAGATAATAGAATAAAACACACAATGAATTCCAGCAAATTCAAGGTTAATAGTTAAATTTAGCTTGTAAAGAAAACACCTGTAGCTCTTCATTTAGTCCATGTGATCATAGTGACTTTAATGTATGCACTCAAAAATGCCTCACGATTCAAAAGCAATAGAGTCAGATGCTGCCTCACTCATTGCAAGTCAGTTTTTCGATGCCTTGAAAGCTAAGTTTAGAAATGTTGTGGCTGCGTTATGAAAAACGTTTTGCAACAGGAGAAGTAAGATCCTCTCTCTAATAATGCCTTTGTGTTCTGAAATATTAATTTCAAAAGAAGTGTAAACTTCCCCAAATCCAATAAAGATGCAATAAAGTCAACCTACTCTGATACTGGAGCATAGGTGTGGGAGTTAAACACAGTGGATGTGCTGGTCCTGAACAGGAGTTTTTCAAACATAATCATAACCTACCTTGTAAAATAAAATATTGTATTATATTATGTATAAGTCCTGGCCTCGGATGTAACATACAACCCTCAAAAACTCAACATGTTGAATATAACTCTCAAACAGCCACACTGCTTTAACATCTAGAGATACTCAAAGACTTAAAAGCCCGCCTAGCCATGCTGTGCTTAGTTACGGTTGCTAAGCTATGATTAGAAAATTGTGGTTAAGGTGTTGTTTAGTGAACATCAATTGTGGTTTATTTTTGCTCCATTTGTGCGGGTTATTCAGTTCCAATGTGAGAATGTCAAGATATCTTTTTCCATGAATCAATGACACAACCCCACACACTGCTCACCAGCAGACTGCGGTTACCCTCATGACTGTCCTCCTCATCGCACTGTTTTCATCACTGCGGTCATTTGCGAGCACCCTTCCAATGAAACTGATCGACAGCATGAGTGAGAGCGACCCTCTTGCATTGTCCTGTGGAGTGCCTGCCATTGAAAATTGGTCTTGAATCTCAAACAGCACAGTATGTGAACTCCATACAGTAAATCAAATGTCTCACTGAATGAAAGTCTTCTTGTGTTGAGCTGTAACAGCACTTGGAATAGTTACATTGAATTGCACATGTGGGCGAATCAAGAGTCACATTATACATCAAAGTCATTATACATGAAGTCTGAAATGTTTTGAATAACCTTGATTTTTTTTCTCTGCATTCATGAGTCAATTTGTTCAAAGGTAAAGCTCTTAAGTGTCTGTTAAATGTTCCTCAAGCTGAGAGGAAAGCTGAACAATTTTTTTTCTTTGTTGTTTGATGTGCACACCTCTCCTATGTATCTTCTCTTTGACGAAAGACATGGATAAAAAAATTACATTTGTGACCGATAGTCGACCTGTAATGATTTCTGCCTTGCTGTAGTCCACCTGCCTACATTTGTGACCCACAGCCCTCATATTCACCCCTCACTCTGACTACAATTACCCCTCAACATGAGCCAATATTTGTTTCATTAATTACATACACACGGTTCTTCTCACCCATGTTTTCCATATGACAGGGATTTGCTAAGCGAAGGGTCAATGTGAGAAGACTCAGCCTAGCTTTTTCTCAATCCTACAGTTGATTTACAACCACAATAAGCTTTCTCCCCCACCCCATCTCAGATCAATACCAAGAATTGACCCTGAATGCAGTGTTTGGTCTTTACAAATTGGCATCATAATATATGCACACACTGCAGAAAGTGTTGGCTGGTTGCAAACTAAAAGGGAAGACATCGGTTATACTGAGTAATAAAAGAAAATTAACAGACAAATACTATCTACTTTTTCTGGCTTATTGTGAACACAGTGACACAAATGAGTGACAAACAATACCGTATACAAGGTGGCAGGTAGATTTGTTGAGGAAATCTTGTTCAGCAGACTGTTTCAAAGTCATGGGCAGGGACCCTGAAGGACACCTAGGAAGAAGAATGGGCATCTCTGGTGCATTCACTAACTGGGTGATGAATGAATTACAGCTCCTAAATTTAGCCGGGCAGTCTACCTTGAAATCGGGCTAGACTTCCATCTTCGAGGAGCAGACAGGCTGCATATTACGTCAGAAGCCACGACCTCTATTTCTGCATTAAGGATAAGGAAAGATTGATGCCTCACCAAACATTTCATGGTTGCCAGAATAATACGTTGGAGATGGTGTGTTGCTTAGACATTTGTCTACCTGGTCAGAGTGTCCTGGCAGCATCATTTTATCTGAAAGGACATCAAGCACCAGATGCCAATAATGTGTACAAAAAGACTTTTAGGAATGCAAACACTTCTCGGAGGCTGTGCAGCTCCAGAAATACCTGGCAATGACTGTACTGTATTTTCATTCATTGACAGGAACAATTTTCATCACCTGGAAGGTCATCAGGTTAACTGACTAGCTGAAGACGGTCCTCATATCAAACAATAAAAAAGGAACTGTAAGCTACACTGATCTACTCAAGAATTATTTGACATTTAGGAAAATATTTTTTTCTACAGAAGTTACAAAAGGGATCAATACTATTCTTATTTCTGTTCTTTCAGTATATCTACAGCCAGTAGCTGGTTAGCTTAGCTTAACATAAAGCATAAAAGCGGGGAAACAACTGGTCTGACTTTATCAAAATCTGCCAAGTAGCACCTCTAAGTTCTTTAATTAACACATTTTATCTTGTTTGTACAAAGCCACACAAACTGTGCAACAACTAGAAAACCTGTTTGCTCGTTATGTGATGTGCCATTTTTTAGCCATGAGCTGTGACTTCCATGAATCTCTGGTGGTTTCAAGGAATCATCACAGTCACAACAAGACTTCAGGAAATAGTATATTAAAGAATACTATACAATTGTGAAAGAATAATATCAGGAAATAGTAATAATAGTAATAATAATGTTATGATTATTTTAAAATCAAACCTCATTTAAAGTAGAAATGATAGTCTTCCCAGGTATCTATTCCTATAAAGAGCACCTTTCAACTCTAATTGTTATATAGTGTACATTTTGTTTGATGCTTTGTGATTCATTAACATTGAGAAGAAAATTCTCAGTATAGCTTTCAACCACATTTTTCTCTTCTGTACATGTACATTTCCTATATTACAGTACATATTCTACATCAATGAAGCACCAAGGACCTTGGACAAGAGACTGAATGCACATGTGGACATCAGCTGTCTGCACACCACAATAAAACAGCATCAACACGACATGACCATCTATTATCATGTGAACAAAACTCTCACTCACATGAGGACAATGACATGTCCTTGAGAACTGAGCAACTCCATCCGCTGACAGACTCAGAAGTCTCAGAAACACAAGGTAAGTGGATCTTTAGTTGAAGAATTTTTAGTGTGTGTAATTGATATTTTTGTTGTCAACATTGATCCATTATAGACCAAGACTTAAAACAGATATAAGGCTTTAGCTTGCTTGCATTTCCTTATTATTAATTGTTATAGAAAAATTACCTGCTGAAGGTAAATAAATGTACCTTTTCCTTTTCATCTTTCTCAAATCCTTCCTGTCAAATCCATCCTCACCTTTCTGAAACTCAGAGCATAAAACGCTTGAGGGAAACTGTTTGGATGACTGACAGTCGTGAAGCGAGCTGATGGGTCATCTTCTAAAGTACGGGAAAATTCAATTACTGTACAGAAACTGCAATGGCGACAGAACCTGATTAGAATGATCCACGGCTCTCACGTAGAAGAGGGGACACGAGAAGAAATGTAATTTTCAATGCTGATTGGCACTTAACAGTGAGGGATGTGTGACAAAAGCTGGAAGCAAGTGGGAACACACACAAAAAAAATCTATTTCACACAGATCCACCACACCCACACCCAACATGCCAGAGAGGAGAAATAACCCAACATCAGTTTGTTTAAATTTATTCACTGTCATTTTAAAGCAGAGCGTGCTGACAGAAGCTCCTCAAGTCATGAAATAAAATAGCTGACACTTTGCCTTCCTTTTAAATTAAGTTAAAATGGACCGGCTTGAAATATAACTGTTAAATGTGTAACATATACGTTATGTATGTGAAATCTAATTTGCTTAGCGCTTTAGGGTTTTTTCTCCCCTCATAAACACTTAGTGCTTACCAAAAATAATAAGCAGATGTGTCACCTTCGATCGTGTTTTCACATCTATGTCACAGAGGTGATGTAGCTGTACATTTAAATGCAAATTTAATTTAATCCAACACAATTAAATTTTATTTAAACAGCGCCACATCACAACAAACATTATCTCAAGGCATTTTTCGCAAAGGGCAGGCCTAGACTGTTCATGCTAATTCGTTTGCAGAGATCCAACATTCCCATCAGCAAGAACTTGGTTACAGTGGTAAGAAAAAACTTCTCATTAATGGAACGAAACCTCAAGCAAAATCAGGCTCTAGGTGGGCGACCATCTACATTGAATGAAGAAAAAGAAGGAAGGAGAAAGGAGCAAGAGAGAGACACAGAGAGGCCCAGTAATAACAATGATAATATAATAATAGTAGCATGCATGGTTGTCAAATAGGACATGATGGTGCTAGGTGGTGCCTAGCTTCATAGGAACCTGTGGGATGAAATGATTTGTATACTTCGTGCTCAATCCTGAAGATGTTATGATGTAAAAAGACAAAAAGAGCAATAAAAGGTGCCTTTCTGCTAGAGAGATGGTTCAATTCAGTTAATGCAGTTTCTATTTAAGTCTGTCAATGCAGCAATTAGATGTGAGGGAGAAATCATGAGAAAATATTTTCATACACATCTACATCTAATTTTAAGGAGACTATATATATATATTATAGAGATTTGGGAACCACTGTGGGAACTTCAAATGGTAAAATATAAACTGATGCTTCTTGCTGCACTTCTTTCAAGATTAGAATTTAAAAAAAAATCTGATCTTGTACTTTTCCTTCCCTAAAATACAATGTGGACCAGGCAGCAAATGAATGAGACTTTTATGACCATCTGTTTCAATCATATTTCAAAGATGGAGAGGATTAAGAAAAACCTTTAGAGCAGATTAGAGTTCTTCATCTGGATCCATCAATAACTGTTGTCTTGGCCGGCATGACAGGATGTCACATGGGAAGTTTCTGAATTGGTCAAATCACAGAATTTAAAAGAAAATCTCTTCTATTAATCTGTCTGTCTTTACTGAGGGAGCTAAAACTGATTCTTAAAGCTGGGAAAGATTTATGTTGCAGCTGTCATGTCAGTCATTTGGTTTAATCAGCCTGGAAGCCAACAGTCAGTTTAGTTTTATTTGTTGTAGTTTTCCTTTCTGGTGACATGGGATGCCCTGCTGGAATACATCCTTTAAAACCGTTAACAGCTTGTGAGAAGATGGCATTACAATTAAAAGAAAATGTTTGACCCAGAAAAAACACCCAGAGGATTACTGGCACACATTTAAATAAATCTAGTGTCTACAGCCTGTAGCCACTCTGTGAGGCTGTAGACTTTTGACCAGATGAAAGGTCAGGGGATCAGCAAAATTATTGCTAACAGTCCTTTAGGGGACAAGATTGTATGAAGCAGCAATCCACTTCAGAGATGTTGAAACAATTTGCTAAAAAACTAAAATGTCAACCTCACAGTCACACTAGAATAAACGTCTCACTAAAGCTAGTAGGGTTTTACCTCTGGGGACCATGAATAAGTAGTAGATAATTTCATGTTGATCCATCTAATAGTTGATATTTCAGTCTGGACCAAAATGGTGGACCAAACCACCAGACTGACATATGGCGCTTTTCCACTACAAAGTTCCAGCACTACTCGGCTCGACTCGACTCGACACGGCTCCAGGAACGACCTTTTCCTTTACAAAAAGCTACCTACTCAACATGGGCGGAGTCATCATAGCACGGCTCAGCGATACTGCTGTGACTTCGTTTAATACACGACACAAACACATAAACAATGGAGGACATGGAGGCGATGGTGTACTTGCTGCTGTATGTGGCTTTCTGTCACACACAAAGCAAGAAAATTGAGCCGTATGGTTGTAACACTGTTGCCGGTATTTAAAAATGCCGGGTTTGATTCTTGTGTGGGACGGCTCATGACTCTTTCAGCGACGACTCTCTGACCAATCAGTGGCCGGCAGTCTGTTGACGTCACATTTAGGGTTGGCTCGGCTCGCTTGGAACCTCAGCAGAGCAGGTACTAAAAAAGTACCAGGTACCAGGTACTATCCCTAGTGGAAACGCAAAGAAAAAACGAGTCGAGTCGAGCTGAGTCGAGTCGAGTCATGCTGGAACTGTGTAGTGGAAAAGCGCAATTTGTCATCCATAGAGCCACGCTGCTAGAGGGGAAGAAAAGAGTTGTTGAAACAATTTGCTAAAAAACAAAAATGTCAACCTCATGGTCACACTAGAATAAATGTCTGAGGCTCACTAAAGCTAGTAGGGTTTTACCGCTGGGGACCATGAATAAGTAGTAGATAATTTCATGTTGATCCATCCAACAGTTGATATTTCAGTCTAGACCAAAATGGTGGACCAAACCACCAGAGCCACGCTGCTAGAAGGGGAAAAAAATCTGAAATGATGCTCTGTTTACCATTTTCTAGAGCAGTTGTCATGAATTTGTTGTGTTCACAGTGCACAGTAAGCTGCTTTTTGGGGACATGTGGTTGTTTAGCACTCTTTATACACAGTACATTTACCAGTGTTCCTTATGTCACTATCACAAATGGACAGATGCAGAGCTTCAACTTAACCATTTTGCTGTTTCTTCTGTATAAATTCCTTTTCCTCTGAAAATGGACAAAAAGCTAAACCATGAAAGGAAATCTCAGCCTTTGGATCACTGCAGGAAACAGAAATGGACCCTAAAGAAAAAAAATCCTACTTTCACGCTTTGTTTTATTCCTCTTCTTCATCTTGCTGTCATGAAATGAAAAAAAAACCCAACCTTTTCTGTCTTTTCACTGCTTGTTGGTGTGTCAAGCATTCAAACTAGAAGTTAAAAAGAAAAAAAACATGGCTGTCTATGAATCAGCAATGTGTCAGTATGTGAGTGGACAAGACAGCCTCTTCATGCTTGGTTAGGTTTTCACTCTCATACTCAGTAGGGCAGAAGGTTATGCCCATAGGCTTTAAATCACATTGGAAAGGTCTTTCTTTCTCAGCAAGGTATTGTCTGAGGTTTGCAAAGTTTTTTTTTTATCCTGAAGTAGAAAAATATTAAACAATATGTCACAGTCAAATAAAATAAAAATGACAAAAAGAAAAGCTGCATGCTGAGGGCTGTTAATCCTGGTTATGGGCACATGGCAGCACCAAACAAATGTATAATGATGAAAAGATGAGCTGGTCCTTGTTCCTTTTGGTGCTTTGGGAAGTGCCATACTCGATTAGGCCCTACATGTCTGCCTGGGTATTACGGCTGACATTAAGAAAGCTGTTCTCCGTCTCTATCACCGCTTCCACACAGCCGTGACTCACCAGCACCCCCACAACTCATTGTGGCCGAGCCCCGAACACTCCCCCAAGAAAATCCCTCCACTGGCCTGGAGCGACAGCGAGTACAGAGACAGGATTTATCCAGTTTGTGCCCTCAAAGCTCCACTCACAGCATTTAGAGGATGTGCACTGTCAGTCGCAACTGAGGGCGAGAGGACGGTTCCTCTTGTGTTTGGCAGTCGTTCTGAGAGGGGAATGTGCTTTGCTATGACACATTTACGCTTGATTAGGTTACTGTGTTCGCTACAGATGTGTGTTCTTAGTCCTGATTTAGTGTTGAAGCCTCTACAGGGTGCCTTTCATAAGCTCTTTATATATTGCCAAGATGATTTTAAGACACTGATGTGTAAAACATGTATTGGCAAGAGGAATCCTTCCTTTTGCTGCCGAACAGGATCTTGAAATGAAATGAAGTGCACATGGTAGATGTGTTTGGTACTTTTCATTAAGTGATGGGATTATCGCATCAGAGGGCTTGTTTAAAATTCATACAGACTAAAAACAGAAGAAATGTCACAGTGTGCAAAACCTTGAATTTGCTATTTCAAGTCAAAGTGAGTGATGCTGTGGTTCACTTTGAGCACAGAGTACAGTTTATTAGAGGTGAAAACCGTAGCTTAGCGCTCACAGATGAGGCTGTGATAGATCCTATGCAATGCTTTTCTACTTGATTGAAGGTCTTATTATAAAGTCTGTTTACAGGCCTTAGGGAGTACTACTATGTATCTGGGGGAAAAAAGTTTGAAAGAGAAAAAAATACTAGCATTTAGAGTTAGAAATAAGTGAAGATAGCAGACCTCTGCAGCCCGCTCTTAATCTCTGCTTGAAGATGTGATGGCTGGAGGCTACATTAGCCGCTACGAGCATAATACAACCAATCTCTGAACCAACTGTCGGTGGTTAAATTGAACTGTGGGTAATGTAGTTACCAGGTTTTTGACAAGGAAGAAGTGTATGAAGAATAAAACAAAAGGCAATATATCTAGTAAACTGTAAAAAATTCATTTATAACTGTCCATCATGAGTCCAACAATGTCATAGGAGTGTAATTATAAATCAACTATGCACTTTTTTAATGCAGCGGTATTGTGACTACATGTGAATGATATACTGTGGCCTTCATAATTACTAGATTTCAATTTGGAAGATTTTGGGGCAACTTTTTAGACATCGCTTCCAACTAGAGGTCTTCACAAGTCAGTTTGGTTCCTAGTTTTCAAGAGTAGAACCAGGATCTGAGCTTGATCACTTTCTGAGTTCAAATCATCACTAGAAAAAAAACAACAAATGGTTTTGTGTTTTTTAGTCAAGACAAACTGATGATGTTTCCTTTATCATGTCCATTATAATGGTTTATTTTCACTCATCTGATAGCCTACTATAAAAAGTAGGAGTGTATAGAAACTGTGCAATCCACATTAAAAGAGGACAAACAATGTGTTAGGGGTCATTTTCTGTATTCTTGGATTAAAGTTGTAGGAAACTCCCCTCTGTAAATGAAAAGGATACCATTGATTTTCTTTCTAGCCAATTACCCAGACAAACAAAACCAACTGGCACACAATCAACTTTTTGCTCTTCTCCGATCGATTGCAGGAGTGGTCAAACATGCACACTCTGTTCACGTTTCATGGGTGTGTGTGTGTGTGTGCGTGTGTGTGTGTGTGTGTGTGTGTGTGTGTGTGTGCACTGTAATACATTTCTGTGTGCACCTGGTTTGCATTCTTACTGTGTCTGATTCATCTGAAAAACAGATGCTCTGAGTAATTCCACTTACGGTCAACAAATTATCTAAGCGGCACGACTTGGCCATGAATACCTTAAAAATGTTGAATGAGAATGAAACTAATTATTTTGGAGAAAGAAGTGTTAATATTCTGGCAACAGAGAGAGAGACTGAGTTTATGTTTTTTGTAATGTGTAATTTTATTTTCATCTAGGATTAGCATTTGGATGACAGTAAGTGATTCTTTTAAATAACTGCTTTTAAAATTCAGATGATGAACTGGTCTGGGTTGAGAACAGAGTGAGTCTAGCCAAACAACACATGTTATTTGTTCATATGAATTGTTTTTGACAAATAGGCATACAGGAAGAATCTTAAAAGCCTCGGTGCTATACTATTAGTCATGAAACCACTGAATGTGTGGCATTTAACCCATCAAGGCTTCATGCGCTTCACACCCTCTTTAATGGTTTGACATCCTTTCAAATGGCCATTATCAACTTTTCAAACTTACAGTCATTATTTCCAGCAGCTTTTTTTCAGAAAATACTTGACAAGAAAAGTACAGAGTGGACAATCCCTCCATGTTTGAAAGACGCATGGTGACATTGTGAAACAACAAAACAGGCTTTTCAAAATGTCCCTTGCTGGATTTCACACGTATTTGCTTCATTCTGTGATGATAATTCTCCATCAAAGCAGGTCTCACCTTGCATCCATTCCAGCTGCTTTTAAGTTTTCCTGTTTACTGAGACGGTCTGTAACTACCTTTAAGCTGCTGCGGCTACTCTACCATAAAGAAACTGCTTCAATGCCCAACCTGTTTGACGGAAGATGCACTATAGTTGATAAGAGATGCCGGTATATAAGGGGGGTGAGGCAGGTCCAGCACAATGAGTGGATGAATCAGATCTAATAAGGAGAAGCTGGTTAGGAGCTGAATAGAAAGCTATTTTTTTCTTAAACGAGTAAGACATAAGGCATCTTGCTATAAAGTGTAAAAAAAAAAAAAAAAAAGAACTAAAAACTATCTTGGGCATCTTTATCTTTAGTAAAGTTGGAATACTCAAAGTTCCACATGAAACAGACTTTTGGCAATGATTGGTAAAGATTATAAGGCTATTTTTATGTGGGTTATTGTAGTTTGTTTGAAATAGTTTGTTCATAACAGAGGTCTAATGGAGAGTAAAGTGGGCCTAATTTAGCCTAATCAAGTTATGTAACCATCAAAGATAACATTACTCTTTGTGATATATGTGGCAGACAAAATGAATATATGTATTGGCTCTATATAAGAAACGTGTATGGTTATTTATGCAGATTTTTAAAAATATTTCTCAATACATAAGCCCAGTTTGTGGCAAAGAGAAGGGTTACAACTTGAATAAGTTTGTATTTTCTGAGTTTTATTTATTAAGGTCAGGAGGAAAAACACAAAGGAAAAATTGGTTAATTTTGCAATTGTTATTATTATTATAATAATTGTCCTTGTAGATGTAGTATTCAGGTCTTTTAGGTATCTCAAGCATTGAGGAAGTGAAGTTAATGTTATAATTTTCAGCTTTGAACAACAGCATGATTTGTTTGCATGTGGTAATTAATAATATAACTACATATTTAACATATAACATAGGAATGTATGTAAATCTACACTAAGAATATATAGTATAAAGATAGTCTGTTTTTTCCTGGATGTATCTGCGATCATAAAACAGACCGATTTCCATAACTTAAAAAAAACACATTGTATTTTTCCCTGAGCAGAAGCAAATAAGATTCTTAATAATTTAGTGTATTGTTCATCTGCTTTGAAACTGCCTCCCTCCAGTGCTGTGGGGCACCAGAATGCTGAATTCATTGCTTTCTTTTCTTTCCCCTCGGAAATATGGATCAAACTGTTGTTTTTGCATATTTTATGACATTTGTTTGCTCTTCAGTTGGGCAAATCTGCGACGGATCTGTGCTTGTGTCACTGACACTTGATGTCATGCTACGGTGTGTTCAGGTTCCAAGGGAAAGTCAGACGCCAGAAAATGCTTGTTTTTCCTGCTCACTTGCCTGGACACTATATCCTTCATTTAACCAGGTAAAAGTCTCATTTAGGTTCAAATCTCTTTTCCTAGAGTGATCTGGCCAAGAGAGCAGCACATAAACATTGTTAGACCAATAAACACAAACAATAAAAACAGACAAATACAACTGTCACCCTATTCTAGCTTACTTAGGTCTATACTTAACCTTTATTGGTTCAAACTTAATGTTATCACACCTCTTGCTCTCCTGGGCTCAGAGACTCACACTGAGCCAGACTATTGTCACAATATTTCATTACACCTACTTCAATGTCACTTGATTACAGTACTTGCCCTGTTATCACGATTTAGCTCGCAAAGTAACTAACGGCAGCCCAAGTGTGCACCAATAAGCTAACGTTCACTTCAGTGTGAGGTAGTGGAGCGTGTTTCCAGAGTATGAAAGGAATAACCCCACACTGCTTATCTGGAAGGTCCTGGCTCTAAACGCCAACTCTGTATTTCAAACCAGCTCCAATGCAAACCAATGGGTGATTATTTCAGGCCTAAAGGTTTGTATTCTTTTCCCCTGTACCTTTTGAGACACAGACTTGGCTTCCAAATGCAGGTTTGAAATTAAATGTAAGATGCTAAGAGATTTCAGTATAAAGCAGTGTGTATTTGTCTCCTCTGTGTCAAAATTAATCCCTTTCATAACAAAAAAAATAAGTGATAACAACATTAAGAAAACACGTTTCAGCGTGTGCAGTGTACTGTGTCATTCACAAATTAAAATGAACTCCATGGTGACCACAATGTATTCATAAAATTATAAAGCAAATCTAATTGCTACTGATTGAACTTTTGTGGAAAAATAATGTAAAAAGTAGTATTTTTGTAAAACCTGCCCTCAGTAGAAGCAAGTGTTTGTGGCTGCATTTGAGGAAAAGAAGAAATGGCAGAGTCACGTCTCGATCAGGTTCTCACTAATCCTTTTCCAGAGGGAAACAGACTTGTTGAGTTTTAGGGGGAAACTGTCAGTCAAATAGAGGTCCAGTGTTTTGTGTCTCTCCTCCACTACGCACAGCACATTTAGCCGAAAGCCTAATGCCTTGAACACACAGCTTACCTCTACCTGAGCAGAGCACTCATACAATGTTCACACAGACAGCCGTGCTACTGCGGCACTGCTAATGCCAGTCTTATCTACAGTATGTGTGTATAGTTTGACTTTGATAATGACCATCAATAATGGAAAGAATGTTTCATATCATTTCTTTATAGATTTTATTAACTTGAGAGAGTAAAAGGTTAAGAAGTGTGTGCTCAAGTGTAAATAAATAAGTAATATGTAAGGTGAAAGCTGTTTCTTTCTGACGGGCATGGTGAGTTCTGGTTAAACCCACCTGTCACTGCTTCAAGTAAAGAAAATCCCTCCAGATGACAACAACAAGTTCCCCAAACAAGCCAAACACACTCTGACTAACACACCTCCAAACTAACTGTCAGGATGGAAACTGACAACAAATATGGAAAATAAAAACACCAAATCTAAAACAACAGGCAGGAATCCCAGGCGCCATCCACACGGAGACGCTTTTTGGTTTAAACGCAGATGTTTTGCATCGTTTTGGCCGATCGTCCAAACCAATACTGTAAACGCATTGCCTGAAAACGAAGCTTTCTGAAACCTGGTCCCAGGGTGAAAGAATTCGCAAACGCAGCCCTTGGGTGTTCGTGTGGATGGTGAAGACGCATACCTGCGTTTTGATGATGTCATCGCCACACCCCTCGAGCTTAGCCTTCCACCTCTTCTCCTTGAGTTTGGTTTCTTCTACTGCCAATTTGTAAACAGCGCTCAAGCTTTATGCGCATGCTCCGCCTCTTCCTCTCCGTTTTTTGGTGAATTTCTGAAACTGAAACAGCGCCGCCTATAGGCCTGGAATATGAAGTAGCGTGTTGAGTCGTGTTAAGATGGATCCGTTTGTACGCAAATATTCTTGAAACGATGCCAGGGAAAATGGAGGGGGAAAAGATCGTTTTGGTACGTGTGGACTTGGCTCCAGTTTGAACTAATACCACAGAGAGGCTCTCTGCCCCAGCATGCACTGCACAGGCTGACCCGCAGTAGTGACACTATTTTTTGTGTGTGACATATTCCACAGATATAGACATAGACACTAAAGGTGTAATGTCACTGGTATGATGTCAATATGATTATCAACAGATCATTTTCACTGTCTATTCCTGCTAAGAACCGTGTGTGTCACATGGAAAAAAATAGACGAGAAGCCAAATCCCCAGATGATATGCTGCAGCAGCCATGCTTCTCAGGCGGCCTGTATTGCTGCTCTAATCTGTTAACATGGGTGCTGAAATAAAAAGCAAGAGGTTCTGCGCACTGCTCACGCGGGTTTTATGTCCTGGCCGTAACCTTCATTCAGCCCCTCTGGTTTGGTTGGCAGGGTTCACTTTTGATAAAACATTTCAGGGACTGATGTCAACAAGCTTTTCTTCAGTATATGAATGCTGCAGCCAAGGCCGTATGGCAGCTTTCTGTACATGCAGAAGAAGATGTGTCACACTACTTTGATATATCTTCTTTTGTAAGTTTGTGAACCTACAGTACAGTATAGACACCTTCAAGTGGTAAGGTTTTTCACTTGCTATTGACATTTTGATCCTTATTTTGATATGTGCAGGAACAACATTCACACTTCTGACTCAATTCATCACAAATGATGGCCTGGAAGACTAACACTGAAACAACTCATTTCACTTGGGAAATGGTTACAGGGAAATTCTGGCTCCACATGCATGTTATTTTATTTAGTATAGTTTTATCATTTTTATTGTTAATGATAATATAGAACTTATGTGTGATGGGGAGGTGGTGGGTCGCACAAAACAGCATCGACAAAGCACGTGAGCAGAGAGGGAGAACATTTAAAAAGACAGCTGCAATATGATAGGCTGACGATGAAGGTGTGTCACTGTGCTATTGGTTAGGCTTGACCAGGTGATGTGAACAGCTGATGTGTCAATTGATGCTCCAGAAATAACAACAAGTAAGATATGAGCTTTGACAGAGATCAGTATGAGCTAAATGGTAAATGGTAAATGGACTGTACTTATATAGCACCTTTCTAGTCTTTGCGACCACTCAAAGTGCTTCACATTACATGTCATTCACCCATTCACACACATTCATACACTGATGGCAGGAGCTACCACACAGGTTGCCAACCTGCTCATCAGGGGGAGCTGTGAGAAGGATCAGGATGACTGAAGAATGAGTAATAAAACTAAGACGTGAGGATACAAAAAGGTGGTCTTCCTGTCTCAACTTTTGCTAGCTTCATTTTGGCATAACTGAAAACTAAGAAATGTTGACCGAAAGTATTAACATAAGTCTAAAGTCCCACACAACACTGAAACTTGTCTGTACGTTTTGTTTTCCTCACATTTCCAAATCAGTTCAGTTGGATCCAGTATAACGAACTTTAAAGAAAGACAACTCACCACAGGAATGGCAGCTGCAGTTCATTAACAGGTGTTATTTATACTACATGACAGGCCTAATGTTTTACCACAAGTTGGCTACAATGATGTGGAATTTAAAAAGCATCTCTCAACAAAAGGGAAAGAGAAATCTTGACTAAATAAACCAAAGCAAAAGAGTGACTGTGGTGGTTTAGCCATTCCTAACTACAGAGACATTTTAATGCAGCACAAATAAACACAATAAAAACATGATTGAAGGACAGAGAAGAAGCAAAGTGGATATCGATTGAGAGAGACTCCATAAAAACAGGATTACTTACAAATCAAAGGACTAAACAGAGCAGTAGATCACACTCTAAAAAGCTGGAGAAATGTATGTAAAATCCACACAATTAAAAAAAACTTGGTGCAACTCTGAGAAATGGTATGGGATCCTCAACTCGAAACCAAACAGAGCAGGGAATATAGTGCAAGTATGGGCATAAAATGGATTAAAAACAGTCATTAGTCTCAAGATATGATTTGGAAGTCATTTTTATAAATACCTATCTTTCAAAATAAAAATTATAAAACTATTAAAGAAACACAGCCTTCAATAAAAGGGAATTTGTGTATAAACAATTGAGTCAAATTAGTATTGTTATTATAATTTTTTTTTTTACTCCACATGAATATTTTAAAATTAACACATCAATGAAATCAGACTCCTGCAGAAAATGTGGTGAGACAAAGTCAAACCACATTTTCTTTTCCTGCCCTGTTTTTAAATTATTTTGGCATTTCAGTCATAGCGGGTATCATGGGTATTTTTAACACGGACAAAAAAACCTCATATATATATAAATATATTATTCTTACAAAGATAACCACCAGAGCACCTACTGTATATAGAAAAAAAATCAGAATTGTAGCCCTGGAGCAAATGACTAAGAACTGACTAAAGCATTCATGTCCATCAGTTCAAAGATGGAAAGTAACAATAAAAATCTCAGAAATAGAGTGAATAACTTATAGCAGAGGTATTTCAAAGTCAGAGCTCCAAACAGTTTTCAGGGGGAGACTCAGTAAATGGAAATGGAAAAAAAATATTACATAAGTTATTTCATTAGTTATCAAAAAGAGATTGCATAGAGTATCCTTAATATGTGTGATTTGGTTAAAGAGATAGCGATAGAGGAAATCAGAGATACAGTAGTTTTGGGGAACAACTAAATGCCTTTGGAAAGACATTTTTTTGGTGTGTAGACTGAAGAAGCCAAATAGTAATATCATTCTATCTTGTTGTTGCCCAGTTGTTGAGTGTTTTATGGGATCAAATAATATAATCATGATCCAGCAGGCATCCAGGAATCAAGCAAAACTAAGCATGTTAATGTAGGGGGAGGTGACGGGGGGTCCAAGCTTTGTCTGAGGGGATGCCCACAGTCACACACTTTGAAAGTAAAAAAGACGTTGGTTAATGTAGATGAGATACGGCGCCTTCAATTAATTTATGAAATGACTTAAACTCAGACTGACAAAATAATTAACAAAAGGACAGGAAGCTTGGGAATACAAATAAAGATATAGACATACTCAGTGCACATATCTTAGAGAAGGAGTAACCCCCTCCTTTTCTCCAGTTAGTGTATTTAATCATTTAGTTAACTGATATATGTGAATGTAGGTATATCTGTATGCATGTATGAATGTATGTGTGTGTATGTATATGTGCATATGTGTGTGTAGATATATGCATGTGAATATATGGATGAATATGTACTTCTTTTTTGTTTCTTTCTTGGCTTCTGTTTGTGTCACTGGGTGTATAAAATAGAAAATGTCAATAATCATAATAATAATAATGATAATGATAATTGCGAGTACTTTAAAATATACTGGGTATTTTGTGGTGGTACTGAATTATGAATGAATTGTTTTAATTGAAAGTCTACAGTTGTAACGCACCATCATTTTCTTTTAAATAAGTATTTTTTCTGCACAAATTCTGATTTATTTAAAATCCCCTCCAGACATGCTTGAAGACATAAAGACTTTGAATAATAATTTGTGTCTGGTATGGTTTTTCCTTAATAAAAAAAAAAAAAAAAAAAGTTTAATTACCTCGTTAAAAATTCTTAAAATTCTCGCTAATTGAAAAGGCCACAATCTATGAATATTAAAAAAAACTACTTCAGTGTTAATCTGAGCTCCTGACTATGGATGATCATAGAGAAAGTCTCAGCATATGAATGTGAAAACAGCCTTTTAGTGTCAAACTATGCAAATGTATTTTACATTATGTTATAGATACAATAAGCAAAATACATTTTTGAGTAGAAGGGGTCTTTAAATTTGACATTTTTTAATATTACAACTGTACCTATGAACTTATTGACACATTTGAGAGTGAAAGTTCATTGTAGACTTTGAATAGTTGATAGGAAATAGTAGTTGGAACAAACTTTTTCTCTCCCAAGCTCTGATACAAGAGGCTACTTCTCCCCAAATTCAAAACCTATATATCTCATTGTGTGGAACTCATACATAAATTCAAACAATGATATCTCTAACAAGATTTCTTCAACAACTTCTTTGAGCAGCCTAATCTACCTTGTCCTGTGTAAAAACAAACTGCCCGACAAACTATAAAAGAAGAAGCAGGATTCTCTCCAAATCGTTTTACTTCAGAGACGAGACGACTACAAGCACCCAGCTAATACCAACCATCCAGGAGGTCGTGAACTTAAGTGCAGGTAAGACTCAAACTCCTCAAGCAAAGCAAAAAACATTTACCTTTCTGTTTTGAGGAATCCTTGTTTTTCTTCTTCGGTCTCTGTCGGTCACACAGTTTGAGCTGAAATTGGGAATTAGCTGAGCGGCTCTCACAGGTTCACAGCTGGGCCAGTAACGTCTCCAGTCTAACACGGTTCACAGCGGGGTGGAGGCTCAGTTCTTGAGGGGAGAGGTTTGTTTGTGAAGGATATTCGGGAATCCTTTTCGCGCTCCACTTTCAAACTTCTACTTTGCCTCCAAGTAACTCAAAGTGTGACCAAAGAAATATGTTTACTTTGGGCTGTAGTAAAGCACTTCCTAAATCACTGGTGTGGTTTTGAGGATAAAAAGACAATCTCTAATTTATACTCAAAACTTTTAATATGTGGAACAAGTAATCAGGCTTTAAAAAAAAGAGAGAACAGCTTCGTGCACTGAAAGCATATAATAAAAAATATGCAAGTGAATTACAGCACACCGGGAGTCTCGAATAAATAATGTTTATGCAAACATGTTTCATCACAGGTATCATCTGGTTCACCTTGCAATCAGGCATCTTATCGGCACACTGAATAAAAGATGGCCTCATCTGATCTCCTTTTTCATATTTGAGGTATGAAAAGATCCCAGTCGATGAATATTTTCCATCATCGGGCGTTGATAAGTAGCTTCATGTGCATGCATCTCTATCTGAAATCATCTTAAATGTGAAGTCTTTCCATGAACAAACAATACAAAACAATATTTACTTTCAATGTATCTCAACAAAACACATCATACAGTATATTTCCTTTACCCTAAAGAAATAAATGCATGTATGTATTTCCCTCCTCCATAAATATTTGCAAGATTTTTTTTTTTATATTTTGAAACCAGCATTGTTTACATTGTTTACACTGATTTGTTTCTTGGTTCATTGCTGCTGCTCATCAGTGACACGCCAGTGCACCACTTCTCCCAACTGAATCACAATATGCTTTTTCCCCCCATTGGCTTCCAAGATGGCAAGTTTTTCCAGATGTGATGCCTCTTTCATCAGAATAATATCGTCTTTCAGTGCCAGTACCATCACAAACATATCTATATGACTGTTTCCTTCCAATACTATGGTTAAGGTTTACTTACTCACTTTTAGGAACAACACTTGTTTAACCCTCCTGTTGTCCTCGAGTCAAGGAAGGAAGGGAGGAAGAAGGAAGGAAGGAAGGAAGGAAGGAAAGAAGGAAGGCAGGAAGGAAGAAAGGGAGGAAGGAAGGAAGGAAGGAAAGAAGGAAGGAAGGAAGGAAGGAAGGAAGGAAGGAAGGTAGGAGGGAAGGAAGGAAGGAAGGCAGGAAGGAAGGAAGGAAGGAACAGACGGGGTCAATTCGACCCGGGAGGACGACATGAAGGTTAAGGGCACACTGATGTCATGATTGAAAGAAAGCTACATTAGCAGAACCAAGTTTAACCAAATTTCCAGAAAAAGCTTGAGCTTAATATCCTGATTACATCCTGATTTAATGATATTGATATGTTTTATTTAGCCATCAGTTTTAATTGCACTTTGTTTAGATGCTTATTGAGATACTTAGATATTTTTCTACAGGGTTTTTTGAGGGCAAACTAAACATGGACATACAAACAGGTCAAAGGAAAACTTCTAAAAAACATCCACATATGTTCACACCTAGATCTGAGTGGACATGGCCAACAACCTTTAGCAACAACAGCTATGGAAAGGGTATGCATGAACAATCTGACATCATCACAAGGGGGAAGTAGAAGTGTTCACCTTAAATTTTGGAACTTTGACCACGTTTAACATAATCTACAACATCATAACAGTATAAAAAGAACAGAAAATCAAAAAAAGTATGATATTTCCCCTTTGATGATGAATTAAATACTGAAACTATAAGAAGATAAATGCTATACAGCTATAAAGCATTTCTGTAATCCATAAAAGTCATAACAGATATGGCCTATAAATACATAAATAAAAACAAATGGATTAAAATAGCAGTTCTGATGAAACCAATACTGATTAAAATAAATTAATAAATCATCCTTGATATGGTCTTGCTCTTATTCTTTATATCAGCTCTGGACATTCTGTATAGCTGAGAATGCCGCCACATGAAACCACCTTGATAAATCATGCAGAAGAAAGCAAAAATAGAATATCTTGCTTTTCTGATCTTTACTCTGCATAAATCATTGAGATGGAATTCATCCTTCTCCATTTGCGACGCCGCACCCTGTCATTTTCTTGTTCTAGCTAATTTGATTGGGTTGTTTCACCTATTCCTGCACGATGACTCAACTAGCTATAAGCATAATGTGATCTTATTGTATTCGACACACATCTGAAATCATCTTCTTCCCTCACTTGTTCTTTCATTAGAATTTCATGGTGTTGCAGGGTTGTTTGTTTTTGTGTTTTGCAATTGTCTTATCTTCATACAGAACATGTTGTTTGCCGCTGCCTGCTGGTTATGATTACAATCCAACCTGTGCATGAGACATTTCTCCCCCCTTTCTCGTGTGTATCTCAGAAATAGTAAGTGTTGAGAAATAGCAACTCATTTTATTGCCTATATAACAAACAGGACTTTATTGATGTGATGCAAGATGGCCAAGTATGTCTGACACCACAGAGGATTGTTTTTCAGCAGGAAGGTGACAGATGTTTTCTTCAGCTCAATCAATGATATTTTTTTTTACAAGCCGCTTGTGATCAATGCTAAAATTCCTGTTTGTCTCTTACAATATATTAAGGGATCCCATCACTTTCAGAGGCCTGTTAGTGGCACACCTGCTGAGAAATATGCAACAAAAAAGCTTTTTTTCACCTCCTCAAGAGCTACTCTCTTTTCATATGCGGAAATTAAAAGTGTTTTTTTTTATATGAAAATGAGAGCCGCCAAAGTATGTATAATAAGGGAACATTTTTCAGTTTCTTAAGGGTGAACGAAAGGGCAAGGGCTCAATAGGTTCAATCAACACCACCACCCACATAAAGCTACCAGGGGGTATTTAAAATGTGTGGTGAGTGAAATCAAAAGCTTAGCTGTATTTAACGATTTTGTCCTTAAGTCATGTACTAATAGTAAAAGAGGAGAAAAACTCTTAAAGGGAAATTATGATTGTTCATGGGTTTCACAAGAAACTCACTTTGGAGAAAACACTGTCTTGTGTCTGTGTGCAAAAACAGACAAAGTATAGGCCTACTGCTTTTTGAGAGAAAATGAAAGTCTTTGCAGCTGCACTGTTTTTAATGAGATTTTTTTTTAAACATTTTTAAAAGAACCACATTACAGGGCCTTCCACTGTCATACCATTGCCAGAAATATCACAAAATATAACGCACAAAGCCATGCATCAAAAAGTAGTCAATTTCCTGCACGGCTAGTTGTTCATTTCCTGCACGTCTGAAGAGCTGTGGACAAAATACCTCACAGAGGATGTTCAGCCTGCTCCAAGTGATGGGCAAAAATGTTTTCTTCTCTCAATGAGTTAAAAAATATAATCATGTAGGGGTGATGTAGAGTTTAAAATCTTTTTTCTTTTTATTCTCTTGCAGCGTCATTGTTTTTTAGCAACAAACAAATCAATTTTTTGGACAGCGTGAGTTTCATTTTAAGGTGAAATTGCCATTTGGATACCTAAGGTTTGATTGAATAGTGAACACCCGTGGGACAGCTGCCATACTCTTTAATGACAAACAAAACAAAGGAGGGAGAATTCAGTGATCAGTTTGGCAGGCAACAGATTGTATTATTAAACCGTGTCAGTTGCTCATGAGTGTTTTGGTATGTGTGCTGAATAACGATCCAGTTTCAGTAGATTGTCACCAGTTTGATCTTTATATGGTGGATCTGTGGCTGCTTAAACATCTTAAAGCAAGATTCTGATTTCCTGCCTGCTGTGGGACGGTTCACTGCCCTTTAACATCTCTACTGGAATATATACAGTATGACCACTCTGTTATTTAGACAATCCTAATTTTATGATGTTCCTGTTGAAGTTTTTGCCACCAAAGATTAATTTTTTTTTTTTTTTTTTTTTAAGTATATTTTTAGGGCTTTTTGCCTTCATTGTACAGGTTAGTAGAGAGAGACAGGAAATGGGAGGCAGAGAGGGGGGCAATGATATTCGAACCAGGGTTGCCTGCAGTGAGGACTGTAGCCTCAACACATGGGGCGGGTGCTCTACCAACTGAGCTACACACCGCCACAAAGATTCATTTATTTAATCAGAAATGTACTCTCATATCTTCTATTAAACTTTATAAAATAGAGTGTCTGTGCATGGCAGTGTCCTTCGCCATCCTTCTTTAATGTAACTGTGCATGTTTGTGTCTGCTTTCCATACAGTGTCATAACATCGAGGTTTGTCTGAGGTTGTGTCATAAACAAAACATATGTAAGAAACATGCTGATCTGGAGTATTGCTGATGTGTTTCAAACATGCATTTGAGGAGAATAAAGCTTACAATACTCTTCATATTTGGCTCCAGATGTTCATTATTATTATTAGTATTATTATTATTATTATTCACATCTGAATTCTGGTGTGAAAGGTAGTTCAGAGCTACAGATACAGGCAAAACTCAAATGAGATGAAGCATCTTAAATGCATTTAAATGTCTTTGGTTTTTGAGTAACTGAAAGAAAAGTTAATGAGGATATCACCTTGGGCTCTGGGAAATTATAGAGGACATTTCTCACTATTATCTGACACTTTAAAGACTAAACTATCAATTGACAAACATTAATTAACAATAAAACTAGATGAGGTAGTTGCTGCCCTAATATTGCCTTCTGTCTTTTGCTCTGTGCCAACCTTTCAAGGGCGTGTTGTCGCACTAAAGTTTTCTTCCTCGATCACGTCTCTCTCTCCTCTCTGCTGCTCCTCAGGTTGGTGGTGAAACTCAACTGATTGCGTACATTGGCAACACCTGTCGCACATGTCGCACTCAGCATGAAGATACGAGTAGCCATCAAGGGAGAATAGCTAACGTGTCAATCCTGGGAGCAAATGTGATAGAATTGGTGCTTTTATGGAAAATGAATGTGCTCTAAGATGCTGCTAGTTTGTGTTTTTTTTTGTTTTGTTTTTTACACAAAATAGAAAAGGTGTTCTCTGATACAAATAAGCAACTATATCATATGATTAGGTGTATGTGCGTGTGTCATAATCTGCTGACCATGACACCACTTATGTTACGTGAAATGCTGATTGAGTGAACATCATTGAACATTGAGTGAACATCATGTATGTTATAATCTACTGACTAATCATTGTCCTGATTGTACACACATTATGACGTGACTATTGTGTTTACATTGTTCTGATGGTAGAACAAGGTCATCCTTTCACAAGATAATGTATTGTATATAATCTGACTATTTCCTCTGCTCTGGGCTCGCTGTGCCATCTCACGCTTGAGACAGCAAGGAGTCCGTCTGCAGACGACTGAATAAACTAGAGAAAGACAAGGAACGACTTTGTGTTTCTTGATAATAAATATTGCCAGAACAGGTGACATGACATTTTTATAGCTCCAGTTAAATAGCAAAATTTCAAGTTACAGTTTAGCTCCGTTTGGAAATAGTCCCAGACAGTACCCCCCCCCCCAAAAAAAAACAACTAACCAGATAGTCACTCTTGTCTTGTAAAAAAGAAAAGACATTTTATAACATAAAATAAACTACAATACACTTCTGATATACTGCATTGGTTTTGTCTAGTTATCCTAATAACTTGGCAAGTGTAGTCCTTTTTCTCAGTTTTGGTGATTGAGCTGTGAATTATTAATACAACCTTGATGCGGATGTATATAAATGACTAGTGTGAAATCAAGTCTTTTCATGTCAGATCTAAATAACAATCACATGTTGCTTGAAAGGGCATGCAAATCAAGCGTCTGACCACTCAAATCACATCACAAGTGTTTTTGTATACCTCCATCACTCCCCTGCAACATGGACTTGATGGCACACTATGTAACAAGGACAGGAGCGAACAAGTGTGGAAAGGAGTCAGCAGGAGTTTAAAGGTTTTATGATTCTTATCATGAATACGCTGTTAAATTTTGCACTGTAAAATCTGATATAAAAATAGTCATGAAAATAATTTGGTTCCAGACTTCTGAATTGAAACCTTTTTTTTTTCTTCAGTGATGCAGTCAGGTCTGATGTTGTGCTTATTAATGGCTGTTTTGTCAGCTGGAAACATGACATGTATCAGAGCATTCTGGGTCAGTTTAAGACTGTGAATGTCATCTTTCTGTGGAAACTCTTAAATCAACATATTTCCTCAGTCAACTTAAAAGACTTGGAGAGACCAATGCAGGAGATTACATGTGGAGTATAAATTACATATGCAGGACAATATCTTACTCTCTACTAGTGGCCAGTGTGGTCAACTTTCTGGATTGATTGATGATTGATTTTAAGACCCTCAAGTGACTTAAAAACATTAAACAACAGTTGCCAAGTTACCAATATTTCAGTATTTCATATCATCAGTGATTGTACTGTTGCAGAAAAAACCTCCAGCTTGGCCAGTAGAGACCTAGAGTTCTTCTCAACATGTAATTTCAATTAAAAACAAGAAAAACTTCAGGAGTCAAAGAGAAACTGAGTCATGCAGAGTTCAAAGTGATATTAGATTTACTGTGCATCAAAGAGTGTGATACAAAGCAAACCCAGACTGCCCATGGAACAGACACTGAATTGCATCACATGCATCCTCTCATTATATACCTGTCTGAGCTTCATCAAAGGTGGAGTTCTTTCCTTTGTCCCTCCTTTCTTTCACATGTTCGGGGATTTTACACAGTTATTTCCTGGCGCTTGTCCATGTGTCTATTTCCCATACAGCTGAAGCAGATTTCATTAATTCATTTAATTCACAATATATTGTTTCTATTCTGTAAACAGGTATCCTTCTCTTTATTACAGATTGACTCACTTGTAAAATACTGTATTGTAATATTTGATGACGTCTTGCACTCTGATATAGAAAGTCAAACACAAGTCACACAAAATGTTTTCAACAGTGCGCTTATGTGGTTGTGGTTCTCTGGACTGACTGTAATCAGTAGGTGGAACAAAGCAGCAGCACCTTCAGTCGACCAATTATCAGCCAGACAAACATCAATGAGCTGTTAATCTGCATACCTAATGACCGATCACTAATCCACAAAGTTTGATCGGCGAAGTCCTTCTCCTTTGTTTTTATTATGAAAGAAAATTTATGTTTGACTTTGTTGTTTCAAAGTAGAGAGAGTTTACAAGAGTGAGTTTATTCCAGTGTATCATCTCTTTATTCATGATACTTGTCAATGTCACTTAAAATCACTTTTTTTTATATATCTATATTAAAGGTAGATTTAAAAAGCATATTAAAGTAATAGCTGCTTGAAAAAAAACGTATCAAAAAGCCAAAAGTCCAAAGAAATTAATTAGAGCTAGATTCTCCTTCAAATTCTTTACTTTTGAGTTTTTGTTTTAATCTTGTATGTAATTGCATTATGATTACGCAATTTCAAAACAGCTAGTTACTTCCCACTGGTAATAGTTGTCAACCCTGCGAGGAAGCTACTATAGCACATTAACTGACTTCAGAGCATAAACTGCTCCCCAAAAGATAAATGTTTTGTAGATATTTATGACAAAGTGATATGTCTTATGAATAAACTGTGTGATTCTTGTGCCACTGTCTTGGCAACAGAGCTAATTAGCGTGCTAAGTAGCTATTTTTTCCCACTTTTAAATAACAAAAAAACGCACAAGAGAGCTTTGTGACTGACTGAAATGCTAGCATACTCCTTGCTGACTAGTGTGTTAGCAAGACTGCTCCCCGTAAGATAAATGCTTTGTAGATATTTATGACAAAGTGCTATGTCTAATGAATAAACTGTGTTTGCACTTGTTAGCAACAGAGCTAACAAGCGTGCTAAGTAGCTATTTTTTTACTTTTAACTTACAAAAAAAGGCACAAGAGAGCTTTGTGACTGACAAATGCTAGCATGCTCCTTGCTGACTAGTGTGTTAGCAAGACTGCTCCCCAAAAGATAAATGCTTTATGACAAAGTGATATGTCTTATGAATAAACTGTGTTTGCACTTGTTAGCAACAGAGCTAACAAGCGTGCTAAGTAGCTATTTTTTTCCACTTTTAACTAACAAAAAAGGCACAAGAGAGCTTTGTGACTGACTGAAATGCTAGCATTCTTCTTGCTGACTACTGTGTTAGCAAGAGGGCTTACCAATTAGCCCTTCTAAGCAGTCACTACATCACCAGGCTTAACAAAAGGATACATTTGACTGTTACTTTATGTTGTGACCAGGCAGTAAAATTCAGATGAGAAATAGCAGGGTGCTCACTAAGTCAGGAATCACAGTGACAGAAAACATATTAATTTACAAGGTTCCAGCAGACCACATGGATAACGGTAGGTAATATTTACAGATTTAGTGACTCAACTGTCCTCCTCCACAGCTTGATGACAGCAGCAGTGCAGATCATCTCAAACGCTGCCCAAGATCTAAAATAAAAATAGTTGGTGACAAAATGAATAAACTGTGCACAGCTTCAGAGGGGAAACAGGTCTCCTATTTCTAATCGTTGGCAATAGCTTTTCACACAAAGTAAGTGGTCTGTTGTGAGTGTAAAACAGCAACTCACTCACTTTACCACATTAGAGCTCCATTTACACCTGCTGCAGCTCCTCACCTGCTATCAGGCTCCCCGAGTTTCCCTGTGACATGACACAGCCATTAGAGGTGTGAGAGGTGAGGGTGAGGAAAATGTCTGACAAAAACATTTAAGTGACAGCTACATATTGAATTTATTGTATTTTATTAACTTATTTGTTTAACGTTAGCTCCATAAAATGCAGAGAGTGAAAGAAAGTTGATGTAAAAAGAAACCACACCCACAGTCTTATTGGCTACAGCAAAGAAAACTCCATATATATTCACACATATGGTATATTTTTTTATTTTAATATATATTTTCTTATGTGTTCCCTTGATAATAAAGAGTCAGGAGCTAAAACAGACAATTTCAGATAGATAGGTTTTTTTAAACTGTAAATCATGAAAATATATTCCAATAGAGCCCCAGAGAATGAATATAGACCTGATAACACCCTTTTAATAAAGAATTGTTTATAATTGTTGTTGCTGCCATTTGCTCCCCAGTGAGATTAAAAACCTCTTTAGTTCATAAAGAAACAAAGGACGTCCCACTCATCCTGTAATGAGAAAACAAATCAAAGCCAACTGATACTGATATGGTTGACATGTCAGGAAGCATGCAAACATGCATTGGGCTGCGACTGCTGATAAAAGTTTGAAACGGGGTAGTGGGGGGAACTTCAAAAATAGAAATGTGACGTGTTTGCCCCTGAAGGTAAAGTGATTATGCCTTTGCATGGATGCTGCTTCTTAATTTAGTAAAAAGAGAGACAGAGAGAGAAGAAAAACAGAGTTTTATCCCATCTGAATCTTTCCACCTGTTTGGGAATGACACGCTCTAAACTTAACTTGAAACCACACCACTCAGCAGTTATAACAGGATTTATGCTCTGTGGTTTCACATTGTCATTTTATAAGACTTTATCAGAGACTACTTTTAGGTTCCTGCAAAGCCAGCATCCATGTCATTTATGCCAGGTGAAAGCTACTCTAAGTAGTTTTGAAGATTGAAGGTTTGACGAAGAGTGAAAACTTGAAAAAACGACTGCAGCCAATACACATTTGGAGGGCAGTAAAATGGAGGTGGTCTAGCATCAAACAAAAAGAGCCCACACAGAGAATAAGTGCTGTGAAATAAAATGCCACTGAAATGAAAGCAAACAATTTTCATGTAACAATGCAAGAAGCAATTCTTAACTAATATTTTGTCGTTCTATGGTTTTCAATTTTGATGGAGGCCATGATATCGGTGTTGGTTCAATGTTAACGTGTTTTCTGGTGCATTAAAACCTACAGAAAAAAACTGAAAACAAAAGTTGATACATTTTCTTTTCATGCACATCAGTGTCTAGTCTTTGTGGACTAGGCAAGGGACCAAAATATTTAAATAAAATATAGAAAATACGATTCAGGTTAGAAATCACTTCTGCCAAAGACAAGAACCAGTCGGACAAAGAAGACCTTGCCAAAGGATTAAACTTTGCCATCATACCACATCATTTTACCAATAGTTGACTTCATCACAGCAACAAAAATCAGTCAAAAGAGAAAACTAAATTGTATACATCTAGCACACATTTGCAGCATATCAGCAGCTTCAGGAGAAATCTCTTTAGACAGAGGTAAAGCTACATAAAATCTTGTGACCAGGCAGAGGTAGATTTACTTCTATGGATTGTACCCTAAGAATTCTGGGTTGCAATATTGACATTCCTCTCAAAGTTTTTTAAAGTCCAAATAAGACCAGAGCCACATTTGGGTGCATCCAAAAACATACACAGTACACAGCATCATCTCCTGGTCTATGGTCTCCTTTGTGCAAAGAAACACTTGTTCTGGAAAAAGAAAGATGTGCTGACTTTAAAATCCTGGATAACAACACTGTCTGATACCCTTCACCTGGAGAGAATCCGATACATCCTTAATGACAGACTGGAGGAATTCGAAAGGATCTGGAGACCTATCTCCTATCTCCATTATGGGAGGGACGGACAGTTAAGATGCACTGCACAAGCAGTCATGTTTATCACTCCTAGGTGTCACTGTTCATGGATGGGAAGGCTGGGTGGTTGGGTGTATATTACAGCAGACAAGTTACGTGATCTGTGTGCTCCATGGTGTCCTATTAATGGTTGGTTTTTTTGTTTGTTTTTTGGGTTGCTTTGTAGTTTTGCCATTTTTATTCCCTTGTGTTGTTTGTCTTTTGTCATTAAATATATGAAATGAGGCATGATATTCTCTCCACAGATGTGTGTGTTACTGCTGCATATATGCTTCAAAAAAAAAAATGAAAGCATAAAATGGAGCTCTGCTTTAGTGGAAGATATTTGTTATAATACAGTAACCATTTTTTTCAGAAAAAAACTGAATAATGCTAGCCTTGTCATTTAAAGGATATGGCTGGTACATTTCTCATCCTGCTTACAAGTATTGTGTGTGTATCCAATTACAGTACATTGTGTTCCTCTCTGCTGTAGACCTTTATTGTTGTCCATAAAAAATTAAAAACACATGAATGACTCACACTGTTGCAATGAGGGACATCTTCCTTTATTACACAGAGTTTGGGCATGGTAGGTTGGATAGAAACAATTTCAAAAATAATAAAAATGATCATGTTTTTAGTCTCCAGAGAGTAGTTCAGTGTAAGGCAGACACCATTGCGTATGCACAGGAACCCGGTTCTGTTTACAGAGCGTCACTAGCTTGTTGTGCTACATATCACAACCTCTTGACTTTGAACTTCATTATACATTTTCAAAGAACGTCAGTGCAAAGCCAAGAGGTTGTGACGTGTAGTGCAACAAACTAGTGCAGTGGTGTCTGCCGTACACAGAACTACTCTCTGGAGACTGAAAATGCAATAGCTGTTGGAGCCGTTTCCAAGCAAACTACTGTAAACTCTTTGTGGTGAGGGAACATGTCATCCAGTGCAACAGCATGGCTCTCTGATGATCAACAGGCCTTGGATATACACACAATACTTGTGGATCGATTCATTGTTGGTTTGTTTCTGCACATCTGACATTTGTTGTCAATAAGGGAAATATAGAAAATAGCTCACTTCATCCTATAACTGTCACTGGATGAGATGAGAGGGCCACTGCATCATATGTGGAGGACAACATCTATTTTTGCCTTGCCTCTGCATTGTAGAGCAGCTGAGAAGAGGCAGAGCGGTGTGTCAAGCAGGACAGGAGAAGAAATGCAGTGCGGTGCAAGCAGTATGCCACGGGATAAATGATGAGCCCTGCTGATCCCAGTCAGTGATCAGTTCATCCTGCTGCATGAGCAAATCAATGATCCTTTCAGAGGCCAGCTCAAGTAATGAAGCTTCAGGTGGATACTTTACTGGCTAAATCCTGTCCTAGTTTCCCACTTTAAGAGAAATCCTCTGTAAGCCCGTCTGTGTTTTATAATTGACAGCATCTAAAGCAGCATTAGCCGTAGCGAGCTGAGATTCTGGAAATTGTTTTGTTGTGTACAATATGTTCCTCTGTTTTTTGTACCATGCCTCCCCCTCTACGGTCTACAATGAGTGATGCCCAAACCTCTGATGTAAACTATAAATTACTATGTATTTACACTTATATTGCTTGTATATGCTTATGTAACATTTCTGAATCATAGTGTTGTATTAGTTTATTGTATTGCTAAGTTTCCAATTAATAGAAATAGTACTCAAAGCTGCTTCATGCACTTAAACAACAATGAGCTTTTATTGTAAATAGTCTGTAGGTGTATATTGTTACATGCATTTCCTACCTGATGAAACCTCTTGAAAAACTTTTTTCTTGTTTGCAAGGTTTTTATCTTATTCTCTGATATTGGTGAATTACATAATGTAGCCTATTATCACCACAAACAGATGATATATGGAATGTGTGAACCCAAAGTCGCACAGCTGTTCTCATTCGTCTCATGTGACTTGGATACATGAGGCAGGTTGATGTGCAGATGTAAAATTTTAGATTCTTCTTTCCTTCATTCTTTCTCTCTTCTTTAAGAAACATGATTTTCTTGCTTTCTCCATTTGATATGTTTCTTGTGTTTTTCTTGTTTCTAGTTCTCTTCTTCTTTTTCTTTCATGGTAGGTTACACCTTTACACATTTACATTAGACTTACAGAATAACAGTACATATCTCTACAATGCCACTTATGATCAAAAAACCTCCACAAGGTCATTTTAACTGATATCTTTAATTGGCTGATGTTTCAGACTGAAAACAGCCCTGTGTCAAACAAATAAGGTGCTGCACTGGTAATGGGGGTGCTGTTTCAGGTACCAACGAAATGATGAAATAGAATCCATGAATTTTACTTGGGTAATATATTAGATGCCAAAAAAACTCCACAGCAGTTCATGTATATTATGAGAAAAGATGTTACTGCCTTGGAAAGTTGTCATGGTGGCACTAATTTTATCTTCCAAAAAATAGAAATACCACATTCATATTGCAGTGTGAAGTACCACCTCTGTCTTTTGTAAGCGCCCGCTGTGGTGACTTGGTTAACAAGACAGTATGTGCATTTCATGAGGGTTGGATCCATGCTCATTACCATGCAATAATAACTACATGTGTTAATTTACTCCAAACTCATTATGAATACAAATCATCTGATGGATAACCTGAGGACAACGATGGTAATGGCAGAGGAATTAGCTCAAAGCAATGGCTGGCAATGAAATTATTATGGGGGAACGTATCTGCAGTGTACAGCAGAGCACTGTGTCATCATTACTGCAAGATGTTAAACAGATTTGTAATACAAGTAGGTTCAAATGTATGCAAACTCTGTGTGTGGAAGGATGGTGGAATGAGTCATTGTCAGCATATGTTTTATAATAAGCCGACTGTTTCATTTATTTATGAAAGTCTAACCTGTTAATAAAACGAATACAACAGAAAAGGAAGACATAGACAAACACCTTATTCTTCATGCACTGCTCCTATCTTGTGATGAGTTAAAAAAAAAAAAAAAACGTAATTGAAGAGAAGATAGAGTGACTGAGGGCAGGATCCTTTTATGCACATAGATCTCTTAAAAGAAAATGAGATGCTGTAGCTATTGATGAGTACTGATTTGCACCTCAAACACGTTTCAAGGCTTTCGCACAACATCTGGTGCTGTGAAGTTGAACTGCTGTTCTGTAGAGGAGTTGGAGAAATGGAAGTAGCCGGGCACTTATGAAAGCAGGGTGAAAAATACAAAGTAGAAATGCCTTACACAAGAGCCTCCTGAGACCAAACCCTTGTCACTGTCCAAGGTGGTGCAATTACTTTGAGAGGTTCAGCTTGAGAGAAGAGAATCTTTCCTCCGCCTGGAGTTGAGGTGCTCAGCGAGATGCACAGCGCGTACTTTACAAAACTATTGTTTATAAGGTCACAAAGTAGGTTGGACACTTTTTCAAGGCAGATAAGCCACCAACTCCAAGCTCAGTTCAGCTGCTTTTCCTGACTTGATTCAATATGAGATAAGCTTATAAAATATAGCATCCAAAATATCTACACAGTGAAAAACAACCTTAGTTTGATTGGGTAACACTGCATTTTGATAATATCTGAAGAATTTTACGTAATTGTCTGTAGACATTTAATCCTTTAACTGTTCTTAAAGCTGAGATAGATTTTTTTTTATCCAATAGACTGGAAATCATACAACTTATATTGACTTTTATTTCATTACTTCACATTTTGGAGTATCTTCATCTATATAATTCACGAGAAGCCATTCTGCATATGGAGTACTTCTGACTTGAATACTTGAGCAAGTTTTTACTTTCACTTAAGTAAAAGTTAAAATGCGGATTTTTCCTTTTTTTCCCATTGTAGTACTTAACGGTACCACACTTCCCAGAAATCATACATATGTAACAAATCATGTTCAGTCAGGTCTTTCCTGTTTCATATGAGATATTGAATTTGAGTTTGAACAAATTAGCTGAGCTGACGTATTGGCCAATATTAGCTCCTTGTAGCCTTGGCATGAATTGAAGTATATATACATGGTAAGGATATCAAGGTTTTATAGTTTATGACTACAGTTTTTTGTTTAGTGGTTTTGCAATAAATGCTTTAAAACACATAAAAATACACATCAGATTGACCATGACCCAGACTCTTTACAACCTGAGCCTGGGAACACATGAAAAAAAAAAGACTGACATTACTCTTATCATCTCTTTACACTACCAACGTTCACTACCAATGATTTTGAAAGAACATTCTAACTTGTTGTTTGCTTTAAGTTTAGTGTTCAAGGATCTTTGGTGTTATATTTGCATTCCTTATCAAAGACAGCTGTTTAATTCTCATACAGCAGTTCAGTGACCTGTTTTACGTGGATATAAAGACGGAACTGAATGAGTGGTGTCAGACTGCATCTTGCTGTCTCAAGAGGTGATATTTCACAATGAGGCGTGCTGCAGCTTTTCTGGTGTTGCTGCTCTGTCTGTACTGTACGAGGGCTCATGGTGAGAGTGGAGGGGTGACAGGGAATGATATCACTGAGACGGAGGTTCAGTCTGACATCTGGGCTGAGCTGAAGGAGCTGAGAGACATGGCCATCAAACACAGTGTGGAGCTGTGGAAGCTGGATCAGGAGAATACAGGTTCATTAACATAGTGATCAACAAATTCATGTAATGTTCACATGAACATTACTTTTAGGAGTAATTTACTGCTTTTATTCCAGCCATACAGGCCAGACTGACAGCCAGTGAAAGCAACAATGCAGGTAGATACTTATATTTTATCAAAGATGTAATTAATTTTGTTTCTGATTACTTTCCTGTCAAACTCATATAAGATAAATATAACCATTTTTTGAAGAAGTTTACTGATATTAATATCTAAGATTCAAAATAAAGCTTTTAGTGATAAACTTTACATGTGTTGACAGTGTTGGAGTGGAAAATGAACACCAGTCAAAAAGAAGTGGAGGAACTCAAGAGAGAGAACACAGGTAAGATACAACAATAAATGAGGTCAGCCTCCATAGTGATCATATTAACAATTTGAAACCTGCTGACCATAAAAATACTTCACTATAATATTAATGTTAAATGTGTTGACAGTGTTGGAGACCAGAATGAACACCAGTAAAAACGAGGTGGAGGAGCTGAAGAGACAGAATGAAGGTAAACTGATTATATCATTATTAAAAACAGCAGTAAACTGCAAAATACACAGCTGCTAGTTTATTATTAGGTACACATACAGATATTTCAAGTTCCAGTTATGTAGATTATCTCCTTTAAAATAAAAATGTTGAATGTGTTCACAGTTTTGAAGGCCAGAATGAAAACCAGTGAAAATGTGATGGAGGAGCTCAAGAGAGAGAACACAGGTAAACTACAACAATCAATAAAATGTAAAAACTGCCTGTTGATCAATTATTAATCTGATTATTAATTTTGCCTTCTATTGCAGATCTTCAATCCAGAGTAACAGCGAGTGAAGATAAGAGCACAGGTCAGCCTCCATAGTGATCATGTTAAAAATTTGAAACCTGCTGACCATAAACATACTTCACAATAATATTAATGTTAAATGTGTTGACAGTGTTGGAGACCAGAATGAACACCATTGAAAACGAGGTGGAGGAGCTCAAGATAGAGAATGAAGGTAAACTGCTTATATCATTATTAAGAACAGTAGTAAGCAGCAAAATTCACAGCTGCTAGTTTATTAGGTACATATACAAATATTTCAAGTTCCAGTTATGTAGATTATCTCCTTAAAACTAAAAATGTTAAATGTGTTCATAGTTTTTAAAGCCAGATTGAACACCAGTGAAAATGTGATGGAGGAGCTCAAGAAGGAGAACACAGGTAAACTACAATAATCAATAAAATGTAAAAACTGCTGCCTGCTGATCAATTATTAATCTGATTATTAACTTTGCCTTCTATTTCAGATCTTCAATCCAGAGTAACAGCGAGTGAAGATAAGAGCACAGGTCAGCCTCCATAGTGATCATGTTAACAATTTGAAACCTGCTGACCATAAACATACTTCACTATAATATTAATGTTAAATGTGTTGACAGTGTTGGAGGCCAGAATGAACACCAGTGAAAATGTGATGGAGGAGTTCAAGATAGAGAATGAAGGTAAACTGATTATATCATTATTAAAAACAGCAGTAAGCTGCAAAATACACAGCTGCTAGTTTATTAGGTACACATACAGATATTTCAAGTTCCAGTTATGTAGATTATCTCCTTAAAAATAAAAATGTGAAATGTGTTCACAGTTTTGACGGCCAGATTGAACACCAGCGAAAATGTGATGGAGGAGCTCAAGAAGGAGAACACAGGTAAACTACAATAATAAATTAGATGCAAAACCTTTTCTTTTTTATTGTATTCTAGCAATGAGAATACATTTCTTTGATGTTAAGGTGTGGTTCAGGATGAAGAGTTGCCTTTTTTAATTCCCAAAACGAAGAGAAGTCAAAAGATGTTTATTTAGCAGAGTCAAGTTCAATATGATATATTTAATCTGACTGTTCATCAATTATTAATCTTATTACTAATTTTTCCTTCTATTGCAGATCTTCAGTCCAGAGTAACAGCGAGTGAAGATAAGAGCACAGGTCAGCCTCCATAGTGATCATGTTAACAATTTGAAACCTGCTGACCATAAACATACTTCACAATAATATTAATGTTAAATGTGTTGACAGTGTTGGAGACCAGAATGAACACCAGTGAAAACGAGGTGGAGGAGCTGAAGAGACAGAATGCAGGTAAACTGCTTATATCATTATTAAAGAGTAACTTCATCCAGTAATCAGCCTGCTTGTACTGCCGTCTCACAGAAGCTCCATGCTCCTTTCAAAAAGTCCAAATGCAACAGGATCAGAGTAACATCAGTTTCTATGAATACTATTCACCAAAAGAGACACAATACAATTTGTTAATCAACTGTATATAAGTGGAGCTATTTTTTTCCTCTATGTGAATCTTCTCACATTCACACAGACCAACCAAAGGTGGCGTTCTCACTTGGTCTCACTAATGATGGACAAGTTGGACCCTTCAATACTGACACCAGACTCGAGTTTAGTAGAGTCAACACCAACGTTGGTCAGGCCTACAGTCCAACTACAGGTACTCATCTCTTTCTGCTACACACACAAATTAACTATTATAATGTAATGAACTCATTATAATTTGTTTGTTAGATGTTTTTAATATGTATTAATTGTTACAGCTTTCACTGCATCTTTTTTCTCCACTATGGCTCCAGCTGCACACAATTGGCTCTTTTGAGATTTCACCAGTTTTACCTTTAACAGTGCATCATAACACTTTTAATGTAGTTTCTCTCTGTCCTCTCAGAGGGCTTGAGCCAGGGCGTTGGTACTTTGCCAACATTGAGTCATGTGTGATTTTGTGTTATGTAATTACATTTCATTTGGTTACTGATAAGGTTCTTATGATGAAGTGAGTTTCTTGTTTATGCAGTTTAGTGAAACTTTTTCAAAACCTTTTCACAGACATTTACAGATTGTTTACAAAACACAAGAGAATGAAATGTTCTGCAAAGACTTTGACAGGATTTTGGTCTGTTTTAAGGTGATCACTTATATCTCTCTGTTATATCACTTTCTATAAACATTATGGGATCCAAACTGACTCACTGAATGTGTAACTGAGAGCTCTCAACTTTTACAGACTATACAGTCGCTGGGTAATGTGATGTTAACAAAGCAAGAGCACTGAACAACAATTCCTTCAGATTAGACAAACCCACCTACAGCAGCCTGACCAAAGTATTGAGAAGCAACAGCTTACTGAACTTAGAGAAGAGGTAGTTCAACAGCAGGAAAAAGCCTCACTGATTTTCTCCTCTGATGCAGGTCTCTTCACAGCCCCAGTCAGAGGAGCCTACTACTTCTCATTCTCTGCACTGGATAACCGGAATAACGTAGAGAGTGATATTCAACTCTATCACAATGACAAGCTGGTGTTGTGGAATAATAATTACAATGATGAAACTGGCTTTACCAGACTTTCTAATTCACTGGTTCTTCAGCTGGAAAAGGGGGATGTGGTCTACATGGTTTTACCTGCCCACAGTAGTGTATTTGATAATACAGGTAATCATTCTATCTTAAATGGATTTCTGCTTTTTCCACTGTGAGACTAAAACATGAGAATTTCTTTACCCCTAAATTTTTGGCATAGCCTACAAACAAGTCATACAGTATTCATATGTAAATGAAATGATGCACATTGTTGCTGTGTTGGCTTTGCTCTGTAACAAACTACATGTGAAATAAAAGAATGACTATGAGGTTAAAGTGCTGACTCTGACTTTAATTTGGGGATGTTTAAACCTGTCTGGGAAAACCAACACATACACGCCAAAAGATCAGATGATGAAATCCCATTTATCAACTCATTAGTTCAAATGATGATCTGATGATGATTCAGCATTAAAGGATAGGTTCATTTTTCATGTCTGTTTTAATTAACTAATTTTGGCAGCTGACTTTTGTTTTAGTCAAGTCAATTCAAAGTCTTTATTGTCATTATATTGTGAACAATACAACAAAATTAAGAATGACTTGAAAGATTGTGAACCTGTCCTTAATAATGTTATTTTGTAAGAATGTGAATCATTCTAACTTGTTGTTTGCTTTAAGTTTAGTGTTCAAGGATCTTTGGTGTTATTTTTGCATTCCTTATCAAAGACAGCTGTTTAATTCTCATACAGCAGTTCAGTGACCTGTTTTACGTGGATATAAAGACGGAACTGAAGGAGTGGTGTCAGACTGCATCTTGCTGTCTAAAGAGGTGATATTTCACAATGAGGCGTGCTGCAGCTTTTCTGGTGTTGCTGCTCTGTCTGTACTGGACGATGGCTCAGGGTGAGAGTGGAGGGGTGACAGGGAATGATATCACTCAGACGGAGCTTGAGTCTGAGATCCAGGGTGTCAAAGCAACCAGTGACCAGACCAACATCACCCCTGACATCTGGGCTGAGCTGAAGGAGCTGAGAGACATGGCCATCAAACACAGTGTGGAGCTGAGCAACAGCAAGAGCAAGATGGAGAAGCTGGAGCAGGAGAATACAGGTTCATTCACATAGTGATCAACAAATTCATGCAATGTTCACATAGACATTACTTTTAGGAGTAATTTACTTCTTTTATTCCAGCCATGCAGGCCAGACTGACAGCCAGTGAAAACGAGATGGTGAAACTCAAGATAGAGAATGCAGGTAAACTGCTTATATCATTATTAAGAACAGCAGTAAGCTGCAAAATACACAGCTGCTAGTTTATTAGTTACACATACAGTAATTCAAGTTCCAGACATGTAGATTTTTCTTCTTTAAAATGAAAATGTTGAATGTGTTCACAGTTTTGAAAACCAGTGAAGATGTGATGGATCATACAGTGATCAACATATTCATGTAATGTTCACATAAACATTACTTTTAGGAGTAATTTACTGCTTTTATTCCAGCCATACAGGCCAGACTGACAGTCAGTGAAAGCAACAATGCAGGTAAATATTTATACTTTATAAAACACCATATAATTAATTTATATTTCTGATTTTTTTAACTGTTAACCTCAAGAATTAAATATAACCATTTCTTTAAGATGTTTACTGAGATTAATATCTAAGATTTAAAATAAAGCTTTTAGTGAAAAACTTTACATGTATTCACAGTGTTGGAGTCCAAAATGAATGACAGTGAAAACGAGATGGTGAAGCTCAAGATACAGGATGAAGGTAAACTGCTTATATCATTATTAAGAACAGCAGTAAGCTGCAAAATACACAGCTGCTAGTTTATTAGGTACACATACAGATATTTCAAATTCCAGTTATGTAGATTATCTCCTTTAAAATAAAAATGTTGAATGTGTTCACAGTCTTAAAGGCCAGAATGAAAACCAGTGAAAATGTGATGGAGGAGCTCAAGAAGGAGAACACAGGTAAACTACAATAATCAATAAAATGTAAAAACTGCCTGTTGATCAATTATTAATCTGATTATTAATTTTTCCTTCTATTACAGATCTTCAATCCAGAGTAACAGCGAGTGAAGATAAGAGCACAGGTCAGTCTCCATAGTGATCATGTTAACAATTTGAAACCTGTTGACCATAAACATAGTTCACAATAATATTAATGTTAAATGTGTTGACAGTGTTGGAGACCAGAATGACCGCCAGTGAAAATGAGGTGGAGGAGCTGAAGAGACAGAATGCAGGTAAACTGCTTATATCATTATTAAAGAGTAACTTCATCCAGTAATCAGCCTGCTTGTACTGCCGTCTCACAGAAGCTCCATGCTCCGTTCAAAAAGTCCAAATGCAACAGAATCAGAGTAACATCAGTTTCTATGAATACTATTCACCAAAAGAGACACAATACAATTTGTTCATCAACTGTTTATAAGTGGAGCTATTTTTTTCCTCTATGTGAATCTTCTCACATTCACACAGACCGACCAAAGGTGGCGTTCTCACTTGGTCTCACTGATGATGGACTTATTGGACCCTTCAATACTGACATCACACTTAAGTTCAGTAAAGTCTTCACCAACTTTGGTCAGGCCTACAGTCCAACTACAGGTACTCATCTCTTTCTGCTACACACACAAATTAACTATTATAATGTAATGAACTCATTATAATTTGTTTGTTAGATGTTTTTAATATGTATTAATTGTTACAGCTTTCACTGCATCTTCTGTAATTGCTTTTTTTCTCCACTATGGCTCCAGCTGCACACTTGGTTGTTTGAGGAGGAGAAATTTCTCTTTGAATTGGCTCTTTTGAGATTTCACCAGTTTTACCTTTTACAGTGCATCATAACACTTTTAATGTAATTTCTCTGTCCTCTCAGAGGGCTTGAGCCAGGTCGTTGGTACTTTGCCAACATTGAGTCATGTGTGTAATTTTGTGTTATGTAATTACATTTCATTTGGTGACTGATAAGGTTCTAATGATGAAGTGAGTTTCTCGTTCATGCAGTTTTGTGAAACCTTTTCAAAACCTTTTCACAGACATTTACAGATAGTTTACAAAACACAAGAGAATGAAATGTTCTGCAAAGACTTTGACAGGTTTTTGGTCTGTTTTAAGGTGATCACTTATATCTCTGTGTTATATCACTTTCTATAAACATTATGGGATCCAAACTGACTCACTGAATGTGTAACTGAGAGCTCTCAACTTTTACAGACTATACAGTCGCTGGGTAATGTGATGTTAACAAAGCAAGAGCACTGAACAACAATTCCTTCAGATTAGACAAACCCACCTACAGCAGCCTGACCAAAGTATTGAGAAGCAACAGCTTACTGAACTTAGAGAAGAGGTAGTTCAACAGCAGGAAAAAGCCTCACTGATTTTCTCCTCTGATGCAGGTCTCTTCACAGCCCCAGTCAGAGGAGTCTACTACTTCTCATTCACTACAGTGGATACCCGGACGAACGTATGGGGCGCTGTTACTCTCTATCACAATGACAAGAGATTGTTGTGGAATAATAATGACAATGATGAACATGGCTATACCATACTTTCTAATTCACTGGTTATTCAGCTGGAAAAGGGGGATGTGGTCTACATGGTTTTACCTGTCCACTATAGTGTATACGATGATGTACATGATCGTACTAATTTTAATGGATTTCTGCTTTTTCCACTGTGAGACTAAAACATGAGAATTTCTTTACCCCTACATTTTTGGCATAGTCTACAAACAAGTCATACAGTATTCATATGTAAATGAAAGGATGCACATTGTTGCTGTGTTGGCTTTGCTCTGTAACAAACTACATGTGAAATAAAAGAATGACTATGAGGTTAAAGTGCTGACTCTGACTTTAATTTGGGGATATTTAAACCTGTCTGGGAAAACCAACACATACACGCAAAAAGATCAGATGATGAAATCCCATTTATCAACTCATTAGTTCAAATGATGATCTGATGATGATTCAGTATTAAAAGGATAGGTTCACAATTTTACAATCATTCCTCCAGTTCATGCTGGCTGATAAAATATCTTCTTCAAATGTGCTTTCGATGAAAGTGATGAGGGACCAACATCCACAGTTTGTTCACAGTTATTTTGTGCCAAGGAGCATTTAAAAGTTGATGTGAAGCTTATATGAGGCTTCAGCAGTCTGAGTTAGTCATATAAAGTGGATATCTGCCACTTTTACAGCCTTTTTAGTATCAAATTCACTCTTTGTGTTTCCTTGGGCAGGTTAACTGTTGAGCTTGTTGGAAACATAGTCACAAAAGGAGTAACTTTGTTCATAAAAATACTGTAACACTGAAACAAATCTACTTGGTCTGAATAATTTAGACAGCTGAAGCTTTATATTAGCTTCAGATAAACATTTAAATACATTTTTGCACAGGAGGAGGACTGTGGATTTTAGCCACAATAACTTGTAATGTAAGTGCATTATGAATAAATCCTCTAATGGTCAGTATGAACAGGAGGAATTAACTAATTTTGGCAGCTGACTGTTTTAAAAGTGACTTGAAAGATTATGAACCTGTCCTTTAATGCTGTTATTTTGTAAGAAAGAATCATTCTAACTTGTTGTTTGCTTTAAGTTCAGTGTTCAAGGATCATTGGTGTTATTTTTGCATTCCTTATCAAAGACAGCTGTTTAATTCTCATACAGCAGTTCAGTGACCTGTTTTACGTGGATATAAAGACGGAACTGAAGGAGTGGTGTCAGACTGCATCTTGCTGTCTAAAGAGGTGATATTTCACAATGAGGCGTGCTGCAGCTTTTCTGGTGTTGCTGCTCTGTCTGTACTGGACGAGGGCTCAGGGTGAGAGTGGAGGGGTGACAGGGAATGATATCACTCAGACGGAGGTTCAGTCTGAGATCCTGGGTGTCAAAGCAACCAGTGATCAGACCAACATTACCCCTGACATCTGGGCTGAGCTGAAGGAGCTGAGAGACATGGCCATCAAACACAGTGTGGAGCTGAGCAACAGCAAGAGCAAGATGGAGAAGCTGGAGCAGGAGAATACAGGTTCATTCACATAGTGATCAACAAATTCATGCAATGTTCACATAAACATTACTTTTAGGAGTAATTTACTGCTTTTATTCCAGCCATGCAGGCCAGACTGACAGCTAGTGAAAGCAAGAATGCAGGTAAATATTTATATTTTATTGAATAATATGTAATTAATTTATGTTTGTGATTTTATTTCCTGTTAAACTCAAGAAATAAATATAACCATTCCTTTAAGCTGTTTACTGAGATTAATATCTAAGAGTCAAAATAAAGCTTTTAGTCATGAGCTTTAAATGTGTTCACAGTGTTGGAGACCAGAATGAACGCCAGTGAAAGCGAGGTCAAGGAGCTCCAGAGAGAGAACACAGGTAAACTACAACAATCAATAAAATGTAAAAACTTATATTTTTTATTGTATTCTAGCAATGATGCTGACCATGAACACACTTCACAATAATATTAATGTTAAATGTGTTGACAGTGTTGGAGACCAGAATGGACACCAATGAAAATGAGATGGTGAAGCTCAAGATAGAGAATGCAGGTAAACTGATTATATCATTATTAAAAACAGCAGTAAGCTGCAAAATACACAGCTGCTAGTTTATTAGTTACACATACAGATATTTCAAGTTCCAGTTATGTAGATTATCTCCTTTAAAACAAAAATGTTGAATGTGTTCACAGTTTTGAAGGCCAGAATGAAAACCAGTGAAAATGTGATGGAGGAGCTCAAGAAGGAGAACACAGGTAAACTACAATAATCAATAAAATGTAAAAACTGCTGCTTGCTGAACAATTATTAATCTGATTATTAATTTTGCCTTCTAAATATAAGAGCACAGGTCAGCCTCCATAGTGATCATGTTAACAATTTGAAACCTGTTGACCATAAACATACTTCACAATAATATTAATATTAAATGTGTTGACAGTGTTGGAGACCAGAATGACCGCCAGTGAAAATGAGGTGGAGGAGCTGAAGAGACAGAATGCAGGTAAACTGCTTATATCATTATTAAAGAGTAACTTCATCCAGTAATCAGCCTGCTTGTACTGCCGTCTCACAGAAGCTCCATGCTCCGTTCAAAAAGTCCAAATGCAACAGGATCAGAGTAACATCAGTTTCTATGAATACTATTCACCAAAAGAGCCACAACACAATTTGTTCATCAACTGTTTATAAGTGGAGCTATTTTTTTCCTCTATGTGAATCTTCTCACATTCACACAGACCAACCAAAGGTGGCGTTCTCACTTGGTCTCACTGATGATGGACTTATTGGACCCTTCAATACTGACATCACACTTAAGTTCAGTAAAGTCTTCACCAACTTTGGTCAGGCCTACAGTCCAACTACAGGTACTCATCTCTTTCTGCTACACACACAAATTAACTATTATAATGTAATGAACTCATTATAATTTGTTTGTTAGATGTTTTTAATATGTATTAATTGTTACAGCTTTCATTGCATTTTTTGTAATTGCTTTTTTTCTCCACTATGGCTCCAGCTGCACACTTGGTTGTTTGAGGAGGAGAAATTTCTCTTTGAATTGGCTCTTTTGAGATTCCACCAGTTTTACCTTTAACAGTTCATCATAACACTTTTAATGTAGTTTCTCTGTGTCCTCTCAGAGGGCTTGAGCCAGGTCGTTGGTACTTTGCCAACATTGAGTCATGTATGTGATTTTGTGTTATATAATCACATTTCATTTGGTGACTGATAAGGTTCTCATGATGAAGTGAGTTTCTTGTTAATGCAGTTTAGTGAAACCTTTTCACAGACATTTACAGATAGTTTACAAAACACAAGAGAATGAAATGTTCTGCAAAGACTTTGACAGGATTTTGGTCTGTTTTAAGGTGATCACTTATATCTCTCTGTTATATCACTTTCTATAAACATTATGGGATGCAAACTGACTCACTGAATGTGTAACTGAGAGCTCTCAACTTTTACAGACTATACAGTCGCTGGGTAATGTGATGTTAACAAAGCAAGAGCACTGAACAATTCCTTCAGATTAGACAAACCCACCTACAGCAGTCTGACCAAAGTATTGAGAAGCAACAGCTTACTGAACTTAGAGAAGAGGTAGTTCAACAGCAGGAAAAAGCCTCACTGATTTTCTCCTCTGATGCAGGTCTCTTCACAGCCCCAGTCAGAGGAGCCTACTACTTCTCATTCACTACAGTGGATAACCGGAACAACATATGGAGCGCTGTTACTCTCTATCACAATGACAAGAGAGTGTTGTGGAATGAGAATTACAATGATGAATATGACAATACCATACTTTCTAATTCACTGGTTCTTCAGCTGGAAAAGGGGGATATGGTCTACATGGTTTTACCTGATGGCTATAGTATATACGATAATACATTTGATCTTACTTTCTTTAATGGATTTCTGCTTTTTCCACTGTGAGACTAAAACATGAGAATTTCTTTACCCCTACATTTTTGGCATAGTCTACAAACAAGTCATACAGTATTCATATGTAAATGAAAGGATGCACATTGCTGCTGTGTTGGCTTTGCTCTGTAACAAACTACATGTGAAATAAAAGAATGACTATGAGGTAAAAGTGCTGACTCTGACTTTAATTTGGGGATATTTAAACCTGTCTGGGAAAACCAACACATACACGCAAAAAGATCAGATGATGAAATCCCATTTATCAACTCATTAGTTCAAATGATGATCTGATGATGATTCAGCATTAAAGGATAGGTTCACAATTTTTCAATCATTCCTCCAGTTCATGCTGGCTGATAAAATATCTTCTTCAAATGTGCTTTTGATGAAAGTGATGAGGGACCAACATCCACAGTTTGTTTACACAGTTATTTTGTGCAAATGTACATTTAAAAGTTGATGTGAAGCTTATATGAGTCTTCAGCAGTCTGAGTTAGCCATATAAAGTGGATATCTGCCACTTTTACAGTCTTTTTAGTATCAAATTCACTCTTTGTGTTTCCTTGGGCAGGTTAACTGTTGAGCTTGTTGGAAACATAGTATCAAAAGGAAAGACTTTGTTAATAAAAATACTGTAACACTGAAAGAAATCTACTTGATTTGAATAATTTGGACAGCTGAAGCTTTATATTAGCTTCAGATTTAAATACATTTTTGCACAGGAGGAGGACTGTGGATTTTAGCCACAATAACTTGCAATGTAAGTGCATTATGAAGGAATCCTCTAATGGTCAGTATGAACAGGAGGAATTAACTAATGTTGGCAGCTGACTGTTGTTTTAAAAGTGACTTGAAAGATTATGAACCTGTCCTTTAATGCTGTTATTTTGTAAGAAAGAACATCATTCTAACTTGTTGTTTGCTTTAAGTTTAGTGTTCAAGGATCGTTGGTGTTATTTTTGCATTCCTTATCAAAGACACCTGTTTAATTCTCATACAGCAGTTCAGTGACCTGTTTTACGTGGATATAAAGATGGGAATTGAAGGAGTGGTGTCAGACTGCATTATTATAATTCATGACTACAGTTCTTTGTTGTGTTGGATTTGCAATAAATGCTTTAAAACACAGAAAAATACACATCAGATTGACCATGACCCAGACTCTTTACAAACTGAGTGTGGGAACACATGAAATAAAAGACTGACATTGCTCTTATCATCTCTTTACACTACTAACGTTCACTACCAATGATTTTGAAAGAACGTCATTCTAACTTGTTGTTTGCTTTAAGTTCAGTGTTCAAGGATCGTTGGTGTTATTTTTGCATTCCTTATCAAAGACACCTGTTTAATTCTCATACAGCAGTTCAGTGACCTGTTTTACGTGGATATAAAGACGGAACTGAAGGAGTGGTGTCAGACTGCATCTTGCTGTCTAAAGAGGTGATATTTCACAATGAGGCGTGCTGCAGCTTTTCTGGTGTTGCTGCTCTGTCTGTACTGGACGAGGGCTCAGGGTGAGAGTGGAGGGGTGACAGGGAATGATATCACTCAGACGGAGGTTCAATCTGAGATCCTGGGTGTCAAAGCAACCAGTGATCAGGCCAACATCACCCCTGACATCTGGGCTGAGCTGAAGGAGCTGAGAGACATGGCCATCAAACACAGTGTGGAGCTATGGAAGCTGGAGCAGGAGAATACAGGTTCATTCACATAGTGATCGACAAATTCATGCAATGTTCACATAAACATTACTTTTAGGAGTAATTTACTGCTTTTATTCCAGCCATACAGGCCAGACTGACAGCCAGTGAAAGCAAGAATGCAGGTAGATATTTATATTTTATTGAATAATATATAATTAATTTATGTTTGTGATTTTATTTCCTGTTAAACTCAAGAAATAAATATAACCATCTCTTTAAGATGTTTACTGAGATTAATATCTAAGATTCAAAATAAAGCTTTTAGTCATGAACTTTAAATGTATTCACAGTGTTGGAGGCCAGAATGAACGCCAGTGAAAATGTGGTCAAGGAGCTCCAGAGAGTGAACATAGGTAAATTACAACAATCAATTAAATGTAAAAACTTATATTTTTTACTGTATTCTTTCAATGATGCTGACCATAAACATACTTCACAATAATATTAATGTTAAATGTGTTGACAGTGTTGGAGACCAGAATGAACACCAATGAAAACGAGATGGTGAAGCTCAAGATAGAGAATGCAGGTAAACTGATTATATCATTATTAAGAACAGCAGTAAGCTGCAAAATACACAGCTGCTAGTTTATTAGGTACATATACAGATATTTCAAGTTCCAGATATGTAGATTATCTCCTTTAAAATAAAAATGTTGAATGTGTTCATAGTTTTGAAGGCCAGAATGAACACCAGTGAAAATGTGATGGAGGAGCTCAAGAAGGAGAACACAGGTAAACTACAATAATCAATAAAATGTAAAAACTGCCTGTTGATCAATTATTAATCTGATTATTAATTTTGCCTTCTATTGCAGATCTTCAATCCAGAGTAACAGCATTTGAAGATAAGAGCACAGGTCAGCCTCCATAGTGATCATGTTAACAATTTGAAACCTGCTGACCATAAACATACTTCACTATAATATTAATGTTAAATGTGTTGACAGTGTTGGAGGGCAGAATGAACACCAGTGAAAACGAGGTGGAGGAGCTGAAGAGACAGAATGCAGGTAAACTGCTTATATCATTATTAAAGAGTAACTTCATCCAGTAATCAGCCTGCTTGTACTGCCGTCTCACAGAAGCTCCATGCTCCGTTCAAAAAGTCCAAATGCAACAGGATCAGAGTAACATCAGTTTCTATGAATACTATTCACCAAAAGAGACACAATACAATTTGTTCATCAACTGTTTATAAGTGGAACTATTTTTTTCCTCTATGTGAATCTTCTCACATTCACACAGACCGACCAAAGGTGGCGTTCTCACTTGGTCTCACTGATGATGGACAAGTTGGACCCTTCAATACTGACATCACACTTAAGTTCAGCAAAGTCATCACCAACTTTGGTCAGGCCTACAGTCCAACTACAGGTACTCATCTCTTTCTGCTACACACACAAATTAACTATTATAATGTAATGAACTCATTATAATGTGTTTGTTAGATGTTTTTAATATGTATTAATTGTTACAGCTTTCACTGCATCTTCTGTAATTGCTTTTTTTCTCCACTATGGCTCCAGCTGCACACTTTGAATTGGCTCTTTTGAGATTTCACCAGTTTTACCTTTAACAGTGCATCATAACACTTTTAATGTAGTTTCTCTGTGTCCTCTCAGAGGGCTTGAGCCAGGTCATTGGTACTCTGCCAACATTGAGTCATGTGTGTGATTTTGTGTTATGTAATTACATTTCATTTAGTCACTGATAAGGTTCTCAGGTCTTCAAAACCTTTTCACAGACATTTACAGAGAATGAAACGTTCTGCAAAGACTTTGACAGGATTTTGGTCTGTTTTAAGGTGATCACTTATATCTCTCTGTTATATCACTTTCTATAAACATTATGGGATGCAAACTGACTCACTGAATGTGTAACTGAGAGCTCTCAACTTTTACAGACTATACAGTCGCTGGGTAATGTGATGTTAACAAAGCAAGAGCACTGAACAACAATTCCTTCAGATTAGACAAACCCACCTACAGCAGTCTGACCAAAGTATTGAGAAGCAACAGCTTACTGAACTTAGAGAAGAGGTAGTTCAACAGCAGGAAAAAGCCTCACTGATTTTCTCCTCTGATGCAGGTCTCTTCACAGCCCCAGTCAGAGGAGTCTACTACTTCTCATTCACTACAGCGGATTACCGGACTAACGTAGGGAGTGGTTTTTCTCTCTATCACAATGACAGGATGGTGTTGTGGAATGGTAATTACAATGATGAATATGGCAATAACAGACTTTCTAATTCACTGGTTCTTCAGCTGGAAAAGGGGGATGTGGTCTACATGGTTTTACCTGGCAGCTATAGTGTATTCGATAATACCGATAATCATACTACTTTTAACGGATTTCTGCTTTTTCCACTGTGAGACTAAAACATGAGAATTTCTTTACCCCAAAATTTTTGGCATAGTCTATAAACAAGTCATACAGTATTCATATGTAAATGAAAGGATGCACATTGTTGCTGTGTTGGCTTTGCTCTGTAACAAACTACATGTGAAATAAAAGAATGACTATGAAGTTAAAGTGTTGACTCTGACTTTAATTTGGGGATGTTTAAACCTGTCTGGGAAAACCAACACATACACGCAAAAAGATCAGATGATGAAATCCCATTTATCAACTCATTAGTTCAAATGATGATCTGATGATGATTCAGCATTAAAGGATAGGTTCACAATTTTTCCATGTCTGTTTTAACCCTTAAATAGGAAAAGTGCACCAGGAGACACATTTATATTTACATGTTTATAGCCTACATTAATAAAGGCAACTCATAAAATCCAAAATATATGAAATATGATAAATAATGACTTGTGGAAATGTTTATTTAGGTGCAAATGTGATGCCGAAGTACATAAAAAAGTCAATAAAAAGAATGATCAACATCTTATTTTCTACTCTTGCCTGTTTAAAGGGTTAAAACTGCAGTCAGGTGCTTATATGAAGACTGAAAGAGTTTTTCCTCACTGAAATCATTCCTCCAGTTCATGCTGGCTGATAAAATATCTTCTTCAAATGAGCTTTAGCCAAATGTGCTTTAGTTAGCCATATAAAGTGGATATCTGCCACTTTTACAGTCTTTTGAGTGTCAAATTCCCTCTTTGTGTTTCCTCGGACAGCTTAACTGTTGAGCTTGTTGGAAATATAGTATCAAAAGAAAAGACTTTATTAGTAGAAATACTATAACACTGAAATATATCTACTTGATTTGAATAATTTGGACAGCTGAAGCTTTATATTAGCTTCAGATAAACATTTAAATACATTTTTGCACAGGAGGAGGACTGTGGATTTTAGCCACAATAACTTGCAGTGTAAGTGCATTATGAAGGAATCCTCTAATGGTCAGTATGAACAGGAGGAATGAACTAATTTTGGTAGCTGACTGTTTTAAAAGTGACTTGAATGATTGTGAACCTGTCCTTAATGCTGTTATTCAAAGAAAGAACATCATTCTAACTTGTTGTTTGCTTTAAGTTTAGTGTTCAAGGATCGTTGGTGTTATTTTTGCATTCCTTATCAAAGACACCTGTTTAATTCTCATACAGCAGTTCAGTGACCTGTTTTACGTGGATATAAAGACGGAACTGAAGGAGTGGTGTCAGACTGCATCTTGCTGTCTAAAGAGGTGATATTTCACAATGAGGCGTGCTGCAGCTTTTCTGGTGTTGCTGCTCTGTCTGTACTGGACGAGGGCTCAGGGTGAGAGTGGAGGGGTGACAGGGAATGATATCACTCAGACGGAGGTTCAGTCTGAGATCCTGGGTGTCAAAGCAACCAGTGATCAGACCAACATCACCCCTGACATCTGGGCTGAGCTGAAGGAGCTGAGAGACATGGCCATCAAACACAGTGTGGAGCTGTGGAAGCTGGAGCAGGAGAATACAGGTTCATTCACATAGTGATCAACAAATTCATGCAATGTTCACATAAACATTACTTTTAGGAGTAATTTACTGCTTTTATTCCAGCCATACAGGCCAGACTGACAGCCAGTGAAAGCAAGAATGCAGGTAGGTATTTTTTATTATGATTATAAAACACCATATAATTAATTTATGTTTCTGATTTTTTTAACTGTTAACCTCAAGAGTTAAATATGACCATTTCTTTAAGATGTTTACTGAGATTAATATCTAAGATTCAAAATAAAGCTTTTAGTCATGAGCTTTAAATGTATTCACAGTGTTGGAGTCCAAAATGACCGCCAGTGAAAATGTGGTCAAGGAGCTCCAGAGAGAGAACACAGGTAAACTACAACAATCAATAAAATGTAAAAACTTTTCTTTTTTTACTCTATTCTAGCAATTAGAATACGTTTATTTGATATCAATGTGTGGTTCATGATAAGATGGAGAAGCTGGAGCAGGAGAGTACAGGTTCATTCACATAGTGATCAACCAATTCATGCAATGTTCACATAAACATTACTTTTAGGAGTAATTTACTGCTTTTATTCCAGCCATACAGGCCAGACTGACAGCCAGTGAAAGCAAGAATGCAGGTAGATATTTATATTTTCTGGAATAATATATAATTAATTTATGTTTGTGATGTTATTTTCTGTTAAGGTCAAGAATTAAATATCACCATTCCTTTAAGCTGTTTACTGAGATTAATATCTAAGATTTAAAATAAAGCTTTTAGTCATGAGCTTTAAATGTATTGACAGTGTTGGAGTCCAGAATGAACACCAGTGAAAACGAGGTCAAGGAGCTCCAGAGAGAGAAAACAGGTAAATTACAACAACCAATTAAATGTAAAAACTTATATTTTTTACTGTATTCTAGAAATGATGCTGACCATAAACATACTTCACAATAATATTAATGTTAAATGTGTTGACAGTGTTGGAGACCAGAATGAACACCAACGAAAATGAGATGGTGAAGCTGAAGATAGAGAATGCAGGTAAACTGATTATATCATTATTAAGAACAGCAGTAAGCTGCAAAATACACAGCTGCTAGTTTATTAGGTACATATACAGATATTTCAAGTTGCAGTTATGTAGATTATCTCCTTTAAATTAAAAATGTTGAATGTGTTCATAGTTTTGAAGGCCAGAATGAAAACCAGTGAAAATGTGATGGAGGAGCTCAAGAAGGAGAACACAGGTAAACTACAATAATCAATAAAATGTAAAAACTGCTGCCTGCTGAACAATTATTAATCTGATTATTAATTTTGCCTTCTAAATATAACACCACAGGTCAGCCTCCATAGTGATCATATTAACAATTTGAAACCTGGTGACCATAAACATACTTCACAATAATATTAATGTTAAATGTGTTGACAGTGTTGGAGACCAGACTGAACACCAGTGAAAACGAGGTGGAGGAGCTGAAGAGACAGATTGCAGGTAAACTGCTTATATCATTATTAAAGAGTAAATTCAGTTTCTATAAATACTATTTATTAAAGAGACACAATACAATTTGTTCATCAACTGTTTATAAGTGGAGCTATTTTTTTCCTCTATGTGAATCTTCTCACATTCACACAGACCGACCAAAGGTGGCGTTCTCACTTGGTCTCACTGATGATGGACAAGTTGGACCCTTCAATACTGACATCACACTTAAGTTCAGTAAAGTCATCACCAACTTTGGTCAGGTCTACAGTCCAACTACAGGTACTCATCTATTTCTGCTACACACACAAATTAACTATTATAATGTAATGAACTCATTATAATTTGTTTGTTAGATGTTTTTAATATGTATTAATTGTTACAACTTTCACTGCATCTTTTGTAATTGCTTTTTTCTCCACTATGGCTCCAGCTGCACACTTGGTTGTTTGAGGAGGAGACATTTCTCTTTGAATTGACTCTTTTGAGATTTCACCAGTTTTACCTTTTACAGTGCATCATAACACTTTTAATGTAGTTTCTCTGTGTCCTCTCAGAGGGCTTGAGCCAGGTTGTTGGTACTTTGCCAACATTGAGTCATGTGTGTGATTCTGTGTTATGTAATTACATTTCATTTGGTGACTGATAAGTTTCTAATGATGAAGTGAGTTTCTCATTCATGCAGTTTTGTGAAACCTTTCCACAGACACTTACAGATAGTTTATAAAACACAAGAGAATGAAATGTTCTGCAAAGACTTTGACAGGATTTTGGTCTGTTTTAAGGTGATCACTTATATCTCTCTGTTATATCACTTTCTATAAACATTATGGGATGCAAACTGACTCACTGAATGTGTAACTGAGAGCTCTCAACTTTTACAGACTATACAGTCGCTGGGTAATGTGATGTTAACAAAGCAAGAGCACTGAACAACAATTCCTTCAGATTAGACAAACCCACCTACAGCAGTCTGACCAAAGTATTGAGAAGCAACAGCTTACTGAACTTAGAGAAGAGGTAGTTCAACAGCAGGAAAAAGCCTCACTGATTTTCTCCTCTGATGCAGGTCTCTTCACAGCCCCAGTCAGAGGAGCCTACTACTTCTCATTCAATTCAGTGGATAACCGGACGAACGTATGGAGTGTTGTTACTCTCTATCACAATGACAAGAGATTGTTGTGGATTTCTAATGGCAATGATGAAACTGGCTATAACAGACTTTCTAATTCACTGGTTCTTCAGCTGGAAAAGGGGGATGTGGTCTACATGGTTTTACCTGCCGACAATAGTGTATACGATAGTACCAGTAACCATACAATCTTTAACGGATTTCTGCTTTTTCCACTGTGAGACTAAAACATGAGAATTTCTTTACCCCTAAATTTTTGGCATAGTCTACAAACAAGTCATACAGTATTCATATGTAAATGAAAGGATGCACATTGTTGCTGTGTTGGCTTTGCTCTGTAACAAACTACATGTGAAATAAAAGAATGACTATGAGGTTAAAGTGCTGACTCTGACTTTAATTTGGGGATATTTAAACCTGTCTGGGAAAACTAACACATACACGCAAAAAGATCAGATGATGAAATCCCATTTATCAACTCATTAGTTCAAATGATGATCTGATGATGATTCAGCATTAAAGGATAGGTTCATTTTTCATGCCTGTTTTAACCCTTTAAACAGGCAAGAGTAGAAAATAAGATGTTGATCATTCTTTTATACTTCAGTATCACATTTGCACCTAAATAAACATTTCCATAAGTCATTATTTATCATATTTCATATATTTTGGATTTTATGAGTTGCCTTTATTAATATAGGCTATAAAAATGTAAATATAAATATATCTCCTGGTGCACTTTGCCTGTTTAAGGGTTAAAACAGCAGTCAGGTGTTTATATGAAGATTGAAAGAGTTTTTCCTCACTGAAATCATTCCTCCAGTTCATGCTGGCTGATAAAATATCTTCTTCAAATGTGCCTTCAATGAAAGTGATGAGGGACCAACATCCACAGTTTGTTCACAGTTATTTTGTGCAAATGTGCATTTAAAAGTTGATGTGAAGCTTATATGAGTCTTCAGCAGTCTGAGTTAGCCATATAAAGTGGATATCTGCCACTTTTACAGTCTTTTTAATGTCAAATTCCCTCTTTGTATTTCCTTGGGAAGGTTAACTGTTGAGCTTGTTGGAAACATAGTATCAGTAAAGGAATGACTGTAACACTGAACCAAATCTACTTGATTTGAATAATTTGGACAGCTGAAGCTTTATATTAGCTTCAGATAAACATTTAAATACATTTTTGCACAGGAGGAGGACTGTGGATTTTAGCCACAATAACTTGCAATGTAAGTGCATTATGAAGGAATCCTCTAATGGTCAGTATGAACAGGAGGAATTAACTAATGTTGGCAGCTGACTGTTGTTTTAAAAGTGACTTGAAAGATTGTGAACCTGTCCTTTAATGCTGTTATTCAAAGAAAGAACATCATTCTAACTTGTTGTTTGCTTTAAGTTCAGTGTTCAAGGATCGTTGGTGTTATTTTTGCATTCCTTATCAACGACACCTGTTTAATTCTCATCAGCAGTTCAGTGACCTGTTTTACGTGGATATAAAGACGGAACTGAAGGAGTGGTGTCAGACTGCATCTTGCTGTCTAAAGAGGTGATATTTCACAATGAGGCGTGCTGCAGCTTTTCTGGTGTTGCTGCTCTGTCTGTACTGGACGAGGGCTCAGGGTGAGAGTGGAGGGGTGACAGGGAATGATATCACTGAGACGGAGGTTCAGTCTGAGATCCTGGGTGTCAAAGCAACCAGTGATCAGACCAACATCACCCCTGACATCTGGGCTGAGCTGAAGGAGCTGAGAGACATGGCCATCAAACACAGTGTGGAGCTGAGCAACAGCAAGAGCAAGATGGAGAAGCTGGAGCAGGAGAATACAGGTTCATTCACATAGTGATCAACAAATTCATGTAATGTTCACTATGACATTACTTTTAGGAGTAATTTACTTCTTTTATTCCAGCCATGCAGGCCAGACTGACAGCCAGTGAAAACGAGATGGTGATACTCAAGATAGAGAATGAAGGTAAACTGCTTATATCATTATTAAGAACAGCAGTAAGCTGCAAAATACACAGCTGCTAGTTTATTACGTACACATACAGATATGTTAAGTTCCAGATATGTAGATTTTTCTTCTTTAAAATAAAAATGTTGAATGTGTTCACAGTTTTGAAAACCAGTGAAGATGTGATGGATCATACAGTGATCAACAAATTCATGTAATGTTCACATAAACATTACTTTTAGGAGTAATTTACTGCTTTTATTCCAGCCATACAGGCCAGACTGACAGCCAGTGAAAGCAAGAATGCAGGTAGATATTTATATTTTATAAAACACCATATAATTAATTTATGTTTCAGATTTGTTTAACTGTTAACCTCAAGAATTAAATATAACCATTTATTTAGGATGTTTACTGAGATTAATATCTAAGATGTAAAATAAAGCTTTTAGTGATGAGCTTTAAATGTATTGACAGTGTTGGAGTCCAGAATGAACGCCAGTGAAAGCGAGGTCAAGGAGCTCCAGAGAGAGAACACAGGTAAATTACAACAATCAATTAAATGTAAAAAATTATATTTTTTACTGTATTATAGCAATGATGCTGACCATAAACATATTTCACAATAATATTAATGTTAAATGTGTTGACAGTGTTGGAGGCCAGAATGAACACCAATGAAAACGAGGTGGTGAAGCTCAAGATAGAGAATGCAGGTAAACTGCTTATATCATTATTAAGAACAGCAGTAAGCTTCAAAATACACAGCTGCTAGTTTATTAGGTACACATACAGATATTTCAAGTTCCAGTTATGTAGATTATCTCCTTAAAAATAAAAAATGTTGAATGTGTTCACAGTCTTAAAGGCCAGAATGAAAACCAGTGAAAGTGTGATGGAGGAGCTCAAGGAGGAGAACACAGGTAAACTACAATAATCAATAAAATGTAAAAACTGCCTGCTGAACAATTATTAATCTGATTATTAATTTTTCCTTCTATTGCAGATCTTCAATCCAGAGTAACAGCGAGTGAAGATAAGAGCACAGGTCAGCCTCCATAGTGATCATGTTAACAATGTGAAACCTGTTGACCATAAACATACTTCACAATAATATTAATGTTAAATGTGTTGACAGTGTTGGAGACCAGAATGAACACCAGTGAAAACGAGGTGGAGGAGCTGAAGAGACAGAATGCAGGTAAACTGCTTATATCATTATTAAAGAGTAACTTCAGTTTCTATGAATGCTATTCACCAAAAGAGACACAATACAATTTGTTCATCAACTGTTTATAAGTGGAGCTATTTTTTTCCTCTATGTGAATCTTCTCACATTCACACAGACCGACCAAAGGTGGCGTTCTCACTTGGTCTCACTGATGATGGACAAGTTGGACCCTTCAATACTGACATCACACTTAAGTTCAGTAAAGTCATCACCAACTTTGGTCAGGCCTACAGTCCAACTACAGGTACTCATCTCTTTCTGCTACACACACAAATTAACTATTATAATGTAATGAACTCATTATAATTAGTTTGTTAGATGTTTTTAATATGTATTAATTGTTACAGCTTTCACTGCATCTTTTGTAATTGTTTTTTTTTCTCCACTATGGCTCCAGCTGCACACTTGGTTGTTTGAGGAGGAGAAATTTATCTTTGAATTGGCTCTTTTGAGATTTCACCAGTTTTACCTTTAACAGTGCATCATAACACTTTTAATGTAGTTTCTCTGTGTCCTCTCAGAGGGCTTGAGCCAGGTCGTTGGTACTTTGCCAACATTGAGTCATGTTTGTGATTTTGTGTTATGTAATTACATTTAATTTGGTGACTGATAAGTTTCTAATGATGAAGTGAGTTTCTCGTTTATGAAGTTTTGTGAAACCTTTTCAAAACCTTTTCACAGACATTTACAGATAGTTTACAAAACACAAGAGAATGAAATGTTCTGCAAAGACTTTGACAGGATTTTGGTCTGTTTTAAGGTGATCACTTATATCACTCTGTTATATCACTTTCTATAAACATTATGGGATGCAAACTGACTCACTGAATGTGTAACTGAGAGCTCTCAACTTTTACAGACTATACAGTCGCTGGGTAATGTGATGTTAACAAAGCAAGAGCACTGAACAACAATTCCTTCAGATTAGACAAACCCACCTACAGCAGCCTGACCAAAGTATTGAGAAGCAACAGCTTACTGAACTTAGAGAAGAGGTAGTTCAACAGCAGGAAAAAGCCTCACTGATTTTCTCCTCTGATGCAGGTCTCTTCACAGCCCCAGTCAGAGGAGTCTACTACTTTTCATTCACTACAGCGGATCTCCGGACTAATGTATGGAGTGGTTTTTATCTCTATCACAATGACCAGAGTGTGTTGTGGAATGGTAATGACAATGATGGACATGGCTATACCAGACTTTCTAGTTCACTGGTTCTTCAGCTGGAAAAGGGGGATGTGGTCTACATGGTTTTACCTGCCAACTATAGTATATACGATAGTACCAGTAATCATACTACCTTTAAGGGATTTCTGCTTTTTCCACTGTGAGACTAAAACAGCAGAATTTCTTTACCCGTAAATTTTTGGCATAGTCTACAAACAAGTCATACAGTATTCATATGTATATGAAAGGATGCACATTGTTGCTGTGTTGGCTTTGCTCTGTAACAAACTACATGTGAAATAAAAGAATGACTATGAGGTTAAAGTGCTGACTCTGACTTTAATTTGGGGATGTTTAAACCTGTCTGGGAAATCCAACACATACACGCAAAAAGATCAGATGATGAAATCCCATTTATCAACTCATTAGTTCAAATGATGATCTGATGATGATTCAGCATTAAAGGATAGGTTCACAATTTTTCATGTCTGTTTTTTAGCTTTAATTTTTTAACTTTAAGCCACACTCACTTGCAATGTAAGTGCATTATGAAGGAATCCTCTAATGGTCAGTATGAACAGGAGGAATTAACTAATTTTGGCAGCTGACTGTTGTTTTAGTCAAGTCAAGTCAAAGTGTTTATTGTCATTATATTGTGAACAATACGAAAAAATTAACAGACACTTGAAAGATTGTGAACCTGTCCTTAATGCTGTTATTTTTTAAGAATGAGAATCATTCTAACTTGTTGTTTGCTTTAAGTTCAGTGTTCAAGGATCGTTGGTGTTATTTTTGGATTCCTTATCAAAGACACCTGTTTAATTCTCATACAGCAGTTCAGTGACCTGTTTTACGTGGATATAAAGACAGAACTGAAGGAGTGGTGTCAGACTGCATCTTGCTGTCTAAAGAGGTGATATTTCACAATGAGGCGTGCTGCAGCTTTTCTGGTGTTGCTGCTCTGTCTGTACTGGACGAGGGCTCAGGGTGAGAGTGGAGGGGTGACAGGGAATGATATCACTCAGACGGAGGTTCAGTCTGACATCCTGGGTGTCATAGCAACCAGTGATCAGACCAACATCACCCCTGACATCTGGGCTGAGCTGAAGGAGCTGAGAGACATGGCCATCAAACACAGTGTGGAGCTGAGCAACAGCAAGAGCAAGATGGAGAAGCTGGAGCAGGAGAATACAGGTTCATTCACATAGTGATCAACAAATTCATGTAATGTTCACATAAACATTACTTTTAGGAGTAACTTATTGCTTTTATTCCAGCCATACAGGCCAGACTGACAACCAGTGAAAGCAAGAATGCAGGTAGATATTTATATTTTATAAAATAATATATAATTAATTTAAGATTTTTTTTTCCTTTTTAACTCAAGAATTCAATTAAAATTAAATAAACCCTTAAAATGTATTCACAGTGTTGGAGACCAAAATGACCGCCAGTGAAAATGTGGTCAAGGAGCTCCAGAGAGAGAACACAGGTAAACTACAACAATCAATAAAATGTAAAAAAAAAAATAATCTTTTTTTACTCTATTCTAGCAATTAGAATATGTTTATTTGATATCAAGGTGTGGTTCATGATAAGATGGAGAAGCTGGAGCAGGAGAATACAGGTTCATTCACATAGTGATCAACCAATTCATGCAATGTTCACATAAACATTACTTTTAGGAGTAATTTACTGCTTTTATTCCAGCCATGCAGGCCAGACTGACAGCCAGTGAAAACAAGAATGCAGGTAGATATTTATATTTTAATGAATAATATGTAATTAATTTATGTTTGTGATTTTATTTCCTGTTAAAGTCAAGAAATAAATATAACCATTCCTTTAAGCGGTTTACTGAGATTAATATCTAAGAGTCAAAATAAAGCTTTTAGTCATGAGTTTTGAATGTATTCACAGTGTTGGAGGCCAGAATGAACGCCAGTGAAAATGAGGTCAAGGAGCTCCAGAGAGAGAACACAGGTAAATTACAACAATCAATTAAATGTAAAAACGTATATTTTTTACTGTATTCTAGAAATGATGCTGACCATAAACATACTTCACAATAATATTAATGTTAAATGTGTTGACAGTGTTGGAGGCCAGAATGAACACCAATGAAAACGAGATGGTGAAGCTCAAGATAGAGAATGCAGGTAAACTGATTATATCATTATTAAGAACAGCAGTAAGCTGCAAAATACACAGCTGCTAGTTTATTAGGTACACATACAGATATTTCAAGTTCCAGTTATGTAGATTATCTCCTTTAAAATAAAAATGTTGAATGTGTTCATAGTTTTGAAGGCCAGAATGAAAACCAGTGAAAATGTGATGGAGGAGCTCAAGAAGGAGAACACAGGTAAACTACAATAATCAATAAAATGTAAAAACTGCCTGTTGATCAATTATTAATCTGATTATTCATTTTGGCTTCTATTACAGATCTTCAATCCAGAGTACTACATACTTCACAATAATATTAATGTTAAATGTGTTGACAGTGTTGGAGACCAGAATGAACACCAGTGAAAACGAGGTGGAGGAGCTGAAGAGACAGAATGCAGGTAAACTGCTTATATCATTATTAAAGAGTAACTTCATCCAGTAATCAGCCTGCTTGTACTGCCGTCTCACAGAAGCTCCATGCTCCGTTCAAAAAGTCCAAATGCAACAGGATCAGAGTAACATCAGTTTCTATGAACACTATTCACCAAAAGAGACACAATACAAATTGTTCATCAACTGTTTATAAGTGGAGCTATTTTTTTCCTCTATGTGAATCTTCTCACATTCACACAGACCGACCAAAGGTGGCGTTCTCACTTGGTCTCACTGATGATGGACTTATTGGACCCTTCAATACTGACATCACACTTAAGTTCAGTAAAGTCTTCACCAACCTTGGTCAGGCCTACAGTCCAACTACAGGTACTCATCTCTTTCTGCTGCACACTCAAATTAACTATTATAATGTAATGAACTCATTATAATTTGTTTATTAGATGTTTTTAATATGTATTAATTGTTACAGCTTTCACTGCATCTTTTGTAATTGCTTTTTTCTCCACTATGGCTCCAGCTGCACACTTGGTTGTTTGAGGAGGAGAAATTTCTCTTTGAATTGGCTCTTTTGAGATTTCACCAGTTTTACCTTTAACAGTTCATCATAACACTTTTAATGTAGTTTCTCTGTGTCCTCTCAGAGGGCTTGAGCCAGGTTGTTGGTACTTTGCCAACATTGAGTCATGTGTGATTTTATGTTATGTAATTACATTTCATTTGGTGACTGATAAGGTTCTCATGATGAAGTGAGTTTCTTGTTAATGAAGTTTTGTGAAACCTTTTCAAAACCTTTTCACAGACATTTACAGATAGTTTACAAAGCACAAGAAAATTAAATGTTCTGCTTTGACAGGATTTTGGTCTGTTTTAAGGTGATCACTTATATCTCTCTGTTATATCACTTTCTATAAACATTATGGGATCCAAAATGACTCACTGAATGTGTAACTGAGAGCTCTCAACTTTTACAGACTATACAGTCGCTGGGTAATGTGATGTTAACAAAGCAAGAGCACTGAACAACAATTCCTTCAGATTAGACAAACCCACCTACAGCAGTCTGACCAAAGTATTGAGAAGCAACAGCTTACTGAACTTAGAGAAGAGGTAGTTCAACAGCAGGAAAAAGCCTCACTGATTTTCTCCTCTGATGCAGGTCTCTTCACAGCCCCAGTCAGAGGAGTCTACTACTTCTCATTCACTACACTGGATCTCCGGACTAATGTATGGAGTGTTGTTACTCTCTATCACAATGACAAGAGATTGTTGTGGAATTCTAATGACAATGATGAACATGGCTTTAACAGACTTTCTAATGCACTGGTTCTTCAGCTGGAAAAGGGGGATGTGGTCTACATGGTTTTACCTGCCAGCTATAGTGTATACGATAGTACCAGTAACCATACAATCTTTAACGGCTTTCTGCTTTTTCCACTGTGAGACTAAAACATGAGAATGTCTTTACCCCCAAATTTTTGGCATAGTCTCCAAACAAGTCATACAGTATTCATATGTAAATGAAAGGATGCACATTGTTGCTGTGTTGGCTTTGCTCTGTAACAAACTACATGTGAAATAAAAGAATGACTATGAGGTTAAAGTGCTGACTCTGACTTTAATTTGGGGATATTTAAACCTGTCTGGGAAAACCAACACATACACGCAAAAAGATCAGATGATGAAATCCCATTTATCAACTCATTAGTTCAAATGATGATCTGATGATGATTCAGCATTAAAGGATAGGTTCACAATTTTTCAATCATTCCTCCAGTTCATGCTGGCTGATAAAATATCTTCTTCAAATGTGCTTTTGATGAAAGTGATGAGGGACCAACATCCACAGTTTGTTCACAGTTATTTTGTGCAAAGGTGCATTTAAAAGTTGATGTGGAGCTTATATGAGTCTTCAGCAGTCTGAGTTAGTCATATAAAGTGGATATCTGCCACATTTACAGCCTTTTTAGTATGAAATTCACTCTTTGTGTTTCCTTGGGCAGATTAACTGTTGAGCTTGTTGGAAATATAGTCACAAAAGGAAAGACTTTGTTAATATAAATACTGTAACACTGAAAGAAATCTACTTGATTTGAATAATTTAGACAGCTGAAGCTTTATATTAGCTTCAGATAAACATTTAAATACATTTTTGCACAGGAGGAGGACTGTGGATTTTGACCACAATAACTTGCAGTGTAAGTGCATTATGAAGGAATCCTCTAATGGTCAGTATGAACAGGAGGAATTAACTAATTTGGGCAGCTGACTGTTGTTTTAAAAGTGACTTAAAAGACTGTGAACCTGTGCTTTAATGCTGTTATTCGAAGAAAGAACATCATTCTAACTTGTTGTTTGCTTTAAGTTTAGTGTTCAAGGATCGTTGGTGTTATTTTTGCATTCCTTATCAAAGACACCTGTTTAATTCTCATACAGCAGTTCAGTGACCTGTTTTACGTGGATATAAAGACAGAACTGAAGGAGTGGTGTCAGACTGCATCTTGCTGTCTCAAGAGGTGATATTTCACAATGAGGCGTGCTGCAGCTTTTCTGGTGTTGCTGCTCTGTCTGTACTGGACGAGGGCTCAGGGTGAGAGTGGAGGGGTGACAGGGAATGACATCACTCAGACGGAGGTTCAGTCTGAGATCCTGGGTGTCAAAGCCACCAGTGATCAGACCAACATCACCCCTGACATCTGGGCTGAGCTGAAGGAGCTGAGAGACATGGCCATCAAACACAGTGTGGAGCTGAGCAACAGCAAGAGCAAGATGGAGAAGCTGGAGCAGGAGAATACAGGTTCATTCACATAGTGATCAATAAATTCATGTAATGTTCACATAGACATTACTTTTAGGAGTAATTTACTGCTTTTATTCCAGCCATTTCCATTTTTCCTGTTAAACTCAAGAAATAAATATAACCATTCATTTAAGCTGTTTACTGAGATTAATATCTAAGATTCAAAATAAATCTTTTAGTCATGAGCTTTAAATGTATTCACAGTGTTGGAGACCAAAATGAACGCCAGTGAAAATGAGGTCAAGGAGCTCCAGAGAGTGAACACAGGTAAATTACAACAATCAATTCAATGTAAAAACTTATATTTTTTACTGTATTCTAGAAATGATGCTGACCATAAACATACTTCACTATAATATTAATGTTAAATGTGTTGACAGTGTTGGAGGCCAGAATGGACACCAATGAAAATGAGATGGTGAAGTTGAAGATAGAGAATGCAGGTAAACTGATTATATCATCGTTAAGAACAGCAGTAAGCTGCAAAATACACAGCTGCTAGTTTATTAGCTACACATACAGATATTACAAGTTCCAGTTATGTAGATTATCTCTTTTAAAATAAAAATGTTAAATGTGTTCACAGTTTTGAAGGCCAGAATGAAAACCAGTGAAAATGTGATGGAGGAGCTCAAGAAGGAGAACACAGGTAAACTACAACAATCAATAAAATGTAAAAACTGCTGACTGCTGATCAATTATTAATCTGATTATTAACTTTGCCTTCTAAATATAAGAGCACAGGTCAGCCTCCATAGTGATAATGTTAACAATTTGAAACCAGTTGACCATAAACATACTTCACAATAATATTAATGTTAAATGTGTTGACAGTGTTGGAGACCAGAATGACCACCAGTGAAAACGAGGTGGAGGAGCTGAAGAGACAGAATGCAGGTAAACAACAACAATCAATCAAATGTAAAAACTTATATTTTTTACTGTATTCTAGAAATGATGCTGACCATAAACATACTTCACAATAATATTAATGGTAAATGTGTTGACAGCATTGGAGACCAGAATGGACACCAATGAAAATGTGATGGAGGAGCTCAAGATAGAGAATGCAGGTAAACTGATTATATCATTATTAAGAACAGTAGTAAGCTGCAAAATACACAGCTGCTAGTTTATTAGGTACACATACAGATATTTCAAGTTGCAGTTATGTAGATTATCTCATTTAAATTAAAAATGTTGAATGTGTTCACAGTCTTAAAGGCCAGAATGAAAACCAGTGAAAATGTGATGGAGGAGCTCAAGAAGGAGAACACAGGTAAACTACAATAATTAATAAAATGTAAAAACTGCTGCCTGCTGATCAATTATTAATCTGATTATTAATTTTTCCTTCTATTGCAGATCTTCAATCCAGAGTAACAGCGAGTGAAGATAAGAGCACAGGTCAGCCTCCATAGTGATCATGTTAACAATTTGAAACCTGCTGACCATAAACATACTTCACAATAATATTAATGTTGAATGTGTTGACAGTGTTGGAGACCAGAATGAACACCAGTGAAAACGAGGTGGAGGAGCTGAAGAGACAGAATGCAGGTAAACTGCTTATATCATTATTAAAGAGTAACTTCATCCAGTAATCAGCTTGCTTGTACTTCCGTCTCACAGAAGCTCCATGCTCCGTTCAAAAAGTTCAAATGCAACAGGATCAGAGTAACATCAGTTTCTATGAATACTATTCACCAAAAGAGACACAATACAATTTGTTGATCAACTGTTTATAAGTGGAGCTATTTTTTTCCTCTCTGTGAATCTTCTCACATTCACACAGACCGACCAAAGGTGGCGTTCTCACTTGGTCTCACTGATGATGGACTTATTGGACCCTTCAATACTGACATCACACTTAAGTTCAGTAGAATCATCACCAACTTTGGTCAGGCCTACAGTCCAACTACAGGTACTCATCTCTTTCTGCTACACACACAAATTAACTATTATAATGTAATGAACTCATTATAATTAGTTTGTTAGATGTTTTTAATATGTATTAATTGTTACAGCTTTCACTGCATCTTTTGTAATTGCTTTTTTCTCCACTATGGCTCCAGCTGCACACTTGGTTGTTTGAGGAGGAGAAATTTCTCTTTGAATTGGCTCTTTTGAGATTTCATCCATTTTACCTTTAACAGTGCATCATAACACTTTTAATGTAGTTTCTCTGTGTCCTCTCAGAGGGCTTGAACCAGGTTGTTGGTACTTTGCCAACATTGAGTCATGTGTGTGATTCTGTGTTATGTAATTACATTTAATTTGGTTACTGATAAGGTTCTCATGATGAAGTGAGTTTCTCGTTTATGCAGTTTTGTGAAACAGATAGTTTATAAAACTCAAGAGAATGAAATGTTCTGCTATGACAGGATTTTGGTCTGTTTTAAGGTGATCACTTATATCTCTCTGTTATATCACTTTCTATAAACATAATGGGATGCAAACTGACTCACTGAATGTGTAACTGAGAGCTCTCAACTTTTACAGACTATACAGTCGCTGGGTAATGTGATGTTAACAAAGCAAGAGCACTGAACAACAATTCCTTCAGATTAGACAAACCCACCTACAGCAGTCTGACCAAAGTATTGAGAAGCAACAGCTGACTGAACTTAGAGAAGAGGTAGTTCAACAGCAGGAAAAAGCCTCACTGATTTTCTCCTCTGATGCAGGTGTCTTCACAGCCCCAGTCAGAGGAGTCTACTACTTCTCAGTCAATACACTGGATCTCCGGACTAATGTATGGAGCATTGTTTATCTCTATCACAATGACAAGAGAATGTTGTGGATTGATAATTACAATGATGAACATGGCTATACCAGACTTTCTAATTCACTGGTTCTTCAGCTGGAAAAGGGGGATGTGGTCTACATGGTTTTACCTGGCGGCTATAGTGTATTCGATAATACCGATAATCATACTATCTTTAATGGATTTCTGCTTTTTCCACTCTGAGACTAAAACATGAGAATTTCTTTACCCCAAAATTGTTGGCATAGTCTACAAACAAGTCATACAGAAGTCATATGTAAATGAAATGATGCACATTGTTGCTGTGTAGGCTTTGCTCTGTAACAAACTACATGTGAAATAAAAGAATGACTATGAAGTTAAAGTGCTGACTCTGACTTTAATTTGGGGATATTTAAACCTGTCTGGGAAAACCAACACATACACACAAAAAGATCAGATGATGGAATCCCACTTATAAACTCATTAGTTCAAATGATGATCTGATGATGATTCAGCATTAAAGGATAGGTTCACAATTTTTCATGTCTGTTTTAACCCTTAAACAGGTAAAGTGCACCAGGAGATATATTTATATTTACATTTTTATAGCCTACATTAATAAAGGCAACTCATAAAATCCAAAATATATGAAATATGATAAATAATGACTTGTGGAAATGTTTATTTAGGTGCAAATGTGATGCCGAAGTACATAAAAAAGTAAATAAAAAGAATGATCAACATCTTATTTTCTACTCTTGCCTGTTTAAAGGGTTCAAACAGCAGTCAGGTGCTTATATGAAGACTGAAAGAGTTTTTTCACTGAAATAATTCCTCCAGTTCATGCTGGCTGATAAAATATCTTCTTCAAATGTCCTTTAGCCATATAAAGTGGATATCTGCCACTTTTACAGTCTTTTGAGTGTCAAATTCCCTCTTTGTGTTTACTCGGACAGCTTAACTGTTGAGCTTGTTGGAAACATAGTACCAAAAGAAAAGACTTTATTAGTAGAAATACTATAACACTGAAATATATCTACTTGATTTGAATAATTTGGACAGTTGAAGCTTTATATTAGCTTCAGATAAACATTTAAATACATTTTTGCACAGGAGGAGGACTGTGGATTTTAGCCACAATAACTTGCAATGTAAGTGCATTATGAAGGAATCCTCTAATGGTCAGTATGAACAGGAGGAATTAACTAATTTTGGCAGCTGACTTTTGTTTTAGTCAAGTCAATTCAAAGTCTTTATTGTCATTATATTGTGAACAATACAACAAAATTAAGAATGACTTGAAAGATTGTGAACCTGTCCTTTAATGCTGTTATTTTGTAAGAATGAGAACCATTCTAACTTGTTTGCTTTAAGTTCAGTGTTCAAGGATCGTTGGTGTTATTTTTGCATTCCTTATCAAAGACAGCTGTTTAATTCTCATACAGCAGTTCAGTGACCTGTTTTACGTGTAAATAAAGTAGGGAACTGAAGGAGGGGTGTCTAAAGAGGTGATATTTCACAATGAGGCGTGCTGCAGCTTTTCTGGTGTTGCTGCTCTGTCTGTACTGGACGAGGGCTCAGGGTGAGAGTGGAGGGGTGACAGGGAATGATATCACTCAGACGGAGGTTCAGTCTGAGATCCTGGGTGTCAAAGCAACCAGTGATCAGACCAACATCACCCCTGTATATTTCTATGCTACAGTTAGTAGAAACAACACATTTAATGTTTATTTATGTTATGATGTGTGTAAAGGACATGAATATTGGCCAAAAATATCATATATAGATATTTTAAAATCCCAGTACCAATATTGGTTACTGCCTCAAATCCTCAATCTTGTGTCACTTAGTTTGAATCAGACTCTTTACATTCAGTCTATGGTTTAAATGAATATGTAGATAATGTTCTTTTCTTTGTTTGTCTGTTTGTTCCAAAAATAATGTTGCCAGAAATATAAAGTGCACCATTTACTGTGCAACAATAGTGTGTTTACAGCAGCAGATGGAAAAGAAAGCTTTCATGAATTGAAAATGTCCCAAATTATAGTTTTAGAACAACTGAGAGGGGTTTCAGGGTGAAAGGACAAATACAAAAACTGCAGAATATTCATATTTTTTTTACTGCATGATAGCTGGAGTGAACGGTACTGGCATAATACTAAACCCAGCATATATCCTTATCTTTATGACTCATTCTGACTTGACTCTGACTCATGCTGCCAGATTTAAGACCCAAACTTGATGCAAATACAACCTGACCGAACATTATATTTTAGTCAGAAGTACCGGACTAAACTTGACAGTGCAGAACAGAACTGTGCAGGTACACTTGCCTGGGTCCAGACCTTTGAATCTATCCACTCCCCCAAGTGGAGTTGGCATACAGACGTAATATGAAGAATTAAGAGTGATTTCTATTAAACCTGAAACCAGAAGAACCTGAATCTGACCAGAACTTGAAGCTGTACAAGACAAAACTCTAATATTCCTTATAAGCACACCAAGCTAAAGCCAGTAGTGTTTCCTGCCATCAATCAAATTAAATAAGAGAGCCATGAGAAAAGACTGGGTCACATTTCTTCCAGAAAATATGAAGCAGCAGATTTTCACAAAGATCAGTTTTCAGCACACACAGAGACAAGACAGGGCTAATCTGATTTATCACATAATGTATTCCTGAAGTATTCATTCCCTCTGGGCTGCATAGTAGGTGGGCTCCGGAGTGCTAATTGCCCTTATCAAACATGAAAAGTTATTTGCTCTAATCATGTAACTCATAATGGCATAATTTCAGTAGAATTACCATATGCAATAAATGTCATGATTGACTTGTAGATATTTTTGTCTGTGTGTCCATAAAAGCATATTTTCAAAGTGGATAATGTATGCAGATACTTCTCTGGATCATTATGAATTTGTATTTTAAATATCTGATCATCAGACAATGTTTTTGATCTATATACCCTAACAGACCTATCAGATGAACTCAAGTGCATGTAAGAGTCAAAAGAATTAACTTTATTATATGCATGTTAATACACACAGCTGAGTATTGAATTATTGCTATAATTGTCTTTTGTGTTATTATCCTTATTTGGTGATTGGATAGTGGGTTATTGTTTTAGAAAATGTAAATATTGAGACTTACAGTATTTAGACTAAGTGAATCCTTAACACCACAGAGAGTTGCACAGTAAAATCTAAAAAAAATTAAAAGAGAAATGGAAGCTGCCAAAAGAAAAATTACAAAAGCACATAAAAAGATTAGGGGTGGGGGAGGGGGGGTCTGAGGAGCAAAAGGCAAAATCTACAACTGAAGGGAACAGATCAAGGATTGCAAAGAAATTGGGCACCCAGAGAAAAGAGAGATTTGCTGACTTCCTCTGACAAGATGAGAACAGTCGCTTGATGGCAGGGAGAAAGGGTACAGTCACAAAAAACAAAAGCAAATAACAGAGGCGTGTGTTAGTTATACCCTTGACTGAACTCCATCTGCAGTATAATTCTGAAATGCAAAAGTCCCACAGGCTGTGTCACAGACAATTTGTTCAATATTGTCCTGTCTTTGTAACACAGCCAAAAGTGTTAGACGGGCACACTGAAAAACTGCAGCACAAAGGTCTTCTCAAAACCCCTAGCATTTCTCAGATCTTGTCCTCTTGTGTGCAGTCCAGACAACAAGTCATGCATGTGTCAAGTCTGTGCAAAGTGCTACTACAATGAGGTAGAGGATGCAATACCCCAGGTAGAAGAGAATGTGACCTGGCAACCTCTACATTCATTTTTTGTCAAAGAAGCAAAAACTGAAATATGTGCTGAACTGTTTAACCTTTTCAATCAGAAGCTCAGCAGCATAGGCAAAACCACTATACAACTGGTTGCACCAAGGCAAGGAGCACAGGGCTGTAAGAGAAAGCCTAAGAGAATATAAAATAGTCCTCCATGTGGATTTTTCATAGAACTTCTCCTGCAAACTTAATAGTAAAGTGCAATCTTTCATTTTGGAGGGAGCTGGAAGCAGGCCACAGACCACACATGTGTGGTTTATACAACAACTGGCTCACAGTCCTATGCTACCATCCCTGCATCCCTTCAGCATGATGAGAGAGCCCACTTGGGCCCACTTGGAGCCAGTGCTGAGGGATGTGATGGGAATTGCAATCCATTTCCTACAATTTTACATGTGATGAGTGACGGTCTAGTCACTCAGTACTTTAATAAAAATAATTTATATTGCTCAGCATCGTCCCCTTCCTATCAGGCTTCCAGCAGGTGATCGAAAACTTTTCTGAGAAGTCTCACGAAAAATCCCCCCCAGTGGAGTTAATGGTGCAGTCAAGTGTACTGCTGACTCTTCAGAAGGGTGCAGATGTCCAGATCCCAGAAGATTTTCACAGCCTCCAAACAGAGACAAAATCTGACATCAAGTTCTTCAGGCTGAGTAAGGAAGACATCAAAAGATTTGATGAAGTGGTCCCCGAGGTTGTGCCCCCTGTAAAGGGAACTTTTGGCGATGCACCAGCTCATCTCCACTGAACCAGGGCAAATCATGCACAGGGAGTTCTCCTGCTGCTGCAGCAGCCCGCGTATCTGCCAATGCCACAGTGGTCAACTTGCAAACAGCCAATACCCAGGCCAGTGCCCAAGACGATAATGATCTGAGTGGAAAGGTCGTCTTAGTGAAATATGAAGGTTGGCCGTTCATTGGACAGGTTCTTCATGTAATTGGTGATGAGATTGAGGTGAGCTGCATGGAGTAGTTGGGAAGAAAATATAAGTTAACTTGGCCCCATCCTGCTGATTTTTTTTTTTTTACTACACAACTGATGTGCTGAAGGTAATCTCAGAGCCAGAGCCTCTTAATTCACGACACACACAGGTAACTCTTGCAGATGTGGACTGCTTTAGCACACATTGCTAATGAGATATTGGCCCTCTACAAATGATTAACTAACAGTTCAAAATGTTTTGAAATATTTTGTCAAACATGACTTCATTGACATTAAATCACAACTCATTTTTATTTAATATGTAGTTGTTAGTAGTTGTAATTGTAATGTAGTGTGGCTAGTAGTAGTTTTGAATTCCAGTTGCTATGAATTAATTGTTTAAAAATGTTGCAATACTTTGGTTGAATGTATTTGGATGTTTGAGATTACATTTTTCAATGGACTTAATGTTTCTGTACCAAACTTAAAAAAAGACCAAAAACACCTAAAGAAGAGGGATTATTGTATTTACATTCACCAGGTGGACAGAAACACAACTCCAAATGGTGTTATAATTGTAACTGCTGGATGAGTTAAGAAGCAAGTTCACCATATAAACCTAATAGGCAATCATGTGTGTGTATTTGTGTTCAACTTGTTTCCACTGCCCCCAAGTGGCCAAAAATCAGTGAATGCAAGTTTAAGCTAATTCAACTGTTTAGCTAACTGGTTCAACCAATAACAATGTATCACTTTTAGCTATTTCCATGCATCCTTTACTTATGTTATACTTGTAATGTATATTTTAAACATTTGTCCATAACTATTTAACTAACAACAATTATCTAACAACTTCTTGTCCACTAGTCTACGTTTAAGGTAACTGTTTGGAGTAAGTAGATTCACATAACCTGCCATCTCAAAATAGCCTTGTTAATAAAACATTGTACAAAGTTATGCTGCTAAATAATAATAATATAAAATCCTTAGCTCTGCAAGCCTGGTTAAAAGGAAAACGCTAATGGTGCTGACAAAGGATTTTCTTTTCACAGATAGGTGAGAAATGGTCCAATAATGCAGCAGCTGTGATTAGCAAGACCTTTGTAGAGGCTCGGCAATGCCATCAGTCCTGCTAAAGCCAAGACAAGGATCCAATAATGTACTCACACGGGACTTCTGGAGAAAGAAAACACAACACTGAGGTTTTATAAGGTTTGAGAGATGTGGATGTGTTTGTGTGTATTTTTTTTTCTTGTATACACAACCTTGTCAGGACCCATAGTCCTCATGGGGACCAAAGCATAGTCCTAATGAGGCAAAACGTCATTTCTGAGGAACCGTGGGTGTGTGTGTGTGTGTGTTTTGTGCTTATGCATTATATTGTACACATATTGGTGTGTATTTGTTGGCAACTTGTTTATAGTGGGTGGAGTTTATATACCTTGCTGTCCAATAACATATAACCCTCTGATATTCACCTTTATACAGTAGAATGGCTGCTCATAGTGACTTTCCTGACGTTTGTGCATCTTGTTTTTCACAGATTTTGCTTTTTAAAAGGTCTCCGAGGCTATGTGACATACAGTATATAAAACACACAAAAACACAAGGTCTGCCTTTCAGTTAGTGTCCACATTAAAGGGAAAAGTTCCAGAGTTAAATTAAAATCATTGCAATTTAAGCACAATTTTTCGTGATTTTGGAATGATGTTTATCAATCTATAATCTATGATCTGCAATGTCAAAACAGTACCATTACCCCTATATAGGAGGCAGTTAAATTAAAAGGTCAATATCTAAAATCTTTTAGGATCTTCAACTGCCAAACTACTGGTGCAATTGTAGGGATGATTTCTGTTGTTAATTGGCCTTAACAGCTGTTTGCATCATTCATGGAGGGATGACATGTTTACTGCTGCCTCGTTTATATTTTTATTGGCTATGATGAGTTTACAGTCAGGTCTATGAACCTAATTACAGGGATGAATCTCACTGCCTTGTGTGGAAAGGGGCTCTGTTCGCTTTCCTCGAGAAATTCATATTTTCATATTGGTATCTTCATAGGTTGAAAGCCAGTTGCTTTCATGCAGTTTTCATGAGGGTGCTGGGAAAAGCTGTATTGGTTGGTTTACAGTATGAGCTACAGCTAATGCATTACAACTAGACTTGGTCTTGATTTGCATCCTGTCCCCAATCGCTGCTGAAATCCATCCCATTAGGCGGCTTTTCAACTTTTGAATTAATATACCCTCCGCAAGCCTCCTCAGGTTCAAATTCTCAGAACCTTTGCATAGATTTTTTTTTCAGGAAATTAGTTTAATAGACAGCATTTTTATTGTTGAGACAAAGGCAAATATAAAGTTGCATCCTAATGTTGAGACAAAAATCAAAGAGGATACCTTTAGGAGAGAAAGCAATAGCCCTTGTGCATGGTTCTCCAGTCAAGAAAAAGCAGTAAATTGCAAGCAGCATTCTGTTCCTCTGAAGTAATACATGAAAACGGGTCATGGGTGAAAAAGGTGAGAAGGATACGACCCCTCTAGGGAGGTTAGGGCTTGAAATCATCAATCTGATGCATTTTGAGAGGAAATTCAAGCAGAACTACAACCCGACCCCGTATAAGCAGCAGAAGACGGACGGAGGACAGTACAGTTTGATGAAAGTGCAAAGATTAAAAGAAACATGTTCAATGTAAATTTCTGCTTGAAAACCACATCTTTATCCCATTTATATGGAAATGGTTAAATACACACACAAACACACACACACACACACACACACACACACACACCAATACAACAGACAACTAGTTTACTAGTGCACAAGTGTGGATGTAGTAGTTGTTGGAAACTCCTGTACTTGCACAGGATTCACACTGACTGATAAATTCAACACCAGACTCTCAGCACATGCAGTGAATGTGTGTGTGTGTGTGTGTGTGTGTGTGTGTGTGTGTGTGTGTGTGTGTGTGTGTGTGTGTGTGTGTGTGTGTATTATCAAAACAGTCTACACTCAGATATGCAGAAACACTTCAAAGAATAGCAAACAACCTGTTTTTAGAATCTCCACAATATCAAACATCCCAACAACAAATGTTTTCAGAGTCATAAAAAAACACAATGCACATTAACAACACACACACACATACACACACACACACACACACACACATTGGAGTAGTTCCCTTATGCAATGACCTTTCTCCTAGCAAACTCCTCCACAACATCTCTAAAGTCCAGCAGGTCTCTGACAGGTTCAGACTATTTCCAGTAATGATAAAAGGACTTCAGGCTCATTTTTGATTCTCCCCAAATGAGAAAATGAGCGCTCCCCCTCACAGTTTGTCACCGGCAACGTGAGGAACATCCTCAAAGCCACATAAACATTAGGGAAGACTAACTGCACTGGCCAAACTTCAATCTGGTTTTCAGCATGTTTGAGGGAGACTTGTCTGTTTTCAGCCAACATGAAGGATCGGAACTGCAGACACGTAAAACACGCTGTTCCGCCTTCGGGACGGACCGGAAGTTGGGAGGTAGCCACAAGTTCTTCTGAATGTTTTAAACACCAACCCTTAAACATATATATTCATGCCATACATTGTTGGAAAGCTTAGATTGTCCTGATTCATTCAAGACCACTCACGACTTCTATGGTTGCTCACAGCCGTAATAGTATTAGCGGTTAGCTCGGCTAGCCACTTAGCTAAAGTAAGAAAAGCTATAATGCTACATACCTTCAAAGTCTTCCCTTTATCCACAACGATCATCTTATGACTCAGGACTTTCTGTACAGCTCGCCAAGTATCCATTCTTGTGAAATATGAAATCCGTTTCCATAAAACCGGAATACTTTCCTCAATATGTCCATGTATTTAGTCCAACACGTAACGTAATAACACACATAACAAACATATATACGGTCCGTTTACGTCATTTCCTGACTCCTGCGTGCATCTGTGGGACACGTGACTGTTTCATACAACACCACACACACCAGCCAATCAGTGCTTAGGATGAGGCAGCACATGTCTCCAAAGCCAATAAGGACATGTGACCGGCGACAAAATGGGTGACAATAGGTGCGTGTATGTATTAATCGTCTATCTATGGTATTAATGAGGTCTACTCACATAAAAAAAAACACCAAGTGACGGAGGCCACTTGACACCCCCCCCCCCCCCCCCCCAAAAAAAAAAAAAAAAAAACAAACAAATTCTCATCGGATCTGCATGATTCACGTAGGACATCTATTTTGGTTTCAAAACGGCGAATTTCGCTGAAAGGTGAGTGATTTTCATGTCTGAATACCTGCAAATTAGTATAGACCTCTCTGTATCAGACTTACAGACTAAGCAGTAAACTCAGCTTATGTTGGCTTATTTGTGAGACATCTTTATTGTATTTATTGTAAGTGACTGCCAAAGTAGAGTTGATCAGATTCACTATTTCCCACACTGTTGCCCTTTTCTGCCCATATGTGAGTACCCCAAGTCAGTCCTCACCTATATTTTTGCATTAACATAAAAGATACTGCATCAGTTATAGATGCCAGCTATCTTGACATCATCACAATCAGCATGTAAAGTCAACTTTAACTTTCTGGTCTTTTTATAAACTGTAATTCAGAGTGTGCATGTATATGTTATTTGAATAATTTTCATGTGAGCCAGGTTAACTAGCCACTTAGCCTTGTGTGACAGGAAATATTCATATGTAAAATCACTAAATAGAAATTGCACTCCTGTTGTGAATTTATAATGTAGGCTTTGAACAGTCTTTACCAGGCAATGTCAAAATGTGACCGTTGTCATCTTCATCTTGATTCATCTCTCATCTCCTCACAGATGCAACATAAATAAAAGGCATTTCAGCTTTATTATTCGATGTTTTGAAGAAACTGCATCGCAATGGGCAAATCTTGGTGTGACAAGTGGCACTTAATACCATCAATCAACAAAACAGATCCAGAAATTTGATCTACATTTCCAAAGGCTGCTTTTACATGTTTTAGATTGAATTCTTCCTTCAAAGACTTTCCACAAATGTATCTTTGTTATGTTCTGTCTTTCACAGCGGACAAACTGTGGAGGAGAGAAACATCCCTGATATTTCATGCCATAAACATAAGGTAAGTGCCTCCGCCGCATATAAATAGCATCATTTCATGCCAGCCATCATTACACACCAGCATCATTAAACATTGCCTCAGTCAATCAGACCTCCACAGAGAGCCTCTGGCCCAGGTTCACAATGTCAGTTAAACTCTCAAGCCTGCAGCTGTCTAGGGTCCAGTGGTGGATATTTTTGTCCTTGCATGGCTGTAATATAGTTTTATCGATATTATATACAGAGACACCTGGACAATGTTTATTTTGTCCTACAAAATAACTGGCCCATCATAACAATGTTCAGAGGTTATAACTACAGTTTAACAGCATTTGGATCCAGCTTACAAAATTATTCATTTTAAAAGTTAAGCGTGCATCACTGTATCTTCTTGCATCACTGTATCTTCTTATTTGTGAATAAAAATCAGAAAGCAGTTTCTCTCGAATGGGAAGTGTTTTTGTGGGGACAATCTGGCCTCATAGAGTGAACACTGCAGTTGAGTGAGCTTTATCAGTTTATGCTTTCATTCTCCATGTCTGCACGTCTCAATAATTCTGTATGGGGGATATTTTCACATGAGAAAGTTTCAGACTATATGCCCAGAAACACAAAAAAACCTCAAAGAAAAAACCTGTCAATGCAGAGATAAGAAAGAGATAAGTGCTACACCTGAAGCACCTAGCATCAATGCAAAGTCTGGTCCCATGGAGCAAAGTATTATTCAAGCTTTCAGCTGAATTATAATCACTGAACTAAGGTTATTGACACCAAAGTTGAAACTATTCTGGAAACCATTAAGGAACAGACCTTGCAATTGCTGATGTGGAGGCTGTGGCTATGTCCTCTGAAGCTAGGTTAGCATTTCTTGAGAAACAAATGCAAGACATGTTGGAACACATAGATGATTTCACCCATCCCTAATCAATGTCCAAGATTGCTAAAAATGAAGATCCATAATTTCACAGATAAGTAGCATGTAACAGAGGCAGGCCATTGGTTCTGACCCCACTGTGCTAACCAGCACACAAGAGGCCCAGGATCTCCTTAAACAACCTTTCGGTGGATGTGGTCTGGTAGATGACATAAAGGCAAGACTGAGGAAAATGATAATGGGCCGTGCACTACTGTAACAGCCAACTTTAATGGTGGCTGTGGATGGGACACAGACAAGATTTTACACTTTTGAAAGAAGTCACTTTGTTTGTCTGTTCACTGGAGCAGGGACATGGAGGCACTTCTGCGTAGTAACATGTCAAGGAACATTAGCTGAACTAAATAATGCACATGTTGAGTGAGTAATAGGCCCGTTTATGTTCTGATTTTGAACTGATATATTTATATTTACATATACTTTGCCAGTGCAGTGAGTTATGGCCACCGTGAACAAGTTGTTTTTGTTGCTAAATTTGAGTGCCAGGGAAGAACAGGATGCAGCCTTATTAATTTTTTATTGACTTATCTCTTTTGTTTTGGATATGAGGCTGGTGTGCAGAGACTTTGAAAACTTACAGCCTCGGTATAGAAGAGGTTTGAAATCCCCCGCAGGTTAGGTAGCAGAGACAACCCTCTGAACATTAGGTTTTTATGTTTTTTTATGTTGTTTTGTTTGCTTGCTTTTTGTATAATAGTTTTTATTCTCACTTGCTATTTTTTCAACTCAATGACTGTATTGTGTCATGAGGTTTAAAATTAATGCTTCCAGTAAGCTATGCATCTATACATAGTGCTTTGAGTTTGACAGTTTGACAAGTAATAAGCAACATGGTATACATGGTGTGTACATGATATATAAGAGGGGTTCATAATGCTATTAAAAGGCAAAGAATACTTACATTTCTGAAAAAAGAATGGACTAACATTGCACAAGAAACCCAGCTTAAATTACAACGGGGGGTGCCAACCTGCTCATCAGGGGGAATTTAACCATTCATTCACATTCATACACCGTTGGTGCAGCAACGGGTTAAGTGTCTTGCCCAAGGACACATCGACATGGAGCTGGACTGGAGGAGCCGGGAATCAAACCCCCAATCTTCCAACTGGAGAATGACCACTCCACCTCCTGAGCCACAGCCACCCCTCATACACCCCAAGAAGCTGTGCAGAAGCTGTGGGCTATGCTTGTGTTTCCCTACTTCCATTATTTCTTGGGGGGTTTTCTATATAAACGTGAGACCACTGAATATTAAGAAATAAGTTTATTTCTATATAAGAAGGTATAGATTTTACAAAATTTGTAAAGTATATTAAAAGATTGTCTGCAAATAAGTTACATGTATATTGTTGTTTTAAGTTTCTCAAATTACATGTTTTTCTGTTTTATGTAAAGCACATTGAATTGCCATTGTGTATGAAATGCGCTATATAAATAAAACTGCCTTGCCTTGCCTTACCCATACTGACATCTGTAACTTTTGGATCTGATTTTCTTTTGTCTATTGCTAGGGCAAAAATAAGTGGGGAGAGTGGGCAACCCTGTATAGTACTGTTACCTGCAGATAAGGCATTAAATAATCCACAGCACAATGTTAATTGACAATCCTGAATGATCTCCTGTTTGAGAAATTGTTATTTCTAACTGCTGTAAACATGTCTGTCACTTAGTTTTATGAAGCCATGCGATGCACACCCTCTGTCACTGTACAGGGGGTTAAGGGCACATGGGAGAAAGAGCCATCTGTAGCAATTGATGACAAACAGTGGAAAGATATCTTTAGAATCAGTTTCAGTTTGTAATCATGTCAAAGCAACACAGATTATACAAAGAATGCATATATCCTCCAATTGTAGACATCATCTCTCACACCCATGTGCCTTAAATGCCAGACAGATATTGGCACTCTGACTCACTGTCTTTGGTCATGGTCTGTAAACTGCAAAGGTAGTTGTCTAATGTGTTATCTGAAATAGAAAAAAAATATTAGCTTTGGAACTGGAGATGGAGGCAGTGTCGCTCATCCAAGCAGATATGTAACATCAGAAAACATTAAGAGACTGTACTGTATTCTTCCCTATGTTGTGAGGAAAAACACTTTATTGCAGTGGATTAATGAAAAAGCACAAATTGTGAACGGTCATTATAATACATTGCATTAAAGATCTCTTCTATAAAATTTGGGAACCTTATCTGGGGTTGGTGTCTCTACCATCAAGCAGCAGGACTTTTTTGATTGCTCTTATTGCACTCTTACTTATGAAGTTGTGCATATTAAACTGTTTTTGGTTTGTATGGTTGTTGTTATTATTTAGATCCTGTGGATTTCATAATGCATCTGTCTTTTATTTGTTATAAAAGTGAAAATCAATAAACAACCAAAAAAGTATAAAAGTGTTTTGCAATGACAAGCTTTGTATGTCCAAGCTATATCACTACATGGCAGGAAAGCTGCTTGTTTGAGTGATATTTGAGCAACTCTTAGGCCTGAGCTCTTAAACACACAGTGATATGTTGTGTAAAGCTTAGATACACAACTGTAAACTCCTCAAACAGAGAACTTGAGGCTGTTTGAGTCTCTGTGTTGCAATCCTCAGAAACATCTTAGATTAAGTGCTGCAGCTTGATGTGCTTCCACTGTGAGAGGTTATGTGATTGCATTTCACTCTCCAATGAATTGGACATTTTCCTTTGCCATTACTCAAACCGTGGCAGATGGGAAGTGAAGTCATCAGCATGCGACGCCTATAACGTCTGAACTCAGTTGATGTATTCTGAGGCGGGGTGGTGCTATAATCAGACCTAATGGAAACAGATGTTGTGTTCCATGAGACATGGCATCTCTAGCACAGTGTGCTGGCTGCCAGGCGCTTAGTTCAGGAGAGACATCTTGCTGCTTTTCATCTCCACACTCACTTCACATCAGAAATAATCTTCAGGGAACGATGTCGTAAATAACACCCTTAGTAACTCAGGCAATGTGTGAAAACAAGAAAGGATCCTCAAATGCATCACATGTACACACACACACACACACACACACACATACACACATATGCGCCATGTTTTTCCCATTTCTCTATACACGGAAGAACATAGAAAGAAACAAACAAATTGCCTTCCTCAATAGCCCAGGCATAACTGCACACAAAATTACCTCTGAAAGGCCAGGGGAGAGGCAAAACAATTTCCTGACAAGTGCAAAGCTGTGGGTGCAAAAGCGGGGGTTGAGAGACAAAGAATATTATTATGCATAGCCACTATGTTGTCTAGGAAACTCTAATTGGAAGTAATTTTGCACTCAGTTCTAATAAAGCTAATGGGAGCAGAGGTATCATATCATGGTTTGGCACATTCCTCTTTTTATTGGCGTGGATTTCTGGAAGCAGGAGCAGGGTGTGTCTGTGCTGTCAGTAAATGTGCAGCTCTGAAAAGGCTCCTTTAGCTGCAGCAGTTGAAGTCAGGATAGAGGAAAAGAGTCTCAACTGACCGACAACAGTGCCATCAAACTGATGACATCCCGACTCTGTCACGAGCCATAAAGAAGGCAGGAACAGCAAGATGGAATCCATTATCCCCTCCTCTCCACTCCAAATGTGGCATCGGCAGGCACTCAGAGCTCTCCTCAATGCCTTGTGAAGACATCTTACAATCAATGGGCTTTAATTACGTCCATTTTCCCTCTTTTTTCCCCTCAATAAAGAGGAGAAAATGTCTAAAGCTCAATCGAGGCTAATAACATTGGAAAGGAGCATGATGTTCATGTGGGTGGACAGGCAGCATTTGGGGAACAGTAAAAGAGGTAAAGGGTCATAAGTTCATCATACTGCAATTATCCACTATTCTTGCCATCAGAATAGGGTCTGTATAAGCCAGCTGCACTCACTGTACATTTAAGCTAGAAACATGAATTGAATTATTTAGTCATTTGATGGAAGAAGAAGAGCTCCACAAATATCTGATAACAGCACATTTTTTTATCATATGGTTGGTGCTAGACTGGATTGGCAAATCTCTCACGGTATTTGTACAATAACCTTAACCCAACCTTAACCTTAACCCTAACCCTAGACTGTAAAGAAATAATAGGCATAGCCTCTGTGATGACACCCATTGGCTTGTGGACTCCTGTTTTGAAGCGTCAAGTTTGCATTTTGACTGTCACCATGTTGTTTTTTTGGAGCCAGAAGGTGGAGCTGACTCTAGTTCTAGCTACTAGCATAGTTGGCATGGTGCATTTACAGTCTATGGTTAACTGTGATCATACTGTTAATTCTCACTAGTGAAAACAGGCTGAAAACCATTAAAACTAAATGTACTTACTGGAAAAAACGGTACAGACCAACATCAAACGATACTGGATTTTTGAGGCAAAAACTGACATCAATATTTCAGAGTTATATAAATGTATGACCTAAACATTTTTTTTCAAAATCAGGCTAACTCTATAGCTTCATCGTCAGTGTGGATTCGTATCGGTCTTCTCATTTAACTCTCAGCAAGCATCTTACTGTTAAAAACTGAACTTTGTAAACAGAGGAAGTAATGGCGACACTCTAATTCACCTCAAACAATTATTTGGCATTTCTGTTCTTCATACTTATCTTCTGACATGACCGAGAAAAACAATTCTGTCATAAACTGAAATTGGCTTTTAATGTCAGCAGTAATGTGCCATAAAACCAGATAAGAATCAGAGATGAGCATCAGAGCTATTCAACTCATTGTCTATATTAAAAAAAATACTGGTAAGTGGAGCTTTAAAAAAATACAGTATTGGTTAACACTACATCAGGTGTCAAAAGTAGCTGTCTTCATTTCATTAACACTGCCTTCTCATTGTCCACTGAGTGGCTCGTTATCGACCAGGGATCATGAATATGTAATGCAGTGTGCAGTTCATTTGATGTTGGCATCTAAGTCTCCAACGGGTAGACGATGGGTGTATATGAGAGAATATTGATCTGTTGCAATGGTACCATTCTTCCCCATGACAATAACAGCAAGAGAAAGACAGAATAAAAGAGAGTGAGTACATTATAGAAAGCATCAACCCTCTGTCTAAGCCTTAAAATAATCAGGATCATGCTCATTTTCAGAATGGCATGCTGCTGAGTCTCAATCCTCACTGATGTTATTCATTAAATCACCTACGTCTTATTCATTTTTAATCTGCTCTCCTCAGTTGCCAGGGCTGCAGTTGATTAGTATTCACTTATGAATTCAAAAAAATGAAGATGTGTCCTCCTCAGTTTGTCTGGCTTGTTGGACTAGCAATGGAAGTATATTCACATCAACTGGCATAGTTTAGTTTATTTTAACCCTGGAGCCTTTACGTTTGTATTTCTGTTCTCTACTGTGCAATTATTGGGTTGGTATGTGATGAGTGAAACTGTAATCTAGGAAACAAGCTCAACTTTCAAGGTTTTTTTGGGTAGAAGGGACAGATGTCAGCATCCGACTGCCACAATCTTAAGAGTCTGATAAAAACTTACCAAGGGCAGAGAGTCAAGCTGTAGTCTTGACTGATGCTTTGAGTCACTGATGTCTGCTTGTGTGTCTGTGTTCATCAAAGTCAGATTTTGTGTCTAAGATATCACTTTTGATGGACGGATGCACTTCCTGACCGCCCCATTCAGATTCACGTGAAGGACAAATTTCACTTTTTCCACTTTAGTTCAGTAGTTTTTAAGAAGTGTAGGTATGAAATCATTATACTACCCCCATCTGATGAAGCTTAGAGATGGGAAAAGCTGTATTAAGTCCCTCTAAGGTTGCTGCACCAAACATCTGATGAAGGAGAGATGAATTACATCTTGGCAGCATCTTCCATATGCTTGCCTGCCTCCCACTAGGCAAGATGCAATCTGTCTTTTCAAGGTGGGACCTCTCCTGTGGTGATGGAGTACCTTGAGGAGCCCTGTGGATGCAGAAATTGCATGACAAGCCTATTCTGAACAGCTACTTACAGACGACTGGTCCATCTTTCATTTCATGAATGACTTTTCCCATGTTGCTCTTTATCTCCAGCCCTTCTGAATAAAATATGCAGAAAGCTGAGAGGCCTTTCGATAGGTTACAGAGGAAGCAAAGTTTTGATTCCTTTGGGGACCCTGTGTGTAGAGACTGAGATGGCTCACTAGATATCTGACTCTTATCAGAGAAAATCTTATCAGCAGAGGAGTGATCTCACTTTTCCAACTGGACGCCAAAGTCAGTGTGAAGGTTGTTGCTTTGAGCTGTGAGCCATGAGAGGATTTTGGTAGTTATGTGCTCTCTGTTGAAATTACAAAATCACAATAGAGTCCATTCACAGTTTTCAGAGGTTGTTGTATGATAAGAAAATAGAAGAAATGGTGTCAGGGGTTTTAAAAAATGAATTCAGATCTACACAATAGATTTAATAAGTGAAAGAAATCTCCAAACATGCACTGACCTTGAAACAACAAAAAGCCAAGGTCACCTTGGACTGTGTGCTTGTAAGATCTTGTTGTTGTCGAGAGTGTGTCTCTTCCAGAATGGCAATTTTAAAAATGACACAAAATGCGACAAGCATTAGTGCGGATGGTATTCATACAAACAGAATACACACACACACACATATATATCACACTTACAGTTTCAAGTTGCTCTCCTGATGCTCTTGCCTTTGATTCCTAAATCCTTTGTTACCCTCTCTCCTGTTAAATTATTCATGTCAAGATGATGGTGTGACTCTTTCCATAACCAAATGTGCCAGAGTCTATCTCGTCTCTTGTCACTTTGTTGGGTAATTATAGCAAAGGAAGCTGATTGGTCAAAGACATGCTGATAATTCCAGTAAACTAAAGCATGTCTACAGGAACTGGAATCGGTTGCTATGCCGAATCTAAAAGTATCATGGGAGCTATTTTCAATCATTCTTGCCTTCTTACCTTTCACACTACACATGGGTTAGTCCCTGAAGTAGAAAAAAAAGAATGCTCAAGAGGGTATTCTTCAAAGTGATTATGTCCACTTTTGCACTCGTCGCCACCTTGTAGCCAGTAGTACTAGTGCCAATAATGACAGTGAAGAACTCTCTCTCGGGGGCTTCTGCTTTGAAATTGCCTGCCAGTCTTTGTACAAATACGTTAATGACATAGTCATACTGGGTTTAGCTACTGTCATGTCCTGTAGTCATCCAAGACTGGATGAGTATGTATAGGACAAAACAGTTGAGTAGGACATGACAGGACATGATTGTAGTCATCCGTGATGGCTATATGAAGGCAGCGTATGTAAGACAGAATATAATACAAGAGCTACACCTATGACTTTTAAATATTGGTGAGTTTTCCAGTGTGAGAAGAGATCCTCATAAATAAAAGTAACAATCAGAATTAGTTAGATGGAATTTAATATAATATAATCTAAAATAAAGGTACTGCAGAAAAATGGCTCCTGTAAGTACGATATGTTATATTTGGATATTGGATTATTATATTGGATAAACCTTGATTTGATGATTCCTGAAGTGCTTTATATAATGTTGAACAGTTTCATCTCTAACAATACCTCAAATTTTTAACTATGATTTTCGTGTACATAACATATCATCCTGAAAAACAAACTAGCAACTAAAACTATTAAATACACTTTCTGAAATAAAAACAACAACTCTTCAAGACTGAGCTTAAAAGAGCTGAGTCAGCATACAACACTTTATATCTAATAACTAAATTAACTGCAAATCGTTTTTTAACTGAATGTGATTTTAATAAATGTGCCATTTTGTCTTTTTGTGTGCACCTATGTTATTGTATTGTATCTCTCAGTGAGTTATGCACCAGCAAAACACTATTTCTATGTTTGCTTGAATTAATGGACAATAAAGATTTCTTGACTCTTGCTTCTCTTAATACTTAAATACAGTAATTGCAGTGGAGTAGAAGTATAAAGTAAAATATTCAAGTATACATATAAAAGTACATATGTAAGTATATATAAAGTACTTACGCACAATATTTGAGTAACTTCATCACAGATAGTCAGACCCTTAAAACAAAAGTAATATCTCAATGTAAAATACTCCATTAAAAGTAAAGTACATATTTATTTTTCAAAACAGGGTATTTTTATATATGTCTTAAAAATATATCTGAAAAGAGTTCTTTAAAAAGTGACTCTCTTCACCATGAGCATCTAAATTTACAATTTTCATATATTGTTAGGCATGGCTGGAATACCGACTGAGCAAACCCAGCAGCTGACCCAGGGACCCCAAAAAGACCATGTTTTAATATGTGGCAGTTTTTTTTTATGTGGCAAATTTATCAGTAATTTTTTTGGGGATTACTAAAATCAGGGCCATCACATAACATTCTGCCTTCTCTCCTGATCTTGATGCATGCATGTATTAAAGATGTCAACATGTAGCTTTAAATGAAATTTTAAGAACTACAGTGTTCGCCCCCTCGAGTAATTGCTCTAATGATGCTCATTGGTGATAAAATGAACAACAGTCAGTAAATTGCACTGTTTGTCTGAAAATATGGAGGTCTTATGAGCTTTCAGCCTTTCAGATGTAAAAGCCAGCTGTGAAAACACTGCAACCCTTAAATATGTGGGAGAGGCTGCAAGACATGCTTCAAGTGCTGAGAGTGCTAAACATAGGCGTTGTTAAAAGGAGACCATCATCATTAGGCAATTCTCTTTGAATTAGCAGAGGAGTTGAAAGGGAAAAAACACACACAGAGAGAAGCAGGGGAAATGTACTTCTTCCAAATAGTAGTTTTAATGGGACTATATTCCTGTTGCAAAAAGCAAAAATGAGATAAGTGGTGTTACGCATTTTAGAGTTTTTGTTCCTGGGAAATAACTGTTATTTTCTAATTGCTTATGCCTAAAAAGTATAGAAAATGGTTATTATTCTCTTCAAACTTTGCTTTTGTTACCCAGGTGGTAACATTTTAAAATTTACCCATTTTAATTCACATAAAGTCAGTCCTATGACTCAAAATTAAGACGTATATTTATACTGAAGTTACACAAAATTACCTCAAAAGATTTATAGGTTTTGAGATTCACAATTATACTGTAAATCACTTTGATGAATCAGCCTCCAAATATAGTCATCTATCATCATATCTGGTGATTCACATGTTTTTTTTTCCTGACTTCATTTGAATAAAATGTGCAAATTGGCCCACTTTCTCGTTGGAAATAGGTAAGGTAGGTGATAATATATCACTTTCCTGGTCACAAAAGCAAAGTTTGAAGGGAATAATTGTTACAAGTGCAGAGAACAGCAGGCACAGGGACTGAAATATATCTTTATTTCACCAAATGTGCAAGCAAAACTGGCAGCTTGGAACAGGACAGGACTAACAGAACAAAACAAGACAGAACAATGCAGCACAAAGGATTCACAACAAACACTGAACTGAAAACCAGAACTTAATAAGTAACTGAACCAACGAGGGGATGAGGTGCAGGTGGGGAGATGAGTGGAGAAGCTCAGGAAAAGGGGGAGTGAGGTAATGAAATAGGAGAACAGACAAGGAGGCTTTTGGCTTGGGGGGGAAACAAGGGGAGCAGAGCAGAGCTGACGAGGCTAGATGCAGGGCAGGTGTGTGAATGAACAATGAAGGAAAATTATTATTAGATTAGATTATTAGATATGTTAAATATTATTATGATTATTAATTAGGAAGGATATGATCATATGAATGAGCAAAACCATATGATCAAAAAGATAGGACAACAAAAGCGTAACCCAGGAAACCAAAAGAACAAAAACACTAATAATCCAAAAACCATGACAATCAGTAAGTAATTAGGAAATGACATTTACTATCCAGGAATATAAAATCAAATGAAAAATTGTTATACAGTGTTATTTACTTTGGTTTTGTTTGGGAGTAAATAAACTATAAAAGCAGAGAGGAGTATCTGGTATCTGTGGACAGGATTTTTTTTTCTAGCACAAATAAAATAATCTTTCTGTACACAAAGAAGTTATTTGAAATATAGTAAATCCACTTCTGAAGCTCACACACTGACCTCAGAGATGAATTATTTATTTAACTTTGTTCTGCTTCATGCTGTCTTGTCTGTAACATCAAAAGAGCAGCTAAACAGAACAGTGCAGAGCGTATAAATAACCGATACAATGACCCGATTTTGTAATGAGCAGTAGAGCTACTTAACAACATGAATGTTTGGAATGATCCGTATATATCCAAATAGTCCAGTGAGGCTGCAGCTCTATTTCATAACCTGGGGTCAAATATCAAGAGTTAAATGAGGAGCTTGTACTGTAAATGAATTCATCTCCCAGTGCAGACCTGCTGGAGAGTGATAAACTGGAGGAACAGGAGCACACACACACACACACACACACACACACACACACACACACACACACACACACACACACACACACACACACACACACACACACACACACACACCACACACACACACACACACACACACACACACACACAAAGACTAGTAGGGTTGTCAAGCACCTACCATCCTCTCCTCGGAGCACCAGAGGCAAATCTAAGTCTGCCTGGATCCCACTCGGTTCCCACCAGATAGCGCAAAGCGAGATGCTGCTCCCTGCTCTGAGCCATGCATCGAAGAGTCTAACATGCAGTGGAGCGAATGCTCAATTTAGGGAGAAGAGGATGAAAGAGAGAATTCGGTGCTGAAACCGGGACTGGTAGGGGGATTTTTATTGATGCCCTGGGTGATTTTTTTATGCACACAAGCAGTAACCACCAAAGAGTAGAACAGCTCCAGTGAAACTTACCAACAAACCCCGTAATGACTTGTAGTCATGGAAGGCTGGAGCGCTTCCTTTTGTTTTGTGCATGATGTCAGCAGGTGTTTTACACACTCTGGTGAATAGACATGGTGCATGGGGAAAAATTGATTCATCACCAGAGAACTGTCTACATGCCGAAGTGCTCCTAGTCGTTCCCTTGCTTATTCAGCGTATTGATTTAAGAAAGTATAAACAGCCACCTGCTGTAGTTCAGTATCAAAGAGCAAGAAGTAGATCTTTTTTAAAGGCAGTGCTATGTGCTGCTTGGTTTAGTGTCAAGATTATAAAGCAGTGGAATGGGACGTCGACACACCACTTAAGTGTGTGTAATCTATATGTAAGAAAGACAGATTGAAGTCAACTGGGAGCACTCTGAAAAGGTGAGGAAAAAACATTAATGTACACTTGGAGCAATCAGTATCAGCTCACATTTCCTCCTATTTAATGGTGATACATTGAGGGAGGAAACCCTCATGATGAGCTATTGATTCCAGATCAATTAAAATGGCCTGACTGTGAGGAAACTCAGTGGTTAAATATGAGATTGATACCATAAACTTACAGTAAATCCATACGGTGTAGATCTCACATTAAGTGCATCAGTGTATGTTATTCTGGCTGCAAACAAAAGCCAGATATGGTACATAATAAAAGGAGCAGTCGGGCATCACGTTCACTATCAGCTTATTTCATGCCTTGGCAATAGACTGAGCAATCACACCTGACGGCTCCTGGACAACAGGCCTTTTGAGATGAGCCTTGCATTTTGTGCAGCATGGCAAAACAAATTGCCCTCTTTGTCAGGCTGTGTCATTAAGTCAGGCAAAGCGAAACATGCCATCCGGTTAAAGTGATAGGACACACAAGAGGGAGGAGGCAGGGTGCTCGGTCGGTGGAGACCAGCGCTGAATGCCAAATAATTCAGCTGTTTACAGAGTGCAAGGACGGCTGATAGCAGCTGTGTGAGGGGTGACTTGGTCAGGCTGATTGTATGGAGATGCTGGCAAATCAATGTTTCCCTACAGATGACACGGAGATGGAAAAATAGCAATTTAAATTCTTACCTTTGCTGTCCCATTAACCTTGTTGATCAGTTTAAGATATTATTAAACATAATGATTCATTCACTGACTATGTTCTATTGCAATATTGTAGCTGCAACAGTTTCTCAACTTTGGGTGTGTGCACTCCTAGTGGTCTGTGTCAGTACTGCAGGAGTTTCATTTGTTCATTTGTTGTTTATATATATATATATATATATATATATATATGTGTGTGTGTGTTAGTGTTTTCTCATTTAGAATAAGATAATCAGTGTTAGGGAGTAACTAGTTACATGTAACAGCGTTGCATTGTTTAATTACAAAATAAATGTAACTGTGACCCTTTGCCAAAAAAAGTATAATATATATATTTAAATTAGTTACTTATGAAAATGCAGATGATTACAAAGGGGGTTACACTTGAAGTTAAACCTTTAAGATTTTACTGAGGAGGATTTTATCTTCATTTTTTCATATTTATCATGTTATTGAATACATATATTGCTGTTTTTAATTCTTTGAAATCAACATTTAAAAAAAATATTTTGTAAATAAATCAGTACCAATTAAGCCCATGCTAGACTTTTGGCTTTTTTCATAAAATATATTTATTTTATATTCCAAAAATCTACATGAACTAATGAATACATGTTCAAATGAGAGATAAATGTTGCTTTATAAGAAATGATCTCCCTTATAAATCATGTCAGTATCCATGAAAAACACCTGAACTTAGATTTTGGTGCTTAATGGGTTCAGTTACCAACTTACTAACAGCTGAAAACACTCATTAGAAAAGTAATCAAATGTAATAAGTTACATTACTTTGATTAAGTAATTCAAAATGATACTTTACATATTACATTTTAAATAGGGTCATTAGTCATCTGTAACCTTCCCAACCCTGAAGATAACACAGACTGAAATCAGTAAGAGAAGCCTGATGTTGAGCCCACACCACATGATGAAAGCAGCATGACGACTACAGCTGTAGCTGGCTGTAATGTGTGACTGAACAATGACTCTTAGTGCTGTCGGTGTGGACACTTGCATCAATGTGTATTTTTTCTGGCGCAGACTAGAAGTTCATCTTTCCAAATGTTTCAGTGTGCACTGCAGGCATTTCAAAAGCAAATTCTCAATCGCCACGTACCTTGGCATCAAAAGTTTGTGGTATTTTGTTCAAGGGGGTGAAAAAAAAATCCTCTTTCATCTCTGACCATTTGGCTTCACCTACAAGAAAAAAAGTGAAGAACCACACCTGGCGAACTGTTTAGTCTGTATTAAAGATTCAACAGGCTGTGTACTTTTCATGGCACAGGTGGAATCACAGATGTGCAGCTGGAGATGTCATAAGTTTTCCTTAGGGAAGGGTCCTTCAACTCTTTACCTACAATACCTCACACAAGAAAAAGGGACATTATTTAGATTAGTGAATGAGTATCTAATCTAGCTAAGAGGCTCACAGGAAGAGTAGGATGTGCCAACTTTACACTCATCAAATACAATGTTTAACCTCTAAAAGGGATGTATTAGTATCATATACAGTAAGGGCCAAACTCTGAATTCATAACAATGTCTCATAAATGTTGTAAATGTGACATCCTCAATACTTTTTAGGATTACCAAGGCTAATGTAAAGCCAGAAACCAATTTGTGCATTTGTGAACCATTAAAAAGAGCAAAACACTTTCATCAAATTAATAAAAGGCAGAAAACATTTTAATAAATGGAGCACAGTAGGCTACAAATCAACAGCCCACATGCAAAATACAGTCCAACTAATCCAGATTGTTCACATACGGAGAGAGATCACAATAAATGACCAAAAAAAAAAAAAAAAAAAGAAGTGTAACAAAAACCTCAAAATGTTTTTTTTTTTCCTCTTTTCAATGTACAGATTTAATACATAGGACTCTTTAACATTTTATTAAGAAAAAACCATTCGCATAGCAAGCAGCCTCCGTTTCTTGATGACAGTGCAAAAGGCGTATTCTTTTGAGAATGGCATGATTCCTGGTGCACGGAAATCTGCAAGTTTTTCAGTCGGTGGATGGGGTGGGTGGTGGTGGGGTGGGTGGGGGGGTATAACAATACTCAGCCAAAACCTGAACAAATCCCTCATCTCGGCAGGTGCAATTACATCAGACGGGTCCACAGGCGTTAATCAGTGAAATTTGTGGAAATAATACCACAAATGCGATCAGCGGGGGGGGGGGGGGGGGGGGTTTCCAGTGCTTTCTTTGTTACGTGTCACCAGTGAGACAGTTTGAAAGGATTGGAGACAAGTTATTATGGGTCAACATGAGAAAAAAAACAACAATAACTTAATGATGAAGCTAAATAGGACTGTGTGGTGTAGAAAAAAGGGTGTATGATGAGAGAAATCGAAGTAGGCTCCACTAACCGGCTTCACACACATGCCACATAGTGACAAATAATGCTTGGGGGGGGGGGGGGGGGGAAACACAGTCATTTCAATACCACCACTCACTTTTTCTTTACAGGAATCGAGCTTATTTTGTGAGAACGGATAACGATCAGATATCCTTGGCCACTGGAGACTGTAGGTGTTTGTGTGCGATGAGAGGAGGAAGGGGCGTAGCGAGTATGATGATGGTGAGGAATAAAGAGGCCACGTTGTCAAACTCAATAGAGATGCACCAAAATAGGGAGAAATGGTGGATGCGCCGGTCAGGTAGGATGGATGGATGGATGGATAAATGAACAGAAGGCGGTTGTGTGGAGAGGAGGGGCAGGGCGGGGTAATGTTTCACGCAGCCGACCGTCGCCGGATGACAAACGCTCCCCTCTGCAGCTGTCCCAGGTAGATCCTCATCTTCGTACTGTCGCTTGTCTTTCTCACCCAAATCTGGAGAACAAAAGACAAGAGAGAGAGAGAAAATCCCTCAATAAAGTCGTTTGGAACTAAATGTTCTGAAGTAGCTGTCACAGGCGAGACGACTTGATATATAAAGCGCCATTTATCTACAAGCGGCCGGTTTGTGAGAAGACAGTAAAAATGCATTCCATGATTCCCTCGTGTGTAACTATAAATCAAAAAGGTGCTGCAGGGGAGAAATTCACATTATTTCATTTCAAAATGCTCACTGAAAAAAAAATAGGAAATTTATAAATTAGCACTACCAGTCAAACAATTAAATTCTGTTAAAAAAACTTCACTTCATATCCAAAATGAAAAAAAGGATAAGGCTGGACATATTCTTTTATTTTCCTGGCAAATATACAGAAAAATAAATAAAATAAAACCAACAATGGATTAAATTTATCTCTCAATACTTGACTTCCCTACTTTACTCTTTTATCTGTAGCACTCAGCCCCCCAAGCCCATTCATTCCTACTGAATACATTAACATGTGTATAGTTCATTTTAAAAAAAACAGCCAATTTACTTCTTCAATCAGTCGGGCTCTGCAGCTTTTAGCAAACATTACTTAAACAGGAGATTTAAAAAAAAAAAAAAAAAAATCTTTTATGCATTTTTTTTCTTAAAAAAAAAAAAAAAATCCAAGTCGAGGCACATCCTTTCATGTGTGACGGCATTCATCATTCATTGCACTTTATTCAGTTAGGACTATTTAATACTACATGTACTTCACTGTCTTTGTATCTGTCACTATTGTATACACCACAACCCTGAAGAAGGACAATTTCATTCCTCTCTATACTGACTACTGCATATGCTGAATGTGGAGTGAATAACAATAAATTCTTTCAAAATAAAACTACATTTCCCATGTCTGTGTAATAATGAAAACGGATCACTAGAGTGAGGCTCATTAATGTGTTTTAATAGTTTTTGGCAGTAAAAAAAAAAAGATAAAAAAGATAAAAGATGACTATCCTTTGAGTTGGAAACCCAGATCAGTATGACAGGAGCTGGATGAGAGCTAAAAAACCCACCTCGTTGGTCCCCACTGAGCTGATGACACAGCTAATCTTTGTGTTGTCCTTTGACTCTAGGTAGATGGCCTGGCTCTTGTGGTACCTGTCAACACACAAACACACACGCACACACACACACGCACACACACGCACACACACGCACACACACGCACACACATGCACACACGCACACACAAAGCATTAATTCAGCTTTCACAGTGAGGGATGAGGGATAGGCAGACAGGGGGTTCATTATACATAATTTTTCCCAGCTGAATAAGTACCATTCCTCTTGAGATGGCACTAAATAGATAATTGGACCGGAAAGTCAAAACAAAAAGTCTGTTTTTTTTTTTTAAACGGCTTCAAACTGTCAGAGGACACCACCAACCCAGGGGAAGAGACTGACAACCAAAGCATTTGATCATTAAGGCCCAACTGAAGAATAATGACGCATGTGTCTCCCTGCGGCTCTTTGAGAATGCTTTCCAATGCTACTGTCTGTTCTTTAGCAAATGAATAAATGAGGCTTTGCCTTGAAAGAAGAAGTGCAAAAACTTCCCTTGCTCGCTCCTCACAACTTCTGACTGTATCAGCAGCTAACAAGACCCGAATTCTCTCACATTTACAACTCTTCAAATGACTGACACGTCTGATGCCGAGTTCTGCTTTCAAAGAGAAGGTGCATGAGAGCTGTGGCTGGTCAAGGACTTTAATTCTCTTCGTATTCTCTCTACATTTTTTATGGTGGCTTCAAACACCACCTCTTATTCAGTGGTTCCTAAGTAATCGTATCTGTCTCTGAAGGCCAGACAAAAAGAGACTGCCATCAAAGTGGTGCTAAGAGCTAGCAAACACCAAAACCTTCAAACCAACAGAAGAGATACAATATATTTCTGTGGCAATGTCGCCATCTAGTGGTGACATGAGCTGCATCAGCCTGAGTGAGGAAAAATCACAATGCCTCTTTGGGTGGGTGGAAAATAAAAAACGCACCATCTTTTGTCGTAGTAGAGCTTCCCTTCCTCGATGCGGGCTTCGTAGCGCTGGGATGGGTTCTCCATGGGAGCGGTGGGCACGTGCTCTGGAGACGAGGGGGATACTAAAAACAGGAGATGATGCATTAAAAACACCTGGATAGAGTCGCAACAGTTAATTACTCAACTGACCATTTTGATAAATCGATTAAGGTATTTTTAAAGGAATAATGCCAAAATAATCTGACTCCATTAATCAACATTTTAATTGATTAATTGAGAAAATAATCAGATTAATTATTAAATGCACCTTGGATAGCAGTGTGCAAAACCACATAGCAATAATTACAATAATCTATTTAACCTACAGCATAAATACTGGAGTTTAAAAGGGACTCAGTGTGCCTGACAAATGTGAATAAAGTGCAAAAGGTGAGTGCTGACATACCTGGCCTCTTTGGTGACTTAAGCTGGAAAGAGAAAATGTAGACATGTTTATCAAAATCATTTTAAAAATAAGGCTCAGCAGAGACATTCATGATTTTAAAATGTCATTCAAAATTACCTTATTCAATGTTCGTAGATCTTCCATAATCTGTTCATCTGTTAGCAAATAATTTAGCTGAGGTTTGGAGAGTAAAGGAAGGCATTTTTTTTTTTCACCACTGTTAGCACTGGACAGCAGCAGAGCAGTTTACTGGACTGACACTGACCTTAGACCTGAAGTAAAATAGACATAAAATCACTTTCTGACATGAAAGTCACACTGACCTCCCGCTGGCTGAAGAAAAAAACGCATTTTCGCTTTGAAAAATCAATAAAGTAGTTTGAGAAAGAAGCAGAAATGTAGTTCATCCAACATCCAACACATCTATGGGAAGAAAACTGAGACTGTAAGTTTATGTGAAGGATATCTGGTGCTGGTTTTCTTCGTTTGTCGGGTATGGGGACTGGATCATTAGGCCGTCTCCTCAGCTTCCGAGTCATGATGGGTTTTACCTCCATAGAGTCTGTGAACGACAGAAATAATGATCAAATCAAATCCCACAGCTGATATACTAAAAATGATCAAGTCTTCCTAGTTCAGACACAATATTCATCATCCCCACACAGACATTTTTAAAAAGGACAGATAGCAATATCCACAAATTAATATAATGAGCACATGATATTTAAGTATGAAGAGGAAAAACAATCCCCACATACTGTGTTTTTAACCCTCATCCCGTTGTGGTTCTCTTACCGCCCGTCAGCTCCATTGTTAATTTCTCGTTCTCGATCATCTTCTTCTTCTCCTCCAGCTCCGCAATTAGGTTCTCCTTCAGTTCCACCTTTTTATCGTCAAACTCCTTCACCGCCGCCTTCTTCTCCTTGATGTAGTTCCTCTCTACCTGTTCTGTCTGCAAACGGTTCAGAGACAAAAAAATGGTGAAAATTGAAGCGAGGAGAAGTGACACAATAAATTAGAGGTCAATTCTGTATAAATGAACGCAGCCAACAAGATTAACTATGCTCACCTCAAGCTGGAGAAACAGATCTGTAAAGAGAATGGAATAACATTATGTGAGTGGTTATGAAAAGCAAACCAAAATGTCTTTATACTAGGCACATCATATCTCACTTTTGATGATTAAAGTCAACTCTGGTTATCCTCAAGACTACAAAAGAGAGAGCCCTGGAGTACAGAGTGTAATGCAGAGTCACTAAAATAACAAGGACACACTGTTAGCAAGCATTAGCAAATATTACTAAAAATGAAAACTGAATAATGTCCCTGGCAATAAGAAGCACCTCTTTCACTCTGTTTTACTCTTTTTGTCCAATCGTCAAATGATCACTCATGAATGCGACTACTGTCTTCAAACTGGGGCTATTGTAGGTCAATTATATCAGAGCTGTGATTGGAGGATGTTATCCAGTGATAATGGACTAAACAGCCATAACAATTTTGATCAGCAAATAACTGAGAACATAAAATGCTGTCGACCACACAGGCAATAAAAGGAAAATGCTGATCACAGTCAAACATAATAATCTAATGGTGGTAAATAGATGAGCTAGAAGCAGATGAAGAAGATGATGTCATACATCTGATAGCTGTCTTAACACCAGGTAGTGTTTTTACTGATCTTCTCCCTCTGTGTGTGTGTGTATACCTCTTTATGAAAAACACTGTGATGAGGATGTATGAGCATCAATCCAGACTACAGTTGCTCTCAGTTCATTTTGTTATGCAAGCCTTTGGAAACATACCAGCTGGCTGCTTCTGCACGCCAACACTTACGGCTCCATTAGGCTTTCCATATATTCATTTCATGGTCAACACTTGCCTCCTCTCGTTGCAATAAAACAGTCAATTTGGGCTTTTTTTTCCTGTATTCCTGGTTTTCACCTTCAAACTGTGATTTTTTTTATTTTTTTTTTTACTACAGAGCCAAAGTGTTCGCCTCCTCAAACAAGCTCAAACAGGAAGCGCTACAAATATACAAAGCGCATTGTTTTAAGTCTCTAATTACTGTTTAACTTGCCTGCGTTTCGGAGCCTCTCTTTGTACTGTTGGTCTAGTTTCTTCATCCTCTTCTGATATTCCTGCAGCGTTCCTACGAAGAGAAAGTTCAATTTATCAAAAGTGAAGGAAGTACATCTCTTTGTAATTACAGATTTTGTTTAAAAGGGATTTTTTCAGATACTGTCTGAATATAGTTTGAATGTTTGTGTAGGGTCAAAACAAGTAAATCCTGCACTGATTTAAACTCTAAACCAAGTTGTTTTTGTTCAAGTAGAAATTTCTAGACTGTACATTTTAGTATCCCAGCACCGACCCACTGTCTAGACTACATTACACTGACATTGCACCCACATTTGGATTTGCAAACACCCAACAACATCTTACTTCCCAATTTCAACACTCAACATCAGTCTGATAAACAATAAACACATGGGACAGCTGATGGTGACACGGTTCCTGTAAAAACAGGCGACTCGACAGTTCAGAAACAGACGTAACAATGTAAAATGTGTTCATGTTGGAGGACAGTGTCATCAGTTATCATCTGCTTCTCAGCTGCTTTCTCTATTAGCCGCAGACAATGGCTGCGATTTTCAACAGTCCTCTGAAGCTGACTTTGTGGCGCGATGATGTAATCCCCAACTACCCTCCCCGAACAATCAGTTAGGATCAGGCCGTGTCCTTCAAAAACCTCAGCTAAAAATGGATCTCGGCTATCACAGAAATGCCACAAAAATAAAGCAAAGCTGTGAATCACATACCAGCTCAACAAACCATTCAAATATTTATAAAAAAAAAACAACAAGCAATTACCTTCTTGTAATTGCTGCAACTGTCTTTTCAAAGAGGCCAGTTTGTCTTGGTACATCCTGCAAAGAAATAATACAGAAAGTATATCAAATTATCTTTCATTATGTTGAGCATTTCTCCACAGAATCATTTTTATTACATTTAAAATATCAATCAATTAATCAATCTTTATTTATATAGCGTCAAATCACAACAAAAGTCATCTTAAGGCACTTTTCACAGAGTAGGTCTAGATCGTACTCTTTTAATTGAATTTAAATAGACCCAACATGAGCAAGCACTTGGCGACAGTGATGAGGAAATAACTTCCTTTTAACGGGAAGAAACCTCAGGCAGAACAGGGCACTAAGTGGGCGACCATCTGCCTTGACCGGTTGGGGTTGGGGTTGAGGGAGTGAGAGAGAGAGAGACAGAGTAAGAGAGGGAGAAAGAGAGAAGAAGGAGAGATAGAGAGAGGCACAGTGACAATGAAAATAATAATAATGTGATCCATGCTTGGCAAAAACAACACTTACTGCTCTTTGATTTCCACATAGTCGTCCTCATCGTGTTTGGCAAGGTCTGTTTCGCTGGCATCCTCTGTGTCTGGAGGGACAGAAACGGGAGAAAAGTCAAAAATTAATTCTACATTGAAATTCAAAATCTAAAAAAATGTGACAGTGAAAATGTGGCATAAATAATTATTAGTTTTGAGGCTTTTTTTTTTCTTGATGCTGTTGCTGCCCCCAAAATCAATCTCAATGCAGACACAAGAGACTCAGACACAGTTCTGTGGAGATCAAAAGGACGTGCGTGGCACTGCTAAGGTAATGGTGAACACCCTGCTAAGTTGAGAATGTCCTCCTGGTTTTGATAGACTACCAGGAGACCAGGGTTTGACATCCAAAGTTTACCACAGAAGAAAGACCATATCATATTCAGCTTATTCTCGAGATTGACGTCACGTAAAAAAATAAAAATAAAAAAAAAGTTCAGCTAAGGTGAAGACTGCGTACGATTACGATGTAACCCGATGACATAATGATATAAAACAATATATAACGAGTGCAATGCTTTAGTAGCTGTTACTTGTGTGCATGATTTGCCGCATGGTGAGGTAACTTAGGGTCGTGCTGTCAGTCCCAGACAACGCTTAACATGTTCACCCGGCGATGTGGCAAAACTTTACAAGCACCGGCCTTTACCTACCTTCCCAAAAAAAAAAACACACACACACACACAATATATATTTTACCTCCGACACAAGAGAAAAGGGTAAGGGCCCGGTCGTGTTAAGCTGACAAAGCAGCTTTCATTTTCTGTTAGCATTAATGTGCTAGCTTCACTTAGCTCCTCTCTGTGTGTCTCTCCTGTGTGTCTCTCTCCTGTGTGTGTGTGTGTGTGTGTGTTTTAAAGAGTCACCCCTCAAATCTAGCTACACGTAGGTTTTTTTTGGGGCGTAATAATAACAGCAGCCTCGACATGTCGGGGAGGAGAGAGGAGCTCAGCTGCTCAAAACGTCAGGAAAAAAACTTAGCTGACCTTGAAGTGCTGTTGTCATCATCGCCTCGCCTTTTTCTCCCCCTTTCTCTCTCTATCTCTCCGTCTTTTCTTTTCTCTTTCACTGTAATCCCGTCGAGTCCCTCAGTGTGAATGAATAGTAGTGTGGGGAAAAAAAGGGCAGAGCGGAGCAGTGGACACACACGCACACACACACACACACACATAAACACTTAAACACACACACACACACTAGCTCTGGCTGCGACCTGTCAAAAATGGGGGCTAATTAATTAACGGCGATGTTACTCCACTTTATCTAATTTATTTAAACTAAAACTATATTGCGTATTTAAGTTAGTCTACGCCACCTACAAAAACACTTCTATGGTGTCTTTAATTCATTTAATTTGCTGCTGCGTTGCATAATAAAGTTAACATGTCTGCTGCCAAAACGTGTTATCGAAAATGTTAGCGCTGTTAGCATGTAAACAAAGACGTGGGCTCATTTTACTGCGATTATTATGAGTTCAAGACAGTATAAGATGTAAGCCATCTTAAATCACATGCTTTTTTGTAATTAAATTTTATTTTTTTGGAGAGGGAAGCTAATGGCGGTAGATTTTAATGAGCTAACTCTGCGTAGCTAGCTCCGCATCAGACTTGCCTGAAAACATTGAAAGTTTTTGATTTAAAAATGGTTTTAAAAAATGCTTCTCACACTACTATAACATTGACCTCTACTCTAGCTTTAATCGAGGCATCTGTGTACACGCTGGGTTGTTGTAATAAAGCAAGATTGGTGCAGCTATTGCGTGTTTTTCCTCCGTTTTCCAACAAGTAGACAGAGCCCGGCGGGTCGGTTTTACCTTCCTCTGAGTCTCTTCCTCTGAAGCTCCGATCATCGTCGTCTTCCACACTGTCCAGCTCTTCTTCATCGTTGTAATAATCCACCATGGGCGATAGTAAAGTTGAAGCCATTTTTTATGTTGTTGTTCGCTTCTTTTTTTGTAGTAAAAAAAAAATTTAAAAATGTAAACAAACACAAAATAAACAATCGGTTTGTGTTTTTCAGAGCTTTGGAGCAGCGCCTACAACTAACAGGACCCCCGCGCACGTATCAAGCTGTCCGAGCTTATCCCTGTATACAATGCCGGTACTATTAAAGTGTAAGATGATAAAATAAATTATATGTAATTTTCAAAAGACATGTGAAGTATGGAATTTGAAATAACAGATAGCATTTAGTAATCGGCATGTGTTATCATTAAGTATTAAAATGTATGATACGCGATTTAAACAGGCATATTTTCGAGCACCAGGGACTGCGCGCTATCGTTGTTTTTCGGCTCTCAAATAAGAAGACCTTCATAATAATACATCCATGCTCACTGTACTTTTACTTTTTTATACACTCATACAGAGAAACTGTGATTATTGAATGTGTAATGAAATGTGTGTCATTTTTATTTTTTATTTTTATTAAACATAAACAATATATACAAACACATCTGTTTATTTTTACTTTATGTAATTTTGCCTGATTTCTAGATACATTTATCAAACTTAAATCATGTTAATTATGTGTCTGTGTAGATATCTTACATGCAAGTTGTTACTTAGCTGTAAGATAAGGTAGTGCATGGCTACAAGAGTCTGGGTTAGTTGTAACAACATGTGAAAAAATGTTGCAACCTACTCCAAGCAAATATTTCATTGTATTTCTGTATTTCAGTATGCCTATAGGTCCTGAAAGGGAAAGACTAAAAGAGCAGTGAAAGTCCATCAGATCAGTGGCAAAATAATATGATATATGTCATGTGACACTGTACAGATTCTGTATAAATAGGAAGATGTTAGAAGAGTAGAGAGCAAAGGAACTTCCACATTTGGGCTACAATGGAATCAAGTTCTTCACTGATGAACAAGAGAAGGAATTGACAGAATAACTGATGAAGACTGCTGATGCATATTATTGACTGTGTCCACACGAGGCAAGTATATGGGAATTTGTAAAAGATAAGTCAAGGAAAATTTAGATTAAATTAAATTGTTGGGAATATAAAATATAATGTATGGGAAAATATGGAACATAATTGGCAACCACTAAGAACACTCGCACAGTTGAAATAAAGTTGAATGAAAAGTAAATACCTTAGTTTTTGACATAATCCTTATTTCATAATGTTACATTTCACCCCAAGGTACGTTACAACTAGCCTGAACTATGGGGTTAATTGTAACATTTTACTCCTTGTGTTTGAGACGAGACCATGCATGTTTGTGTTGCAGAGATAACAGCTACACCATTTAATAGCAGATATATGTCACTAGTTTGCATCAAATGTTGAATGCACTATTTTAAAAGAGCTCCAAGTTATAGACAGTCCATCCTCAGTCTCCCCAATATAAAAAGCACAGTCCTGTTGTTTTCATAGCAAAAACTACACTGTGGTTGTTTGTAGGGACTTCTTTGACAAGCTACACTGAAAGCTTGAATATGACAACAGAGATAGATTGCCCAATTTTAAAGAAAACATATCAGCAATAAGCATACATTTGAACTCTCCTGGATTAGAGGATATTTCACAGTTTTTAAGGTCTGTCTTAAAATAACAGTCAAGTGCGCCAAATGAACAGTGAAAGAGGTTTTCCTCACTGTAATCATGCCTACTGTCCAGTCTTGCTTGTAAAAGATCCTCTTCAAATGTGCTTTCAGTGTAAGTGATGTTGGTCAAAATCCACATTGTGTCCACACAGTCATTTTGTGCATAAGTGCATCTAAAGGTTTATCTGACGCTTATATGAGGCTTCAGCAGTCTGAGCCAATTATATCAAGTAGATAGCTGCCACACTTACAGGCTTTTTAGCATCAAGTTCCCTCTTTGTGTTTCCTCAGTCAGTGTTTCCCTCTTAATCTGTAGTGAAGGTACAGTAGTAGCAGAAAGAGGGACCTTGGCGCTAAAAAGATTGTAATGTTGAAAAATATACTTGATCTGACTAATGTGGACAGCTGAAGCTTCATATTAGCTTCAGACATTCAAATTTTATATACAGTTTTGCACAGGAGGACTGTGGATTTTGTCCCTCATCACTTACATTGTAAGTGCATTATGAAGGGATCTTCTAATGTTCAGTATGAACAGGAAGACTAATTTACAGCAAGAAAAAAAATCTATTTTAGTGTTCATTTGGGCACCTGACTATTGTTTTATGACAGACCTGATTACCAAATTGACCACTTAATTACCAATAGACTGGCTGTGAAAGGGCTCGACAGTCAATTTATACTGATCAACTTTATTTAACAGACCATAGTTTATCCTCCAATTCCAAGCAAGGGGGTGAAAGTTCTTTTTTTGCAGTGTCACAGCAGTATCCATTCATCTGTTTAAAAAAGCCAAAATGATCCCTTTCAAAGGAAGAAAAGTCCACCATGGATATTTTCAATGCTTGTTTAGCACTTCAAAATAACCAAATGGATATTATTTCACCATTATTTGAGTGCTTGACATAGTATATGTAGAATAGAGGCACCTCTTCACATCTCCAACAAGAGCCTATACTGACAGTTGTGCCATCTGTCTGTTGTTTCAGCTGCATTAAAGTATTGTATTTCTTTATACATTGTTTTAACACTTAAACTACCAGAATTCCATAACTACTAGAACTACCACAGAGAGCTCATTTTGACCCTCCATATATCAGTGTAGAGAATGTCCTTTTTTTCACACTCGAAGCCTCTGAATGAAGCTTCATGTGTCATATTCTTTGACGTCACCTCCCGCCCCCTCCCACCACACACACGCACACATAGCAGATTTATAGAACATTACAAAAATATATTTTAGTGAACCCCCTTGAAACTAGAACTTACCTCTTTTCTGTAATGTAAATTGTTGTATAATTTATTGTTATGCATATAAAATGTATTTTCTTCTCTATTTTATTTTCATCTCTTGTCTCTTGTCTAATTTATATATATTATTTGCACATTTATTATATATGTTATGATATCCTTATAATTTGTACATGTATGTACATGTATATATTGTGGATTGTTGTTCAGCTCTCTGTCATTATTTCAAGTATTAGTTGATTTGTGACTGTTTCTATTTTTTGCTAACTAAAGTATATATATATATATATATATATACCCTCCAATTGTGGGCCATGATTGCCAATTGATCAGTAGAACAAAGTTGCAGAGAACCACGGTTTAGTCCCCTAAACTCCTGCTTAAGCAACCCAGAGAGCACCCCACAAATGTGGGCCACAAGTCTTGTAAGATGTCGGGCCGCACTCTGGAGGCTACATTCTCCAAAACTGGGTTTCTGAAATATTGCAGATGGTGGTTTGGGATTACTGCATAAATCAACAGCCAAAACCCTTGAAGCCAAAGGGTTTGACTTTACTCTCTATGTCCAGTGGAAACACTTAGAAAATATCAAGGACTTCACAGCCCTGGTACGCCAGGCAGTATTTTGTAGCCCTGGTACACCAGATTGTATATAACTGAACTGAAAAGACAAAGAACACTGGACCTCAGACAAAAAAGAGTCACAACTTGGCACTTGTTAATGTTACTCATGATTACGCATGATTTCCCAATATCAGGAGATATGTACATTGCTGGGTCTGTTGTTGATTATTCTGTGTCATTGATCCAAAGGTCATGTAATTGTTCCTGCAGTAATAAATCCTTGAAGCAATGTCACTGCATGAAGATGATCAATGTTTAAACTGCTCTCATCATTTTGTGGAACATTTCTAAAGTTACCTGTGTGGTCTTATTGTGTTGTAGTGAGTGTTAAAATCAGATATGGGAGTCAACAAATCCCAGTCCATTCTGAGATTGCAGTGGCTATTAATGAGAATGTGCAGCACTGATAGTATTATGTTGAATGTGAAACTGAGTTGACATCATAACTACTAATGCAAAGGCAGATACTGTCAAAATGAATTGATTGTTTTTCCCATTTCATCAGCACTGATAGACAGGGCCATAGCAAAAACAGAAGAAATATGGAGGTCATGTGTCTAAGTGCTCCTGGCAGACACCAAACGGGAAGTATTTAATTATTAATATTTTATGTACTCAGTCAAATGTTTGATGTAACTTTCCCAACACAGGGATCTAAATGTTTCAAAGCATTTTTCATATGCACAAAAAATGTATTGGTTTCAGCCTAAATAGTATAATAAAACCTAAAAATAAAATACGTTATACTAAGTTTTTAAACTCCCCCCAGGTTGCTTAACCACCCCCTCCCCCATTATATTTCCAGTCAAAATACTGAAAATATGATTCCAGTGTCCTCAATGCTGTGATCCAGGCTTCAGACCCTGCATTCAGACCATCCTTTAATTTTCACATGAAGACCTTTGAACTTGAAGAAGCAGATATCCATTGACAATTTATAATGTAAAAGCATGAATAAAGGGTGTTTCCCCACACTAATAGCATTCCTTGATTGTTTCATTTAGTACTTTTTTAAATTGATGTATTTGTTTATTTATTCATTTTGTAAGTGACCATGTACAGTGTTAAACATAAATGCTACCATTTTATGTACAGTGCCAGAATGAGCTTACAGCTAATTTTCATCTACAGTCCCTTGGTAGGTCACAATTAAAACATACTATCATCACTTGCTTTATTAGGAACAGCTGTGCAATCTAATGCAATCCAATACAACAGATTGTGGCGCTTCTACAGTTTTTGACATTGTTAGAAAGGTGATAAATCTACTTGATGTTTATTATTGAGGTCGTAGTGGGTGGTAGTGGTGTCCTGGAGAGCATTATATTGAAAGGTGTTCCTCATATTTTGCCTCCTTCACGTATGATAATTAGATTACTTAAGTGGCCGGAGTGTGTAGCAGCACAATCACAGAACAAAAGGAAACAGTTAGGACACATAATACAAAGTTACACACAGTAGCTCATCAAACACCCACAATGTCAACTAGAAATGACAAATCCTTTTAGATTAGATTAGATTCAATGTCCTTGCCATAGACAAAGTACAAGTACTGAGACAAATTTATGACCAAGTGCAAAATAGGGCAAAACGTGTGCAACAGTAACAGACAAATATATTACAGAATACTGGGTGGTATAAGGGATCCAACCAAAAAGTGCATATGAATGGTATGCAAGTTGAAACATGGCAAAATAATATATATAAATATAGGCTAATGGGTTAGGGTGGGTATACAATTCCCATATGTAGCAGGGTGATTTAGCTAATAGCCTACAGATATGAATGAGTTTGGTGTAAATGTAATATATTTAACATACATGTCTTCCTAGAGCAGGGGTGTCAAACATATGACCTGAAGGCCAGAATCAGCCTACCAAGGGGTCCAGTCTGGCCCACTAGATAACTTTGCAAAGTAATGATGCCAGGTTTCAGGAGCAAGTTAAACTGTGAGGAGTCTACATCATTTAAAATGCTGCTTCAGTGTTTTTTCGACTCTGACCAGAATACCATTCTCTGAAAACAACAACAATGAATACATATTGTAGTCATATATTTAAAACATTCATATACTTAAAATCAATCAGCACCTTCTGTGCAAAAATAATCTGTAAAAGACTGAGACATAATATTGTTGAAACTGCACTCTTTTCTTAATATATCTCAGACTGTTCATCTATTTTGTAAATAGGTGGTTTATTATAGTAAACATATATAATATATATTATTTATAGGCTATGGTTTTACTGTTCCGGCCCACTTGAGATCAAATTGGGCTGTATGTGGCCCTTAAACTAAAATGAGTTTGACACCCCTGTGCTAGAATGGTGCAGTTAAAGCTCCCAACAGCAGGTGGCAGCATTGCACTTAGTACATTTTAGAAGAAAAGCTGAATTGCCATCAGTGAAGTTGCAACAGAATCGGGATGACTCAGTCCATGCATCTTTAATGATTTGCAAAAGAAGGTGTAGGATTGTCGGTGGTTAACTTTTATATCCTCTACTTAAAATAAGCATTCCGGGTGGTATATTTATTTCATGCATTGGATTTTGGGGGTTCAACCAATTGAGCGTAAGACACTTGCAAAAACTGTCGAGTTTGCATTTAATCTTTTACAGTGGGGGAATATATTTAAAAAAAAGAAGCAGTCTTGAGAGTGCACATCTTTTCAAGCGCGACTCTTCTTCACTATATACATGAGTCAACTTTATTTCCGCCCGTCTGTCAAACTGTAGCTGTCAAACACGAGCTGAGGGGTTGAGCTCCTGCTGCTGCTCCGTCATTCAGGAAGTCCAGACCAAAAAACTGACAGCACTTCGAGAAGTCACACACCGACATCTTCAGACTTAAATGTCCTTGAAGTGCGTCCTGCTTCAGTCTTCTTTTTTTTTCTTTTTTATTAGAAGAGGTGAGCTGCTTTTTCTTTTTCTCTCTCTCTCTGTGTGTGTATGTGTGTGTTGTTGTATTGCTGTCACTGTTTGCTCACCCCCCCTTCCTCTCTTGCTCTCTCTCTCTCTCTCTCTCTCTTCAATGGTTATCGGTTAAAAATGGCACTTCCTCTTGGCTTAACGGGTGCTATAAGCTACAGCTAAATATTAAAGTAAGACATGGTTATTTCTATATGTTGCACCTGAAGTTTTGAAATGGACCAACATCGTTTGCTTTCGACGTTGTTCGTGCTTGTTGTTTCAACGCCACTTCCACTCTTCTAAGAGCTGGTGAGTACATTTACAGAGAGCAGCATCGTTAAGTGCGTAGGTTTCGCTTCTTTTTTTGAATTTTTTTTCTTTAACGACGTTTATAGTTAATTGATATATCGCTTGCACCTGCTCAAAAACAACGACACTGGCATGGCTTTTTTTTTTTGGATATGTATCGACGCTTTTGGCACTTTGGTTTGCTCCTCAAAAAGGGGGGTGAGTAGACTATGTAAGAAAAAAAAACTGGAGGGGAATGACAGGTTGTAATGAAGTGTTGTTTCCTTTCTAAAAAAACGCGGTTACATTGTCGCTAATGTAAACTCGTGTCGGAGGTGTTATTTTCGGCGTTGTCATGCAATGCAATGTGGGTCAGTCTGCGCGAGTGTCATATCTAAATTTAAAAAAGAAAAAAAAACCGACTGTGGTATCTTCCATTGTATCCTACATTATTGTTGTGAGTGAGATTTTTTACTATCAAACGCACATTCATCACAATGGCTTTCGCGTCCACTACACATGACACGCACCACATTTTTTTTTACTACATTTACTACGCCTCTCTCTCTCTCTCTCCTTCTCCTTTAAACCAGTCGAGCATCTTTTGACACTTTAATTTTGCAATATGGCTCGTAATTGTAATCTAATGCAAAGACAATAACCGTGCGTCATTGATTTTTTCCCCCCTCTTCTTGCAGCGAAAGCAATAAGAGGTCATCACCTGCATGCTTAGACGGCGCTTGGTTAAATAACCCAGCGTTAAAAAAAAAAAAGGGGGGAAAAGTAAATGTAGGCTAACATGACGCGCTCGAAATGGCAGATGTAGATAGCAAGCTGTGCACTAAAACCCAAGCTGACCCAACATGATGTCATCTCGTGTGTGTGTGTGTGTGTGTAGAGCGCATGAGTGAGTGAGAGCCAGTGGCAGACCTGTGTGTGTGTGTGTGTGTGTGTGTGTGTGTGTGTGTGTGTGTTTCACTGCTTTAACTGTGTCATTTGTAAAGATTTATTTTAAGAAGTGCACCCACGCAAATATCTGGCTTGGATCACTAGAGTTTAATCCCATATCGTGACATTGCACCTGCATGTCATTCATAATTTCTTGTTTGTTTTTTTTTTTTGCATAATACATTCTGACTTTACCTCTCTGCTCAGGGGTGCAGAGAAGGAGTGTTGAGTGAGTGGATGAGAAACCCCATATTACCTCAGCTCATCAATGTTTGTTTAGTGGTGTCACAAAAAGTGGGAAATGTGAGTGATTTTTAAGGAACAACCTTCAAGGTTTTTGTTCTTTACAGTGTTCTTCCCCTCCGTGTGTATAAAAACAAGTTTTACTGCCGTATTTGTATTTAGCAGCAGACATACTTTCTTTCAAACGGCAGGGATCTGTTGTGCAAGTCGTCTCCTTGCTTCATATCACCCATGTTTAACATAGGCTCAACAGCCACCTATTGACCATGCAAATGAGATAAGGAACAGAAAGTGACACACTTCCTTATTAGTGATGGTATCTAGGGCAGTTCTGTGTTTAAGATTTATTTTCCTTTGATTGCTGTATTTTTTCCAGTAAATGTTTCAGTGTAGCCTGATGATACAAAGGTCAAGATGTGCTGAAATGCTCTCTTCTAGTAAAGTTGGACCCTATTGCAGGTTAGCCATGTCTGATGAGGTAGGTGACCTTTATGACCAAAAGTAAAAAGGCTTAGAAGTTGAAGAGAATTGTTGTTGGGATTTTTTTTTAAGGCTCACAATCAATAGAAATATATGTTCTCACCTGCTGTAATTTGACCTACATTAAAACACAGCATATGTTAATGTGACAAGAAGCTCCCTTTCTCTTTCTGTAGACAGGCTGAGGCAGTCATAAACTTACTGCTAACAGTCATGGCTTTTTATAGAGCTGGGTGAGAGATTATTGAGACATTAGCCAGGGGTCTTCTCATGAATGTGCACAAATCCCTTTTAAAGTGTGTGTGTGTGTGTGTGCGTGCGTGCGTGCGTGCGTGCGTGCATGCTGATAGATTCACTCGGAGAGGACACATCAGCTGCTCTTGACAATTGGCTGATGTGGTTGTCGGAGACGGGGTGGGGAGGCTGTCATGCTCCAACTGAGGCCATGTCCACACTGAGGGTAGACTGTGGTTTATACACACACACACACAAGACGGGTTGTAATCAGGGTCAAGATTAAACTGAAGTCATATCTGTCAGACTACGTGTTTTGCAGTGCAATACTGTGAGGGGGTTTGTGTTGTATCGAGCATTATTCTCATTGTTCACAATGTTCTGGCCAATAAAAAGGTCTTGGCAGTTGAAACTTTTTTTTTTCACCTCCTCCCTAGTCTTCTTGAGGATGTATTACTTTGACTGGTGAAAGCCATAGGATGTGGGTGAAAGCTAAGAGATCAAATATCATGACATCCAGTAATTCATTTGCAGCTGCGTGTGTGTAAAGTTGTTTGACACAGGTTGAAAAAAAACAAGTTAACGGGGAAAAAAGCGTGCATGGTGTGATCGCTGTATTTTGTAATTCAAAGTGAGCAATCAGAGAGAGAGAGCTTGAGGTGACAGAAAGTTGGCTTGTCATTAGCGCTACGCAGAAACTGACTATGTCTGTGCAAGCATTGTTTTTGTTTTACATCACAAGATCAGTGGTTTCAGATTCATCCCCTCTAGAGAGCGTGTTCATGTTTTTTGGTGGGAATGTTCAGCTAAAACAGAGAAGAAAAAAGTGCGTTTTCAAATGTATCCAGTTTACTGTGGGCATGGCTGGCATTGGTGGTGGTGGTGGAGGGGGGAGCAGAGGGAGGGTGTTAAATCCTGGCAGGAGGCTTAATCATGCCCTGCTCTGTAAAGGGGGTTTGGATTATCTGGGTGTGAGTAAAGTTTAAAATATAAAGCAGCAGCGGAGGATGTGGGAGCTTCTCTTCTCAGAAACTCTTCAACCCCGCAAGTTAGTTTCAAAAAGAGGATAATACACAATAGTTACGGCTCGATACAAGAGCGTTCATGACAGCGACATTTTCCAGCAATTTTATTTTGAATACTGACTGTGACTGTGGATTTTCTCAAGCAGACAATTTGTTTTTCTATAAGTTTAACTTTCATAGCAAAAAAGTCAAAATAACATGGCGAAGAACCTTAAGAAGATGATCCCGCCCAACTTTAGTAGTTAGCCTGGTTTGAGTATCTAATCCAACTTTGTCAGCTGCATGCCGTTGTTCTAACCTCTGATCCACAGGAAAGAATTCATCTTTATGGCAGCTGTAAATGATTACATTAACCCCAAGGACAGTGAATACACTCTAAAAATAGAAAACATCAATTCACATTCCTCAATCAAAATTACAAAGTACTGCTCGACTGATACTATATATATATATATATATATATATATATATATATATATATATATACTCTTCTTTATATATCTGTGCCATGTCAATGTTTAATAGTTGAAAGTTTTTATGCCTCCACATGTTTTTGGGTTGTCCATCCCATACTCGTAAACGTGATATCTCAGGAATGCCTGGAGTAAATTTTCATTACATCTGGCACAAACATCCGCTTGGACTCAAAGGTGAACTGATTAGAATTTGATGGTGAAAGGTCAAAGTCACTGTGAACTAACATAACTCAAGAATTCATACGCTGATCATGACCAAGGTTCAGACAGATGTCTAATTTTCTATCTAAAAGGTCAAAGGTCAACTTCTCTGTGGCATTATAATGTTCTGCAAAAACACTTTTCCGGCCATTATTCAACCTCATAACTCAGGACAAGAAGGGAAGATTGTGACTATATTTCACATTTGGTCAGATACTGAATTGGTGATACTAACATTTGAGCCCCAACTACACAAATTCTTTGCTGCTGGATTGAAGATGTGTGTGAAGCAGAATTTGTAGCTTCTTTGTAGGAACATCTATATCTGAAGCATTGTCTACAGGGGTTCGATGTGTGCATGTGTAATACTTGGGACATACGAATGAACTCAAACACATCATGCTACAACTTTTGGTGTGCTCTGAGGATGTGCACTTGATCAATTCAGGCAAACAAAGCAGGCCCCACTAGTGGAGTGATGAGATGCACCCCTCTACCAGAGCACATAGTGAACTGATCACTGTGCAGAGTCTGCTTATCACCTGCCTGTGAACATGCACATGATGTGGCTACTGTCACAGATAATGTCGGCTGGATGTTAGAGGCAGACGTACAGTTATTTTTTTTGGCGGGGGGGCGGGGAGGGGGGGTGCCTCTGAATGTGTATTCTTGTTATCAGCAGCACCTTGTCCCAGTGCTGGTTAAACAGTTAAACAGTGACTGTTACTGGGCCTCAGTGGAAGCAGTGCAGTGTATATAACATAACTCCTCAAGACCCAAGCCAAGTCCCCATGTTTTGCTCACCACCTGTTAATTAAAGTGAATGTGGTTTGCCTTGAAGTAAGTGAGCACAGTTAGCCTCTTTTGACAGAAATGAGCTACACCTGGTGCCCATTTGAACCTGACCGGGCTCAGCTAAGGTGGACTGACCCTTTTGAACTATTGTCATTTAGTGACAATCTCAGCCGCCCCTAAACAGAGAATGGAGACATGTCTTTCTTGAGTTTTGCTCAGTTCATATATTAGCGTGGCTGATTTGTCAGTGTAGCTCTACACACACACGGCTTGTTTTTTCTTCAGAGTGATTGTCCACGTTTCATTAAGATGTACTAAAGGCTTCAGCAGTTTATCTGTACAACAAATAGTCACTGTTTCCCTGTAAAACACACCACAGTAGTTACAATTGTTGGTGTGACCTCCGTGTACCCATTTTAGCTTGTGCTTCACAGCTCTCCTAATGTGCTGTGGTGCCTAAAGAAATCTCTTTCAGTCTCAGCTGAATCCTGACTTGTCTAATTTAAGAACAACCAGAAGGCATACAGGCCGCCATGTGGCCTTACAGAACCTGGGTCTATTTTAATTAGCACTGAAAACAGTGCTTTGGACAGCCTCCTCTGTCCCAGCTATTATCCAGCAAGTGATGTCTTACCAGAGTCTGCGACTCCTCCTTCCGCCCCCCTCATCAAGGCTGGGGTCGTGTGGATGTCGAAGTTAACAAGTTTACCTGCTCTGCTGTTGAAGAACCATGACAGGCCCACTGTTAGGACCATATGTCTTATGGCTTGCCACCAAGCCTGTAATGAGTTTACTGGCTGTGCACTAGATCAGCTCTACATATCTGTGTGACAGCCATACTGATATTTTCCAAAAGTTGAAACCCTTCACACCGCCTCGGCAGGTTTTGTTTTGCATCTCAGGCAACCTGTTGAAGTCAAAAATGTACAGTTCTCCTCCCTGCTGACTAATCCACCTCAGCATCACCTGAACTTTTCCTCCAGGTCCATGTGATAGGAGGCTGACTTTTAAAAGAATATATTAGAGAATTGTCGGTTTAGCCGGCGCTACAGCAGTTTGGTGGTTTATGCCACGGTAGCAGAGCGCATCAAATATTAAAGCGCTGCTGTCAGGCTTAATGTTCTGTAGTGATCTGGTTTAGCATGTCTAATATAGGAATGCTGTCTCAGATGACAAGGAGAATTATGCCCTCCCTACCCCCACCTCTCCTCTGCTAGCAGATGTGTTCATGCATACTGCTTTTAATGATGATTTCAAAAGACAGCAAAACTCTGCGCTGCTGCAAGATCATGGTCTTGTGAAGCCGGCAAAAGAGAGAACGAGTACAGATATTTGGTAACAAGATTAATAGTTAGTATAGTTGCAGTAACATTTTATTTAATTACCCAATGGTGAAGACTGCATATACCCATGTTCACAGTGGGCGCATCCCTAAGCCGCCTTCTGGTGGGTATTAAGGCAGTGTTTTGTGCCCAAGATAGACTCAAACATCTATCGTAATTAGATTGAAAGTGTGTGCTGGTAAAAACACTTGATGATCTTCAGCTCATAGGCAATATCTTTTTCATAATCCATCTGGTGGTCCATGGTCCACCAAGACCAGAAAGGAAGGCAGAGTCATTGTCACAAACTCTTTCATCTGCATGTTCCTTCTGCATTTGATGGAAACTGTGTATTCGCACCACTGACCATGTTAGGAGTCACAGGGAAAAATGTGAAATAGATCTAGTCATGGCCCAGCAGCTGGTGCAGACCTGAGTCATGGCCTTGGTCTACTGAAAGCTGTCTCGGAGTGTGGAGGGGAGGGTGGGCAGGATTGGGAGTCACGGCCCAACAGATGTCTCATCAACAATTGCCTCCCCAGTGACCGTGCCACTTCTGCTGTTCAGTCGCCGCCACCTTGCTCTTTATCTGACCGTTCGGTTGAGATCTTTTTGTGAGCGCTTGGATCCAGCTCTCATCCAGTTGTACATCAGAAAACATTGCGCACATTAAGAGGTATTTATTGAAGCGTTTGGGTCTGTGTATACATGCCAGCCTTTATACACCTGGCAGGTTTCACACTTTTCATATGCTCTTCACCAGCGTGACATCTGGCTTGACTTGTTTACCGCACGCAATATCGATACGTTATATACCAAAATGCAGAACAGATTGGTCGTTAAATACATCATCCTTTCTTGTACAGCACACGGACTGTTCTTCCCCCCCCTTCATTGTTTTCTTCCAACATACTAAACCCTGTGTCATAGGAGAGGCATTTTGGCAAGTCAGCCTCACTGGGTGTGGGAGGTTAGCACGAGCGACTTGATTACAGCCCTTCATTAGAAGTGCGCCTCCAATCCTCTGGCGAGGTTGCAGCTGTGACCATGAGTTGGCCCCTATAACCCCCCACCCCCCCTCTCGTTCCAACCCCCATTATGTCCGGCTACATCTGTCTACAGCTCTCCTCATATGAAATCTGCAAGCCTCTATCTGCTCTTCCATGACTAGGCCAAGTTGAAACGTTGGGGGGAATTATGAGGGGCCATCATCATCACCCAAAGAGACATCACCATTTCTGATGGCTGACTTGTCTTATCTCTGCCCACCACCACCCCTGCTGGGTCTGGGGCTTAATTTAGCACGGCAGAATGAAGGAAAGGGCTTAGGCAGGAGTATTTTTAGCACAACATGGTTCACTGTAATAGGGGTCTTTAAAAAATTGAAAGTGTCATGTCACAGGCCTACATTTCTCCTCTATTCTGCTGACTCTCCTCTGCATGCAGCCGACTGGGAAAACTCCAGTATGCACTGCTTGCTTAGCAGAGTGGGGCATGTCAACAAGGCTTAGGATGCATGATTGTGATGGACACGTTTGCTGATGTGAGTGGGGTAATACACTGCACCGCGCTCGTCTATTTTTGGAGCTTCGTTTCGGCTGCCCAAAGCGTTTTGGTGTCTCACAGTTTTTACATCACAATTTTTACTCAGCGCCTTTTTAGAACCATTTTTTTTAATCAGGAATCTTTCTGAACTTGTCTTTCATTTCTTGTAAAGTGTCATCGCAGAGCACATTTCACTGGTGTGTCTGTTAAGCACTTCCATGGCAGCACAACAGCGGGGACCGTGGCCAACGTTGGCGTTATTTAACGAGGGCTGACAAGCTTTCATTCCATAGCATTACCAAATTATACAGGGCTTTTAAGGGTGATATCGCCTGGCAAGATCGCACTGAACCTTTTCGGTCTGGCTGCCACCGAACCTGACGTAAACGCTTGATAACTCCTCATCTGTTGGGCTACCCGAGTGTGCGCCAAACCGCCCCCCCCCTTCAACCCACCCCCACACCAGTCCCAAGAGAAACTAGGCCTCTGCCCAAGCTCTGTGCAGCCCTAATGCGGTGACTGGACAGCCTCCATTGGGTCAAGTGGAGATTTGCCTCTGATGAATCTGGGGGAGATTGTGTTGTGCTCTCGCCATCCAGCAACGAGTTTTATTTTTTATTTTGTATTTAAGTCTGTGCCCGGCTGAATATGTTAACCACAGGATTCCAACCAACAATTTGTAAGGCAAGACAACCTAAAGGCTAAAGCATTAGGAAAGGTTATACCATTTCTGTTGATCCACTGGGCAACGCAGCCATTTCCCTGAATATTAGAAAAATGTTTTTGACTTCATTTCAGCCTCGTCCTATATTGCTGGTGCCATTATCTCTCCAACTTTTTTTTTTGATTTTGCTAACCAATGATTCATCAGACTGGATGTGAATGGTGTGTCATGAGGCAAAAGAAGGCAATGAGAGTCAAAGCAAGGACTTTTCTTGCTTAATAGTCCATGCTAGGAAGTCTTTGTATGCCTTTTGTGAACCCAGAGAGCCTGAGGTCAAACTGAACAATTGTCCAATTAAACTGTGACTTGGAGGTAACTGTGCCAGTCAACATCCCGCCCCGCTATTTCACTCTCTCATTCTTGGTTTTGTTTCCTTCTCTCACTTGCGCTCACACAAGCTCTCAGACACAAATGAACCAGATGTGCAGCGCTGCAAAGCCAGGAGGCCATGAACCCTGGGATAATTGCAGGGATGATATTGTCCCAGGGGGCGACTGAGGAAATGGTTAAATTATCAGGCCGTGAGGGTATCAAAGAAGCCGATACATGCACACACCCTTCCTGCAGCGGCCTGCACGACCCGTGTCCAACTATTGTTTCCTGGTGTTACACGAGGGGGGCTACACCTATTGTACTTTCTGAACTAATTCACAGCGAAGGAGCAGGAAACAGGCCAATATTACTACCGGGTTAGATTTCAAGGTTCAAGTTACTGTTCTCACATATAATCACAGACAGGATTTTGTTGTTCCTCCACTTTGTGATCACTGTAACACACAAAGCAATTTAGGTAGTCCTTCATTGATTAGCTTTGAGGGTGTTTCTGTTGTGTTGTAGTATCAGGAAATCTATATTAGAGGGTATTGCCTGTGAAAATTAAAGAAGCTGGAGCTGAATACTGATGTGAGAACACACATAAATGTTGTAGGTCAGGATAATAAACATGATTGAGGGCAATAATGGTCAGCAAGTAGGGCTAGAGCCTTTGACAAAGAATGAGAGGCATAGATAGATGGATGGAGAAAAGCTCATAGACAAGATGGATGTCAAGGAGCGTCAAGCGTGCGCACACTTTTTTTCTCTCACTTTGATTTATTCAGCTCCGCGTTATAAATAAAAGGTGCCGTTATTAATTTATGGGCCTTCCTTTTTTTCCCCAACAAATATTTGCAATATGAAGATATGTACCCAATCTATTATTGATTGGCAGCACACAAAGGACCGTCTAATCTGTGTGCGCTGGTGAGATCAGACTGCACAGATGAAGTGGAAGATGTCGCGGTGACAAAAATATACTGAGAGGAAGCACTGACTGCTCCCCTTTCCCAAAGAGACGGCGTGTGGGAGGTTGCAGAAGTTAATAGATAACCTGGCTGGACGATATTGTAGTAATGGATTGAAATTCGTGGAAAAAGTATTTCATTTGACCTTTTTTAGTAATCTTTTTGTGGTCTGTTCGTTACAGCCCTATTGGAAATTTAACACAGTGAGAACTTAAAAAGCTATAGATTGCCTCAAAATATCTATTACAATTTCTCAGAACTCAAGTTAATCAGTAGCAGTGAGAACTAGTGTGTTTTTGGCACTTTTGCTTAAAAAGTGACTGAAACAGTTAATCAGAGCTCAATATTAACGGCATCCTGTAACCCTAACCCTAACCCAACACAACCCATCCTAACCCTAACCCTAACCCTCCCAATGATAGTAGACTGTTTTATTTATTTATTTTAAACTATCGCTCAGCAAATGACAAACTGAACCGAGCACTTATATGATTTCAATATACTGTTGTGGTCTTTTTGTTCTAATCAAAGCCTTTAGCGCTTATTAAAGATAGCTTGTATGTGGACAGTAGTGATGCACGGATTGTAGTTAGCCAATTTCCACGAGTTGGGCAGGTCGGGTCATAAAAAAATTGAAATTCTGAATGATAGCAGATAGGTTGTGGGTGATGAAATAATACATTATAATGAGGAATAAATATTAATTACATCCTCTTAAATGCAAACATTGAAGAGAACAGAGCTGCGGCGCTGTCGTCTGCTGCTGCTCAGCCGAGTCGCAACTACACAAACTAACAGGAAATACTAAGAAACATACTGACACTAACATAATTATTTCTACAATTACACGAGAAAGATATACTGGAGATATCAATGCACTTAGCATGATACAATCTTTCCAGACTGCACTGGTTATCAGGAGCAGAAACGGGACAGGCGGCATACATTTTAGGCTACATAAATATGAAAGTGTATCGCAGAGGCTCAGTTTGCTATTTAAAAGCATTGAAAGCAGCATCTCTAATCTAGTAAGTAAATTGTAAAGAAAACATTCATACATCAACAGAGGTGCATTTAGTGATTTAGCGGTGCCAAACAAGCTATGTCTTGAAACAACATGTCTTGATTTTTGGGACAGTTTACATTCACTTCAGGACAATTAAAAAAAAAAAAATTGCGGGACAGCTTAGTTAGTCAGTTAGTCTGGAGCCCAATTAATAGATTATCAAGATAATTCCCACTCTAAATATTATCATGTTGATTCAGATATATGTGGGACAGCTTTACTCAAACACGTCCACAAACAGAAACTCATACGAGCACATATGGAAGACACTGAACCTACAAAATGAGTTGTGTTGATGGCTGTTTGTGCGTCAGAAGAGCCACAAGTTACTTCAGGAGCTGGTATTTGGAGGGGGAGGGGGGGGGGGTAGATCTTTATTTGATAGTGTCTGGCCTAACTCAACCCAAACTGTTGCCTGTGGTTACGTCTGTTTTAACGGGCGGTTTCACAAACAATCATCGAAAGAGAACCCACTACTGTTTCAGTGCCTGAGTTTAAAACAGCCCAGTGCTTTAGCTACAGTTGGCATATTTGTTGCTCATTGATTCTTCTTCTTCTTCTTCTTCTTCTTCTTATGTAATCGGCCTGACCACCCACAGCCTGTATCTCTTTCATACAAATGCTGTAAACAAACACAAGGTTTTAGTCGTGTGTTAAACCACTATAGCGGATATAGTGGATGTCACCTTTTTACAGAAAGTTATTTGCGTGGGTAAACTATCCTCCACAGGGCATTTTTTTTTTTTTTAATATTATTATTATTATTTACTCCCCCTCTCTTTTTTTCTGTGTGTGTGTGTAAAAAAGAAGCTTGGATGAATCAGTACAGATCTAAAAGAGGAAGGGGGAGGCTAAGTTCTGAGCCTGAATTAATTCCCAAACTAATTGCGGGCAGACTTTACAGGGGATAAAAAGCTGAAATCCTAGGGCCTAAAACCCATGGGCCCTCTCCCACTCTGTGTAAACCCCCGTGATGATGTACATAATTTATACTGTCAGTGTATATTTGAAAAAGAAGAAGAGGAAGAAGCAAAGCACAAGGGAAATGACTCAGTGGCCTAGATGCATGTTTCCTTTTTGGGGTTTCCTCTGCTTAATTTCCTCCCTCTATCTTTCTCTTTCATTTCGGTTCATCGTTTCTCTCTTTCTCTCTTTGAAAAAAAGCGGAGGAGGAGGAGGGAGAGAATCGGTTGTAGGTTAGCATGCCAAGGCTTCTCCTGCCGCGTCGCAACCATTGAGGCGTCATAGCTGGATGAATCAAATTACCCACCACCTTCTCATGCCACTTCTCTGCTGAGGTGTTATGATCGTCGAGCCGTTTCCGTGTTAACTCTGAATCATCTATCGCACTGATAGAAAGCAAACAATGGGGGCACTGTGTCATGTTGTCCATCAATGAGCAAGCATGAGTTTCGGTATGTTTTGGTGTGTTTTCTCGTAGACTTTGAAACACAACCCCCCTTCGCACCCACTCCATTTTTTTTTAATTGTCTTACTCTCTTCACGGTCAAGTCCTTTTTAGAAAATGGTTCCTTGTCATACACTAGAGCTCGCAGGACATTTTTATCCAGTCTATTATGAGGCTGACAGCTCTGAGAGTCCTAGCCATAAATGTATAACAGTGAATCACAACATCCCCCGCCGTCCTGTGAGGCCCTGGCGAACGGCTGCATGACATCATCATTTTCCCTCCAAGAACACAGCCTTCGAGAAAGTCAGAGAGGGCGTCTCATCCATCCAGCGTAGATGGTCTTACATGAAATCCATTCACTGAGCTGTTTGGGAGATTTAGAGTGGTTCATTACATTGGCTTTGTCTGGAGGGCAGTCTCGAATTCGGCAAACCTTGGTTGGCAGATTAAGGAAGGAAGGAAGGAAGGAAGGAAGGCCGTTTTTGAAAAGATTATGATACTTCCTCAGACGAAGGGGATCTGAAGCTTTCGTTCTCAGTTTCTCTGGGTGACCTGCACCAGATTTCGAAATGAGGGCAAACCTGATTTTTACTCCGAGTGTAATGGTGGTCACATGCAAGAACAACCTTTTCCATTCATGGCTCACTCACTCAACTCATCTGTTAATTTGCTTCTCTTTTTAAAATTTGATTTAGAAAAAAAAAAAGCGGTGGCTGCATCTCCTCCTCACTGTAATAATTTCTCTTTTTGCACTGCTGTCACTACAGACCATGCAATAGGCCTCTATTAATCTTTGCGCTGCTCTTGATTGGAAAATCCTGTTGGGCTTTAGAGTAGCACTTCACTCTCCGCTCAGCCCTCCCCTTATACACACACAAATATGCACACACACACACACACACACACACACATACACACGCTCTGAGCTGAAACTAGATCAGCTGGTGTGTACTTTGATGAGTAGTAGATGTTGTCCTTCTGTCTCTCTCTCTCTGTGTGTGTGTGTGTGTGTGTGTGTGTGTGTGTCTATGTACATTGTGATTGAATGACTATAGCGCTTCATGTAATGATTACATGGGTGTTTCATGTGTGTGTGTGTGTGGGTACGTGTCGTGTACATGTTCACAGCTAATGTGTATTTGCACATTTTCTATAATACCCTCAAACTCTCTGCAGCAGGATGACTCACAAGCCGCCGGTTTATGCGTTTGACCACCAGCAATTGTTACTGTAGTGTCAGGGGTGCAGCGACCACAGTCTCCTCTGAAACATACACAAACACATACACACACAAGCACACACACACACACAAAGAGAGCGCTCAAGTCTTTGAAGAGCCAGAATAGTTGATGCGGGGGCTAAAACCTTGCCATGACACAATGGGTGGAACATAGTTAATCTATATCAGCTGTCATGTCGTCTTGATATCAAATAGCATCAGACTGATTACTTTCATCACCACACTGCCAATACATATGTGTGCGCACCTGAATATTTGTTAATAGTAGCATGAAACATACATCTTCAATCATTGTGTGCACATGTGCCTTTAGTACACTTTCATATTGTGTTTTTTTTCCCCTTCATTGTCTATGAATGCATGCACATAGGTTCGGGTGTGGAGCTGAGGAGTATTTTTGCAGCCACAATGAAAATCAATACAGCTGGGAATTGATAGTGTCATAAACAGACCCGGGGTTATTGCCTAGTCGATATGGCCCATCTAGTCACCACAGTCCCAGCTGAGCCTGGCCGATGTGGCCAATAGCTGTGAGTGTTACACACACCGATCAAAACACCAGCGCTTATCGAATGGCCTGTCTTTGGCATTCACACCAGTTTTTAGCACCAGCAGCAGCCCTAGCTATGTGTCGCCCAGGGTCAATAACAAGTCGTCGCCTGAAGGCAGACATGTTAGTAACCGCACCTAACTGACATTTACCCTTAACTGTGTGTCGTTTTCTCTTCTCTTTTTTTGTGAATCAACAACAGGTATATGGTCATGTTTGTCAGTAGGGGAAATTGATATTGATAGTCTGGGTATTACAGGTCACATGTGGCAATAAGTGTAGGTAAGAGCAGTAATGAACAATTAGTAGTAATTAGTGAGGTTTCTATTGAAATGGTAATTCTGTTTTTATTTTACCATAACCCGTCTTGACTCTCTTCCTGTTGACCATGCAACTATTTTGCTCCGGGTTCAAAATGTAGTGTTAGTGCTAGTTACATAAAGTATAAAGTATAAATTATCACCCAATTCTGTGCAAGATCTTTTAGCCAACTTTATTCGAACTCATTACCACAGGTTTAACACGTATTTTTAGGAAATTATGGTTTTTAATAGACCTCATTTAAATGAAATTATACCTGAGTTTAGTTTTTTTCAGTCATTAAACTCAAATAGTACATAGTAGTATGCATGTATGTATGTAGAAATAAAGTAAATGATCATATGTCCTTGTTCCCTGTCCTTCATCTCCATTAGAAATAGTGACAAGCCAAAAGGGAAAACATTATAAAAGTGAAAATAAATATTACCTCATTTTTGAGTTAAGGCCTGATGTCCTCCTGGGTCAAAATTGATTTGAATTGAGGACAACATATTTTACATCTGTGGAGTGTAAGGATTGTTTTAAAAATGTTAATGGTTAGACATTTATGCCTTTTTGCTTTCTTCAGGCCAGTATAATATCATTTATCTTCTAGCCTGAGTATCCAAGCCTCTGTTTAGGTATAATTTGCCTCCTTGAATGTCGATGACTCAAAACATCATTAGAGAAGCCTGAGTCAAATGTCATTTTACCAGTGGAAGTACTGTTTATTTTTTTAGACTGCATTATTACCAGCATAGAAGGGTATCAAGTTTAAAAAAACAGAATTTTGTCTGAAAACTACTTTTGAACCAGGTGCTGGTACATTGTCATCGAATGCCACCAAGACTGATTTTACTTAATTCATTAAGTTCTACGACTCTGTGGTGCACTATGGCTTTAACATTCACAAATTCATCTAACAGATTTCTTGTAAACACATTTCGATTAGATTTCTGTCAGACCTCAAGCTGAGAGAACAATTTGCTTTGTTCATCTGACTGTGCTATTTTTGATGATGCTGTTTTCTGGTGTAAGCATGCAGGAACAGGGGAAATGCCCCAGTGGGGGGAAAATGGGTCTAAAAGCTGTATAATTATTTGTTGTTTCATTTTTTTTTCTTTCCCTGTAGTATTTTTATGGAAGCAAATACCTCAAGTTTGTGACAATGTGAGTTTTTTTCTTTCCCAAGTGCACATTATCCAGGTTTATAGTTAGTGATTAATCCTGCTGTTGTCTTACCTCTCAGTATGTAGTAATGAATAAACTAACCTTCTGTAGAATGAAAGTGGAATTTACATTGATGTAAAAAATCAAATAACATAATGATGTGTTTTAGCTTTAAAACACTCAACTCTGTCTTCTCCTCCTTTTTTAAAAATCACATTATTCCAAGTAGAGGAAATGTAGAGTAGCGTGTCTTTTTGTAAATCAGCTGCAGAAACATTGATGCTATGATGGGTACATACTAAATCCTTTCTCAGCAGCGGTGTGAGTATTTTATTGTTGAAAGTGAATGTAATAAAGCTGAAATCGTGCAGACAGCTTCTGACAGATTTTTCTGTTGAGCCCACTGACCCCAGGTCAGATTTATGGATTAAATTTGACTTGTGTGTGGGCCAGTGCGTTACAGATTACAGTCTGTTAACCCTCTGAATGACTGATCATCACTCACCCACCTCTGTCATTAAAGCCTGATATGGGATCATTAGGCAGCAGGACCACCACCTGAGTAGGCCACAGTGAAGGTGGAATGAAATGTTTGAAGGCAGCGGTTGCGTTTGTCGTGTTTCGCATACAATTTTTGATTTTGTGCTTCTCTCACACTTAAAGAAAAAGACTTATTTATAAAACACATGCATCATTTCTTAGGGATTAGGGATCAGTAGCAGTTAGCTGGTTTCATTCTGGACTTTATTTGACCTTTTTATTGTTTTTTCTCAAGATGGCAACTTCAGTGTGCTAATGATTATCTTCATTATACACAAACTGTTTCGGACTCTGACCCACAAAGGACTCTCCCCGTCGAGTTTGTGCCTTTACTATCAAAACACTGTGTTGAAGAGGAGAGCATCAGTCTAGTTGATGTCTCTTTGTCATGTCATAGCAAGAAGAGCACAGGTGTAACTAGTTGGATTAGTGATGGTTTCGTTTCATGTAAGTGCTCCGGTAAGATAGGTGAGTGAGCGAGCATTCATAATACCCAGTGATATGGACTTGGCACATCTAAATGCAGTGCAATCATTATTAATGTAATTAATTACAGCCTCACTTTTCCTGCTATGACATGTCAAAGTATCTGCCATGAAACAAACCACTGGAGGTAAACTGAATTTAATTTGTTGTCTTCGATGTCCTTCATAAACCGTTTCCTTTTATACTCATGGTAATCCAGTGGTTCCAGCCTGAGGTTGGGACCCTCCCTAAGGGTCACAAGATAAATCCGAAGGGTCACAAATTATGATCTGGACTAGAGGAAAAGAGAAAAAAACATGTTTCTGGGACACACACTGATTAACGACACCTTTCTATAATTAGGGATGTCCTAATCAACATGTTTAGGCCACAAGTCCTTAATATTGGTTATCTGCTGATATCAAGGCTGATATGATACTTATATTTTCCACAATGACACAGATGAAAATAAGACAGGACAGACTTTAATTCATCCAGAAAGACATTTTAACGCACAAGATACTGAACGCTGTTTCTGTATGATCGTATGTGTTGAAATCACTAGAGGTGAGCTTCTGCCTGACTCAAGCAACATACAGTAGTTACACTTAGGAGTAAATATTACATATGTGACTGATGCATTTACACCTTTTTTTGTGACATCTGGCTAGAATGAGATTTCAATCACTTTTTAGGATCCCATCGGCGTAAAACACGTGAAAAAATGGTGTCTTTATGTCCCTTTCTTTCATTTGAATCCAAAGGTGTGCTGACTCTATGCGTTGTTAAAGAACATAGGCCTTATGCTTTCACAGACTTGTACTGTACATACTCTTACTGACACACAGCCAGAAGCTAAGCTAATGTAGGATAGATTTTGTCCAAGTTGGAAAGAGAAGATGTAGGTTAATGTGAGCCCTGGGGTGAAGCAATGTTATTTTATGTTTTTTTTGTTTTTTTTAACTTATTTATTTCAAATTCTCCAGGGGATAATGACTCAGGCAGTGTTGCCAAGGTGCACATGCACAGTCTCTGCAAACCCGCTCAAGATTAATCAAATGATTTTTGGACATGATTTACATAAAATAGAGCACACGTGCACGTTGGAGTTTGTTGAGTGAGTCAGCTTACAGAGGAGGTGGCGCTGGTGGAGTCGTGCTTTTAAAATAATGAACTGCTACTGTGCTGAGCCTACGAGGGTTTATTTTTTATTTTTTTATTAGAGTTTGACCAGAAATGTTGCCTGAGAGAGAAAAGAACTTACATAAACATGAAACTCCCACGTTCAGACATGTGCTTTTCTGCAGGCATGTCAAGAAAAATGCATGATGCAGCATTAAGTGCTTGCAAGGTGGAGCGATGAGGGTATTACCAACCCATCTGTAGGTGTGGGTTATGATAGTTTTAATAGTTGTACCATTATCAGTACTTTATTTACTTACTTCGAAACTGATTCCCAACATGCTATCTTCCATCATGAGGAAGACACAACAACTAAAACTCGTACACAATCTTTCTCCTCTCTCGTTTTCTTTATCTGAGAATGTTAGTCTGTAAAAAGAACAGAGGTGTGCTTTTGTTTGAGATCAAGGTTCATTTGATTTACTCCCTTGTATTTATCCAGGTGGTTGATCAGGTGTATCCCTGTTGGAAAATAATCGATAATCGAATCGAATCGAATTGAAAAAAAATGAATCGTTAGATTAATCGGTGCATCGAAAAAATAATCGCTAGATTAATCGATTACAAAAATAATCGTTTTGCCCAGCCCTAGTGTATAATCACCTGAAGATAAGAATCATTGTGTTTTCGTTACCATAGATCTAGGGAGAGGGTCCTGCTATGTTGCACTACCTTGTTTCTACAGTAGACCAGAATGGACAAACCAAACACTGGCTCTAGAAAAGGCTTTTGAGGTTTTTCACAAGTTAACATGGCCACCAGTTCAGTTGGTTGCAGTCTGCCTGCCTCACTGCTAGATGCCAGTAAATCATACACACTGGTCCTTATAAAGCTGTAGAGAGGATGGTGTAGCTTGTACTATTAGTGCTTAAAGCTATTGAGAGTCACCAAATTTTCCAGGGCAACCTACATTTTTATTTATTTATTTATTTACCCTGCACACATCAGGAGCAGTTGGGGGTTCAGCATCTTGCTCAAGGGAATGGACAACCTAATGACCAACCTGCTCTACCGCCTGAGCTGCCGCTACCTAAGGCCATTACACAATAAATAATTACTGTTAAGTTGGCGGCTATGGTAGATTATAGGGTATGCCAGTTAAAGGATGTGAAGCCCTTCTTATTTCAGAGGTGAAATATGTAGCATCTGATAACCTGGTTTGGTTAACTTGCATGTTCTGTAGTGAAAGATGCTCTTCTTTGGCTCTTGAGCTTACTCCCTCTCTATGTATATTACCTGCTGATCCATATAACACTCAATCCCCTCCAATGGCACCCATGAGCAAAAACCCCCTACTCCTCCCTCCCTCACTTTCTCTGATGTGCAAAATTGTCTGTGAGGGACTGATGAATAATTGAAAAGCCCAGTGACGGCGCTGTGTGACACTGTACGGAGTATGTTTGCTTGATTCATTCATTCATTCAGAGAGTGTGTGTGCAGACCTGCCAACCTGTACGCATTTTGACTTGATTTTGTCTGATTTGAACTGATTTGTTTGTGACTATCAGGCATTTATTTAATTATGAAAACTCTGTCAGAAGCAGCCCCGAGCAGCACAGAGACACACAGACAGGTGAGCTCTGATGTCATAGTGAAAGTTACAGCCATTAGTTCAGATGTTGAATGAAAAATATAAGTTTAAAAGATAGATTTGAGCATCAGTGTGGCTCTGTCTTGAAACTCTTGAGTTGTATAACCCAAATCCACAAACCGAAAGGAGGACATAATCTCAGGTGTGGTTTGAAAACCTCACAGCAGCAAAGTTACAAAGCAGCACATTACCTTTTAATGTTTCTATACATTCATTTTTATTGTAACATATTTTTGAATATTAAGTTCAAGGTCTCATTTATTGTTAATTATATCTATCAGTAAAATAAAATGTACAAATTAGAGAAATAATCATGGTCTAATTTCAGGCATGTCAGCAAATGCATATTCAGTAAAGTAAACATTTTGCAGACTCTGGTGTTTTATGTGTGTGTGTGTGTGTGTCTGTGTGCACACGTGCCATTGAGAGTAAAGAGTGATAGGAAGTACACATCACGTACACAATTATTTTGGCCGTTAGATGAAAAAATTGCCAAACGAAGCTGAAACCAAAGTTACACCGCTGGTTTTACTGACACCTTTCTTAGAAAAAGTCAAGTCTGCCACTTATGAGGCCAGACTGCAGAGTGCAAGTGCAACAACTGAACACAGTAAAAACCGACAAACCGAAAGCCACATGTCAGGTGTTGGGTGTAAAAATGGTGCAACACAACGTCTCAGACTGTTTTTGTTTTGTTTGTTAATTAAACTGCCCAGACTTTATATTAAGCTGCTGTGAATGCCCCCCCCCCCACCCCAAAAGGTCATGCTTACAGTCAGAATATAATTAATTAAACCATTTCCTGCCAGAGTTTATATTGAGCTACTTTAAATTTTTTTAGATACACACTACAGTTCAAGTTAAATGAGTCTGCCATCCAAAATATAATACAAGCATAAGGTGGTACATCAATACTTTCTTCAAGGTTCCCGTGTGTGTGTGTGTGTGTGTGTGTGTGTGTGTGTGTAAAATAGTGCAGAGATCGATTTCGTGTGCATGCATTTGTATGTGAATGACTGCGTGGGTTTGGGAAACACAAGACAGTAGACCACACACTATTGACCAGGTTAAAAAAAAAAAAAAAAAAAGCTCAGCTGAAAAGGCGCTAGCACTGATAGTTGCCAGAGAGGATGAATGGCTTTAATAGAGAAAACTCCAGGCTTTGCTCCGGAGGGACACACACACACACACACACACACACACATACACGCACACACACACACCCATACACGCACACCCCTTTGGATTCATGGGATTGCTCTGAAAAAGCTTTCACACTGAATGAGGGATGGTCTTTGTGAGGCAGAATGTGTGTGACCAAGGCTATGCTTATGTGTGTGAATGTCTGTGTTTTATCACCTTTTGAGATCAGCACAAATGTATCCAGTGCACAATGACTATGGGTAATAGTTGGACTGATGACTTTTTCAGATGTCACACAGGTTTGCTCAGCGCCCCTCAGTACAGATGAACAAATATCTTGATTTTACTTTTGTAACTTTATAAATGGAAATAATGCCATGGCAACCAAAAATAGTGAAGATCTAGTCCAGTGATTGCAGGATGTTCATCTTTATATCCAGGATTGGACTGTTTTGAGAATGTCTATATGCAAGTTCATACTTGTGTTAAACTAATTGAGCAATTTTAATGCTGCTATAATTTTTTTTCTTTTTTTTTCATTACATAACAAGGTGATGAGATATTTAAATATAGTTGCCTGTCCCGTTGGAAAGAATGGGTTTCTTGTCTGCAGGCCTTGATATCTGAGCATGTCATGGCAAAACATTGCCTGCTTAGAATAGCTGAAGGTGGGGTGAAAATCCTGCTGTCATTTCTTTTTTTCCACATCACAGAAAAAAAGAATTGGTTGCAAAGCTAATTACTTACTCCCACAGCAGTGTGTATATGTGTTTATGTATGTCAGTGACTGATAACCAAAGGTATCATGGTGTTAAAAGTTTATATTGTGACAGTGTTATAGAATACAACATGCCGACTATCCATAATGGAGAGATTATCTTTCTCCCACAGACCTGGCTACTCCGAAACGTCTCACAAAATGCCTTGGCTAGCTCGATAAATAGATAGATTAGATGGAAAGATAGATAGATAGAAACATTATTGATCCCCAGGGAAATTTAGGCATCCAGTAGCTTATACCACACATTAAAAAACACCAATACACACAAGAATAAAAAATAAAAACATAGCAGTGAAGAGATCAACTTGCATCCAGAACTACTTCAGAGAGCTGTTGCAATGATAGACCATGTGCTAATGGAGGTCATGTAATGCAAGATGAATAACAGCGCAAGAATAATAATAATTATTGTAAATAATATAAAATTGGAGATAAATATATAAATGAATACAAAGCAATGGCGAGGCAGCATCATGCTAATATTTAATTCATCCTACAATCACTAAGAGGCGTCGAGAATACTGGCGACAACCGGTGGTAAAACATGAGCAGGAGTTTGCCCAGGTTCTTGATCCTAAGAACCTCCACATCGACCCCTCAGTAGAGACTGGTTGCCGATAGGGCCTGGTCCTCCAGGAGTCCACCAACCAATATTGCATAGGTGCCATTTTACACACAGATCCGTTGTAGGGCTGGGTATTGTTTAAACAATGATGATACCAGTACCAATCCAAGTACCCTTGAAGTGATACTGATACCAACTGAGTACTTAATTGATACCCATCTTGTGAATAGAAGCATTACATTGCATACAATTTTGTTGCATTGATTGGCTGTGAGCAAGTCCGTACAAATAGCCATATTTTCTAGTTATGGGTGCAACGAGGATAGACTCCAGTTGTCATTTGATGGAAGACGTTTCGATACTACAGTACTTTTTAGTGATTTATTTTGGTTGATACCTTTTTAAAAGGTACTGAGTATCAATACCCAGCCCTAATCCTGTGTATGGATAACCTGACTCATGTTGTTGTTACATGGAACCATCTGAGATCTTGGAAACTATTCGGAAAAGGGCAGGCACTTCCGAAGAACACTTGGCACCATCTGTCTATCACTATCTTACCTTGCAAAGCAGCTGGATTTGTGTGATCATGTGAGAATCCTCATAGGACACTGATTTATCCAAGCCACCGGTGGTTCGGACACAAGCTCATAACTTGAAGCCTTACAAGACTTGTGTGATCTAGTGATGTCATGATCTCACGAGTCAAGCTGCCTTACAAGGTGAGTGTATCGACATGTGTGAGGAAAATGATGTGTGTGTTGTGATTGTGGGTGCGCTACTCCCCATTATATAATGCCTGATAAGTCTGCATCACTGCAAGTGGCTTTTCTGCATCAATATGGAGATTAAGATTGATACTGACCTAAAGCTTAAGAGCCAAAAGTGGAGCATCACTCCTCTGCTTAGCCAGAAGTGTGAATGATTTGGCTTGGCACCATGGAGAGGTAATCTACTTTAACGGACATGTCTGTAGAGGGGAGGGTTGTTGTACCATGCACTTTTAACACTGATGGAAGCATGGCTTATAGGATGCACGCATTTAAACTGCTCAACATTTTCAAAATTTGTTTTGGTTGAAATAGTAGCTAAGAGATTAATGAACATTTAAACATGTGAACACTCATGTATCACTCAGGTAGCATCCTGTCACCAATGTGTTTTGACCAAACTAACAAAATAGCTGTCAGTTAGTTATACTTTTGGAGATGTGACCTTTTTTCATAGTTTTAAACATCTTTTATCATGCAGCACTACTATAATGACAGACACACATCTTAACAAACCAGCTACCAGGACGCTCCATTACTAATAATGTCATAATGATAGTTTTGTGGCTGTGAATTGAAGAGAGATGTATATATCTACTTCTGTGTGTCCCTGTAAATCTTTGCATGACCCCCTTTCACCATCCATTCAGATGTTACAGTGAAAAACATTTAAAAAGCACTACAATTTGCCTAAGAAACTGAGATTTGACGAGGGGCTCCCTGACCGTGATTTGAACTGTTGATGGGATGATTACAGGATGTCTAATAAGTTTGATGAAATGGTTTGACATTTTTGGAAACATGCCAACATGCTTTGTTTCCAAGAGTTTGGTGCGAAGATCAATACCACTCTCGTCTGTGCATTAAGTATTCACTAGAGCAATGAGATGCTTATCATAGCTTAGCATAAAGACTAAAAGTAAGGGGAAACTGCTAGCCTGGCTCCATCCAAAGATAACTACAGGAAGTCACTGTGCTCGACCACTAAATAGTCTGGCACATAACTTCCTGTAAAACCACAATGTGTAATCCATAAAATAATGCAATATTAATATTACACAAACAAGATATAATGTATTGATTACTGAGCTAGCTATCTCTTTGCTCCAATTTGACATTCAGTGTATGGATATGATAGTATTATGCTCTTGTTAACTCTTGGCTAAGCTATTTTTTTCTCTTCTACATGGTGACACATAGCAGGTTTAAAGTTAGCAGTGAAAGGCTGATGAGGTCATTTCTGCTCAGTACTTAATTCCCAGAATGCCACAGTCAATAAAAGTTCACTTGTGCCAAGTTCAACATTTTAACGTCCACAGTACAAATGAAGGTAGCCACTGTGTTTTTGTGGTTGTTGTTGCTGCTTTTGAGGCAACAGGGGAAATCACTTCAAATAAACTACAGATTTAGAGTTGGCCCAGGGTTTTAAATTGGTGGATAGGCCACTTATTCGTCTGGTATTTGTCCCTCAATCCAGCAACACCCACATTTATTTTGGCATTAGCCTTAAAGCTAATCTGAGAAGGTAACAGTCTTTTGGAGTGTATGTGTACGCGTGTGTTTTTGTATGCATGCATGTCTCAATTGTGTCACTAAGCTCCTGAGATGAGAGCTGCCCTGGAGTCTCCAAATCCTGCTTTAGAGAGTGTGTGTGTGTGTGTTCAAAAGAGGAGAGCATGTGTGTGTGTGTGTGTGTGTGTGTGTGTGTGTGTGTATTCTTCACTCTGTTAAAATGAGTCACTGCTAAAAAAAAAATTAAAAAATCCACACCATGCCACCCTGGCAGGATAATCAGGACATAATGTTTAGTTTCTTTCTATCTCGCTGGATTAGTTTATTTTCATCCGGGGAGAATTTTGCGTATTCAGGAAATCGCCTCATATTTGGTTATCTCAGCTTTATTTAAAGCAGCATTTCACTAGGGGATGTGTGATTTTGAAGCACGCCTACCTCAAGCATGACTCATCAAAAGCCCACTTCAGTCATCATCAGTCACTCTGGGAATCATCAAGTGTTCAATTTTTAAACATTGACTCTCATTATGATTAATTAAATTCAGTCAAATCTGGGCTTCAGTTATAATTAAGACAAGAGAGACAGTGTTATAACCAATTGTGTATTTGCTAAGGAACTTTTAAGTGTGCACGCTGATTCAGAGTCACATTTTTTAGGATACATTCACGTAGAAGAGCTAGTCAGTTGAACTCTAGGAAGTATTCATGTGCAAAACAACAACAGAAACCGGTCTGATCCTAGTCAAAGTCCAGTGTTTGATTAGCTGATATCACATCTATCTTTGGTCAATCCTTCTAAAAGCCACTCTATTGAACTCTTATTGAGCTTCACCAAAGGACACGAATGCAATCCAGGGTTGTCAAAATAGTTCGCTCGGCCAAGTTGTTCCTCAGAAACTTGACGGCTTGTGACTCAGGATTTATGATTCACTCTGTGTGTCATGTAACCGGAAAGTAGGAGTTGGATATCACGATTTTTGCCATTAACAAATACACCCAGCAAACTTTGGCGGAGAGCCTGCAGTATGTCAGGGATGGTGTGATTGATGTTCATCTTATTATATTTGAAAGAGCCCACATTGTCTGATCATGACCCTACAGGCTTTGAATGAAGTAAGGATCAGCCAAAATGATGTGGCACTATGAAGGTCTGAAATTCATTCCCTTAAGGGCAGCAAAACAATACACACAAATATGTTATGTAACTTTTTCAGTCATTCCAACTAATGGTTGTAGTTTGTAAAGCTCATGGAGTGCACACTTCAATTAATTTCGTCCTCTTAAACTACTCATTGGAAAGCAGCTTAAAAGGACAATTCACCGCTATGAACATGATGATTTCTTAAAACTAGGTCACCTGTGTTGTAGAAAGGTACAATTATTTTTTTAATTGTTTCCGTATGAGTAGAAAAAAGGGCTGTAGATCCCTCATACTGCTCTTAATGGGGGAATCCTACAACAACCAGAATGCTTTGCGTGCGTCCCAACCCATCATCTTATGACGATGTGTTTATGGAGCGCAGGTGGCGAGTAAAGAGACAAAGTTAGTGAGCTGCCTGAGGCTTATTTTCATTTACAAAACACTTTTCCTCATCGAGTCCGGCTGTATTGTACCTGCTGCTGCTGAACCATAACTCCCATTGTCACTTCCTCCTCCACAGTGTGCTGTGTCTGATTCCACAGCACGATACTCAGCCATGTATCATGAAACTAGTTTCCTTCCAAACATGCTGATATTTTGAAGTATTTTGTCGTATGATATTCTAGTACTTATTAGATTGAGATGTTTCAGGATACCCACTTTTTTATCCGTCCTTGAAGACACTCACTACAGAAAATGAGGAAATGTTGTTTTGCAGTCGAAGGCAGATCTCCAGAGTCCGCTGGATGACCCAAAACACGCCATCCGGTGGACTTTGGAGATGTGACTCTGACTGCAAACTGTTTCCTCATTTCATTTGTTGGCAAATGAGCGGCGAGCTCTGAGTACAAGCTGGCAACATGGAGGGAAGTTAAACAATGTTCATTTGCATGTACTACCCACATTGTAATGAAACATGATAACCTATAAAACAAGTGAAGCCAGGCTTGAAAATCAAGATATTGTTACACTGATCATTACTGATTTTGACTCCCTTTTCTTTTTCTTTTTTTTTGCCTGTCTTTCACTGTATTTTTCTCTTTGCTCATTTCTCTCTTTTTATTTTTTTTACTCTGCCAGACCTCTGCTGCCTTCCTGAACTTTGTCTACAGTTTTTTCTTTCCGAAAACACACACACACACACACACACACACACACACACAAACACACACACACACCTTACATTTATAATCTCAGGGACACTTAAGTTGACCTATTTTTTATTTTTTATCACCCTTTAACCACTCAACTATTAAAAAACATTGTCCAAAATTTTAAATTCGTATTGGTCAAGCCTAATTTAACTTTTGATAAGCAGTTTAGTTGCTGTTTGTGGGCTGAATTTGACTGATATGCAACGCACAATGGTTTCAAACTTTATAATGTTCAAAGCCAAAGCAAGGTTCATTTACACTCCTTTGGACTAAAATAGACCTGGTACATATCTTTAAAATGGAATAAAATAAATATGAAGTCTTATCTAAGATGGACTAGAATACATAACAAAACATACTCTCACTCTTTCCTCACTCTTTCTTTCCATCTATCTATATCTCTCTCTCTCTCTCTCTCTCTTGCTGGTTGGTCACAAATGCTAAGCAGGATGGGAGTGAGCGAGCAGCAGTAGAAGACGTGTAGCCACAACTTTCCCAGAGGCTCATGCAAGCGTCAGTTTGTGTTATAAATCATTCAGGGACACTATGAAGGGGCACAATACATTTTTATCCCTCTTCTCTCATCCCTCCATCCTCTCTCCTTCTTTTATTATTGAATGCAATTCCTCTGAGGGGCCTAGTCTGCTGCTCAGTACGTTAAAAAAAGAGTATTGGTTGGAGGGGAGGGAGGGGGGTAGGGGGGTGTCTGGTTGAAACCAATAAGACAAGAGTGAAAAATTGATCAAATAGAAGCGGGAGAAGGGAAAAGCAAAAAGAGACTGAGGCCAGTTCCAGGTGTTGTTCCTCACAGGAAGTAAGTGACTCAAAGCCAAAGGTCACTGGGTCATTAATGTACTTTATGTGATGATTAAAAGATACAGTTAGTTCTTTGTGATTGTCAGGCTTCGTGTAGACAACAGTTGGTTTCATATTGTGCTTGTCTTGTAAATTATGGTGTGTTTGTGTGTGTATATATAGTTGAGGGTCAGGCTATGTTCAGTGGTAAAGCTGCGGATGCTGCACCACCTGCTTGTCAAAGTGAAACACAGTCCAGTGGCTGACAGCGCTCTGCTGTCAGAACAACTTGCTCAGATTTTATGTGCATGTGTGTTTATATATATATATTGTGTGTGTGTGTGTGTGTGTGTGTGTGTTTGAGAGTGAAAGTAAAATATTGTGTTTGTGCTTGCTTGTGTTTGTGTGTGAAGTTGTGTTGAAGTCCTTGAACTTGTATTTTGAGAAAGACAGAAAGAGGATCTTACTGACTATAAATGAAGTAATACTTGCAGCATTTAAAACATCAGCAGCCTTTACATAATATTATTATTACACTGTTACTGAGATACCTTATGGCTTAATAGAAGCAGTACTTCTCATGATTCATATCCTCTCAACTCTCTGTTGTGGAGGTTATTTTGTCATCTCTCCTGGAGCTGACTAGAGAAGGGATCATTTCTGTGGATCCTGGACTTATTGAGAGGATAATAACTGACAATCATTAAAAGAGATTTTCGTTAGCTGTTGTGTCATTCCGCCATCTGCTATATCGTGAGGAAATTTGAAAAGCTTTCGCTACGTTCGTACTGGAAGAACATCAACCTCACACACTTCTTGTATTTTTATGAGCTTCAAAGCAACATCCCTTTGTGCAGTAAAGCAATTTGTTGGATCTCTTATAAAAATGGGACTCAGTGGTACACAATATAAGTAGAAATTGCAGTGCAGATGCTTGTAAAGGCTGCTAGTCTTGTCAGTAATATTCTGGTGTTTACTGATATCTCTAATAAGTCCCAAGACTGTTTGGCACCGATTCAAAACAAACAAAAATAAAGGAAGGCGAGCCAAACTTTATTTTTGGCATTTTTGCAGAAGTTGCACTCAGATCTTCATCGGCATCTTTAAAACTTTAGTAAAAGACAAAATATTAAGAGGGCGTCACTTAATCATCACCAATCCAACCGTCTAACCCTTCTTTTGTTTCTTTCTCTCTCTCCTCAGGAAGAGTATTATCCCAGTCATGAGGAAAATCTTCAAGGAATCAGCACTGGATATTAATTGAGAAGAAAAAGGGGGACAGAGAGAGAGAGAGAGAGAGACAGAGGCTCGCCCTAATATCCCCTTACACATTTCTTACAGGTAGGTTATTCACATTGATAATGACTTGACTCTTTGATATTGCCTAATCTGTTCTTCTACTATATCAGCACATTGTGATGCAGTAACACATCTGTTTTGTGTTCTTTATAATCAAATGCATAAAAAAAAAATCTAAAATCAAATAAATTAAACAAAGCTGCAAGAGATCCAATAAGGAGATTCTTGCAGGCATCCAGCAAAACCACCTCAGTCTGATTGAGGTCACCTAGCAGATCTTCCTGTTGCACAGCACTTTGTACAGTAAAGCCATATCTATGTGCGTGCGTCTGTATCAAAACCCCCTTCGTATCGTAGCCAGGGGAGGCATCAGCCGAGTGGAAACCGAAAGCTAACTGCCCTGCCGGCTCTCTGATGCACATAGCAGCAAACCAAACCCTCTGTCACACAGAATTAAGGCTGAGTCTGGAAGGAGATAAAGTTGGTTTGGCCTTTTTAACGGTGCTTTTTCTCAAGTTGTCTGTCCATGTGTCTGTCTGTATGTGAATTCCAGTGTGTGGAAATCGCTGCAACATAATTATTTGAGAAATTGGCAGCATGCAAAAAAAGAGAGTTCATATCATTCTTAAATTCTTGACAAGTTGGAGTAAAAAGGTAAAGGTGTAGACCTGTGACTTAAAAAGTAAGATGTTGAATGTGGAGATCAATGGTAGCCATAAATGCATTTTTTTGGGTTAAGTTTTGTTTTGTTTTGACAACTGTTGTTCTTGAGGTTTCAGGCATCTTTAAGCTGCGGCGATTGAAGGGAAATCTGAGGTTTTTTACTGTGGTTTGGAGTCCATTGTGAATTGGGCAATCATGTAAATCCCTGTATGTACTTGTCATTATTACTGAGAGAACCAACACCAATCATTGGATTCAGTGGAAAATCACGAGCGTGTGCATATTGGGTGCCGTGGGCAAATCTTTACTGCTGAGTCACACCCTGAGTGGGGGTGGGGGGTTCTGGGGGATTGGGTGTGGTAGAGGGGGAACAATTTGGGTTACAGATTGACCCTCGGGGCACGACGATGGCTGAATCCAAATATCTGGATTTCTCCTTACCCTTACTTACTGGTGGTGACTTAAGGAGAGAGTACTGGTGACATACTATATGATATATAATTAAATATTGGCATTTGCAGACAAGTTGTTGGTCATTTTTAGGCCTACACTAAGAAAAAATATGTAACTACCTACAAGAGTTGTGACCTCCATGTATGCTCAGTAGTACTGTATGAACAATGTTTATTGTGCGAGCCATACAGTGCATAGCAACATGTAGTGTAGGTTATGGTAGAGGTAAATGCATGGTTTTTTTTTTGGAAAGTCAAATAAGTAGAGAATAAGCTTTTCATCCATCATGTGACGTTTCAGATAACAGTCAGCTGTCATGAGAAGTTTGGTTGTGCTTTAAAAAGGTCAAACAAGGCTAAAGTTGAAACTGATTGAACTTGGACTGCAGTAGTTTTGTGTCAAATGTATGCCGAATAAGCAGCGGTTCGAGATTCTGCGTCTTTTCTCTTTTCATAGATAAACAATAACTCACATAGGCATGGGATGATAACGGTGTTCAAGGTTTACCGCGATTTGAAAAAGCCATGATAACCGTAACCGCCAAATTTTCTGTTTGGTATGAGCCATTTTTTCACACTGTCATTACAGTGTATATTCAGGTTAAATTAACATGTCTGTCTTTATTTTTCTTCCTTTTAGGAACATTTTAGAGCTGTAATCGCAATACCGTGAAACCGTGATACTTTTGCTTATGGTTATCATACCGCCAGAATCTCATACCGGCCCATGCCTAGACTCACACTGGTCGAAAGGGATTTTGCCGCTTATCAAGTGCAGAGGGCCTCAGTTTACACTTTGATTTGGGAGTGTTATTAGCAGTGAAATGCTCAGCTATTCAAAGTAATGGGAAGTCTTACCATGTATATCAAATATTATATGCACCTGTCTTAGTTAGTATTGTCTTAAAACAGCAAACAGCCATTGTGGATATTGTTCAGGACTGTTTAGAGATGGATTACAGGATCAGGCTTGTATTGGCGGTCACGGCAAAAATCCCCAGGCAGCCTGATGTCAATGCAAACCCGACATGACAATGGTTAGTGCTCCAGACGCATCAGAATACATATGTCACATGTCTGTTAGAGCTCAGTCTGAAAGTGTGGACGATTTGACATTTAGATTCAGTTAAAGGTGTGTCTGTGTTTTTATTAATTCATGGATATTGGTGCTGTGTGTATTGACTCACTAACGTGCACATTACAGGAGGAATAGCAACTCTCTGATTTTCCATCGAGAATTAACAACCTTATTAAATTCGGCGAGTCATCACTATACAAGGTGGTATTGTTCATTTGAATATGCTCCTATATTATTCATAAACAGGTTGACCTATTTATTGTCAAACACACGCATGTAGACGTCACACACGGTAGTCTCCAGGGTCCGTGTGAGGCCCGATCTGCTCATACTCTTTAAGTTTTTATTAGACCAGATTACTAAAGTGCAGTGATTTTCTTTTTTTCTTTTTTTTCTTTTTTCTATGAATGTGCATATGATCAGGCTTCCTAACTCACTTACACCACACATGTGCACCTACACACACAGATACACACACTGCTGCAAAGCTTTCTCTCTATAATGTTATGATGGGAGCTACAGGAACTGGATCATTACGTAATTCTTATTCTTTCTCTCTTACACATGCACACACACACACACACACACACACACACACACACACACCACACACACACCATACACAGTGTCCTCATACTATGTGTCAACGCACAATTTGGCGGATTTACCAGTCCTTTTTTTTCCGTTTGTGATTAGAGCTGGTGATTTGAATCCCAGTAAGAATTCCCACAGTCTGTCTAATTCCTGCTCCTGCCTGAAGGCAGGAGGGGGGCCAGTAAGCCGCTAAAGCCCCTTGCTGCACACACACACACACATACACACACAGGCATAAACTGACACACATGGACATGCGTGAGCTCTCACAAGCATAATGGCACATATATATATTTTCACGCCTGTATCGTTAATGTTTATAAACAAATATGAAGCTTGTACTGTACTTTCATGCATCACGCTGAGACACAAACACTAACGCACACCCACATGCACACACACATACACACACACACACACACACAGGAAGCACTTTATTTGCACCCTGCTAAGAATTTAGATATGCAGGCAAAGGGGGGAGGAGACAGAATGCAAAACAAATGATAAGAGAATCACGTTTTTATACCTGTCGAAGCTTCTCCTTTTAAAATAAATGATAAAAGAGAAAGGACTTACAAAGAGAAATCAAAGTACTGAAGGATGTATAAGAGAAATAGAATAGATGTAGGATAGGATATCAAGGAGGACTGGATGATGTACAGATCTTTACAAGTGAGTGATCTATACACTCAACCAGATGTTTTTGTCCTATTGTTTCCCGTGTGTTCATGTATCATCCATAAAGGTAGAGATATATATATATATATTACCATAGTATGATTTTCTCTTGTTTTCTTGTAAATGTCACATTATGTAAGAGCTCAGATCATACAAAATCAGTCCTCAAGCTCAATAATTCAAATTCCTGGCAGGAAGCTTAATATCTGTATGAATTTCATGACAGTGTGACATTATTGCAGACAACTTCTACATTCTCTTTATCTCTTTTTAAAGGATAAATCCCCCCTAAATACACATCAAACAGCATTAATACTTTGGATCCATCTTATAATTCTGGACCAGTTTTTCTTGTTTTATGATGTATTTTTCATATCCGTGTGTATGATTTTGTTGAGTAGACAATGTGATGCCCCATTTAAATATGTCTGTCGCAGCAGATACTGTAGAGTACAACCATATCCACCAGCCTGATGGACTTGGTCCTGCAACAACATGTTGATACATCAATTAGTCATAGCAGGACCAACAGGGGGCCTGGGGGTGTATACTGTATGTGTGTGTTTCTGCTCGTGTATTTCTTTTCTATGCCTCTCAAACTTTGGCCCCCATATGTACGTGCTGGACGTGTCCAAATACAGGGATGTCCCAGAAGTCCTAGTTTCAGTTCTTTATTATTTACTGTGGAGTAAATTAGATATACTGTCTTCAGAGTTATTGTGTCTACTGAGTTTACTGACTTGAAACTACATTTTACTGGCTTTAATAAATGTTGGATTTCAGCCAGTCACTGTTGGCCACTCTTGATGTTTTCTCCTCGTTGCCAAGAATATATAGGAGGAAACCACATTTAATTGTAACCATAGGAAATTGTCAAAACTTTTATACAAATTAAACAAATATAAAATCCTATCCTAGCCTATTCCCTTCAAAAAAACATTTAACCCCGCAGTGTTTCCTAGACTAGATTAGCAAAAAACATCTAATCTCTTTTGGTTTTATGACATATATTTTATTCTTTTAACGCTGATATCCACTTCCACTAAAACACTGGCATACAGGATGTCTCATTTATTTACATAAACACCAGTGCATGCATGCAAGGCGTGTGTGTGTTACTCCTGCACATGCACACCTACACATAAGTACTGTGGCATGCTATGGTGTGTAGTAGTGCACATGCAATAAAGAATTCACACACACACTCTCACACACCAAGCATTTAATCTGTCTAAGCCATTTGCCTAATCAGCTCTCTCTCTCTCAGCACAATACCATTCATAGATCCACAGCAAATACACACATACACACACACATACACACACACACACACACACACACACACACACATGCAATGAGCAGTCCACACGCTGGGCTTTGCCGGACTAGTAACAGCTTTACCAAGCCCCCCGTGTTACAACCTGTTGTTGCCACGTTGCATCACTTCACACATCTTAGAGGAGATGAGGAAGAGGAGGAGGAGGAGGAGGGATAGTGGAAAAGAGGGTGAGAGGGAGGTGTGCAGCGTCTCCAGAGGGATCACATGACCCGAGTGTTCATTTGCTCCATTTTTTATCTGTCATTTACTCATCTGCTGACTCCCTCCATCGTTTTCTTCCATCTCCTTTTAAAAGCTTCATCATATGGAAAACTGCTTTAAGACTCTCAGTCATCTCTCTCTCCTTCTTCTTCTTCTTTCCTAACATTCTCACTCCCAGTTTACCCAAGTTTTTTATTTTTCTCTTATTACGTTGTAACCTTTTTCTCGTTGTCTCTTTTTCTTCTAGTGAAGATCGTGTAGTCATACTCTATGTGTGTGTGTGTGTGTGTGCGCGTGTGTTTTATAATGGGGAGAGGGTTGAGATGAGGGTTGTCAGGCTTGGCAGGAGCTCCAGCAGGAAAGATGAGACAGACCAAGCAACTAGGAGACAAGGACACTCATTCAATAACACATAAGGACACACATAACTTAGTATTGGAGGTAAACAAAAAGAAGAACACACTCACACACACACACACACACAAAGAAATAAACCGACACAAATAAAGACGATACATTTTTCTTGCTTCGCCTAAGTTTTTGAATAAGTGAAGAATTGTGTTGGTGCTATGTTTGAATTCAATTAACATGCACTTTAATAAAACACTAGCACTGGTGGTGGTTAACTCAGTAGTGGAAAAGTTCATTGATCAGCATCACACAAAGCCTAACCAGCACTGAGCATTTATAGTAGTGTGTAACCAAAGTAGTTTGTCATTGAATTGCCAGCAAGTATGAATAATATATAAAAGAATCTGATGTGGAGCCTGTAGGTTGTATGTATACAGTTACTTATATTACATATTTCTATACTGTACTGTACAGTTCATTCGTCACATCTATATTACAGGCGTGGAGGTCTTGGCTGAGGGTTTCATGCCTCTCACAAATGACCTCAACAGCCAACACATTCCTTAAGACAATAAGTAAGTTTGTGATCCGTCAAATTATGGAAGCAGATAAACTTGAAACTATTCCTGTTTGTTTATATGACGACCGGCAGTTATTTCCGAGCATGTTATAGGCCATTCTAGGGAGAGAAATCAAAGCTTAATGCCGTGAAATTGACTTTAGTCAAGCTACAGTTCAACTGGCTGCTATTCCCAATGGTGAGATGTTACAGCAGCTTGTTGGTGTAACAGGCTGTCCCAGTGCTTCAGGAGACCTTTCCATGCAGAAGGTCGCCTGAGACAGCGTCTATGTCCTTGTTCATTCTTGGCCGACACACTGTACTGCTCTCACCTGCTGTAGGGATATGGCAGGAAATAAATCCTGAGTAATAAAGTCAGCTTTAGATTCCACACTTAAAGTTTTTAGGCTGCCTTCTTCACACATTTGAGAGGAGAGAGGGCACAGCACTTTGCCTTTAAGATGATATTTTTGGAGTGGGTGTGATGGCTTAGATCCCTTTAAGAGCATGGGATTAGGATGATGCTGATGCTTAGTGTCTTGTCCTGGGTGCCTGTGTGTCTTGCTGCCTCTGCCTGTATGTCAGCTTGCTCTGTGTGGGGCTGGCCTTTGGAGCCAGATTTGTTTGCTGCATGTGGCTGATGTGCACAGAGATTTCATGGTAGACAGGAGTGAGAGAGAGAGAGAGAGAGAAAGAAAGAGAGTGAGATATAGAGTGAGAGAGAGACTGTGTGTGTGTGTGTGTGTGTGTGTGTGTGTGTGTGTGTGTGTGTGCGTGTGTGTGTGTGTGCGCGTGTGTGTGTGTTGAATGTGCAGCGAAGCTAACTGGAGCAGGGTGTCCAGGATGCATACACGCTTGACGGCCTGGCTGCAGCCTTGTGATACAAAACATTCGGCGTTAGTGAGCGTGCGTGGCTGCATGCACGCAGGCAACTGTTACACTGTGTGCATGTGGTGAAATGATGCATCAGTGACTCAGCTTCAGCTGTCAAGTGTGTGTGTGTGTGTGTGTGTGTGTGCATGTTTCCGTGAACAAATGTGACTGTGACTTGGATGAGCAGCAGGACTAGACAGCTAGCCATCATCATATGATTGTCTTTTTTTCCCCCTGTTTTATCACTTATCAACTGTCTATGAGACACACACACACACACACACACACAAACACACTGACAAATGTGTGGATATTCCTGGAGGGGACTGTGAAGTAACACTAGATCAAACAATGTCTGGATGTTCTCTTGTGGTATCAATGACCAACTGAGTGAGTGTCAGTGTAATTTAATGCTTTAGCACGCATGTGTTTAGTTTGACGCTACAGGATTAGTTTCACTCTGATAATAGTTGTACTAATTCACTCTTTACACTCCTTTCATGAAAGTGTTTATCCTCTTGCACAAAGGAAATGATGTGTTCAATGTTTGATGTTTGGAATAAATTGAAAAAGAGGATCTGTTTAGTTACTACTTCTAGTAATAGATTATTTTCTAAAGTCTCAATTGAGATGACAGGGCCAAGAGAGCAGCAACCATAACTGATAAACAACGTGTCCAGTTCAGTCAGTAGCTATACAAAAGTAATCCGCTCATTATCTTGTCTTCTTTTTCCTGTCATCCTTTGTCTCCAGGTCTAAGCTGGCCAATGCCGGGCCCATCACGGACATCTGGTGGCGGTAGCAGCAGCAGCAGTAGTGTGTATGTGAGCTTGGTCCCCGGCGCCTAGCCCATGTCCAGCCCATAATGCCGTCATCCACAAGGAAAGGAGTGCCGAAGGACCCCGAGCTGGCTGACCTCTTCTTCAAAGATGACCCCGAGGATGTCTTCTGTGACTTGCACGAAATCGGACATGGCAGCTTTGGGGCCGTCTACTTTGTAAGTGCCAATTTAGACTTTCTTGTACTTGGCCATGAAGGTTTAGTTAACACAAACTAGTTAATACCATCTCGTCGCTCTTATTTTGAAGAGATGCTTGGTTGGATTGCATGTTGAATGGAAAATATTGCCCACAAGCCAACCATAGTCATATTGTCGGAACTTATCTGAACAATCTTGGAAAAAGGATAATTTTATTCTTAGGCAAGCGGTTTAGTATGAAACAGATTTTTTTTGTATTGAGTCTCACTTATTGGCTTGATGTAATGTAATGTAATGGTGATGGAGTTAGCGGTGGAATTTATTGGCATGAAAAGCAAGCATGTGAATGAGGGGCTGGGCGAGGGGCATCTAAGAATTCCTCATTCAATAAGGCAGATTGAGCTTTACTAAATTATCATTACTAGCACACGAATAATAGCTTTGATTTATCTATTAACTAGTCACCCTACATATACATTTATCGATTCAGTGATTTGTACACATGTTGTGAGTGTAGCCTGCTACATTACGGCTTTCTGAATGCAATTAAGTGGAGGCAGATCCCCTCTCAGCACTTTCTCTGTAGCCTTTCTTATTAATCTCATCATCACTAATTACTCATCAAGCCTTTGATTCTAAAGCTGCGTGTAGAGGGGTGATGGTGGTGAGAGGGTAAGGGGGAGGTGGGGGGGTGAAAACATGCCACATCTTCCTCTCTCCTCTCTCCTCGTCTCTCCAGATGCAGGGCTTGGGGGGTGATAAGCCTCCTTCGTCCCTCCTAAGACAGCTGTTCTCTTGGTATGGAAAAAACAGAGAAACTGACGATAGTGGGGCAGGATTTTCTTGGCTGGCCGGGCTTTTCTATCCCCTTCTGTCCCATGTCATTTACACACACACACACAAACACACACATGCACGAACATCCACACACACACACACAGTCCCAATACATCACTCGTAGCTGTGGTGCCCATGTCTGCCTGGCTAACAGGCTCCAGCGTGAGCCTAAATCCTGCCCTGATGCCAGCGCTGTGTTCACTGACACACTTTTGCTGTCCACATTACAACTGGTACACTGCTAGCTTTAGCGGCTAGCCAGAGCAGCTTTAGTAAATGTATTCCAAGCCTTTTTTTTTAATTTTTAGACAAAGACATACAAAATACTCAAATTGCTTATCTGTTAGCATACAACATAATGAAAAATATTCAAATGTAATGTAAATGCTGCTTTATTTAATTCACCTGGTACTCAATAATAGATTTACTTGTATTTGCATCATCATTGCACTATGCTCTATTGATGTTCAGTTGTAGCATCTTTTAGCAGAATATTAACATAAAGTAAAAAATAATTAATAAAAATAGTAATAAAAATAATTTCTTTGACCTGAAATGCATTCAGAGGAGGTGAAGAACTGTTTTCAGCCTTTAGTAGTGTCTGCAGACATTTCATGCTGCATACCTTCACCCAGAAGACAGTCTGCATATATCCTGGTCGGCGATACCCAGGGGGGGGAAAAAGCCTGCAAATCACTCACTGCTCCTCATTAGATTAATTGCTTTTGAACACACTGTAATCATTGATGGGGCATCTCAACATATTTGGCTATCAGAGCTTTTTTTTTTTTATCTCAACTGGATTTCAGCTGCCGGACAGTCAGAACGTTTAGAAATTTTAGCAAGAAAATCGAAATGAAAGTGTAAAAATGCGGGTGGTAGATTTCTTGAAGTGGACTTGTCTCTCCGTCTCCTGTGGAAATGATGCCCTTGCATACAACCCACTGTGGGAGGAAAGCTTTGAGCACCCCAAAGAAACACATGGAAGCAGATGAAAAGCATGTCAAACTTTACCTCCTCAGGCAACGAGCGCCGGTTTTTGCAATACTTTGATTTGATTGTAACGTTTAAGAAGTCAATGTCTGTTGTATAAGTACTGTATAAGATAGCTGCAGGTTAAATACGTGAGAGAAACAAGAAATACACTTCCCACTGCTGTAAATGTGTGCATATTCTGTAGGTTATTATTACTGTATAGCATGCACAGTCAAAGAAATATATGCAGTTGTATGTGCATTCATAGATTATGCATGTGAAGACTAAGAAACTCCATTATAGAGCAGAACAAGGGGAATTCCCCTATGCTCAATATGTAGGCCCATCACCCACACATAGTGCAGTGTATGTTGAATGAATTAATCTCTTGTAATTATTGATACACCTCTTTTCTACTGCAATGACAATTAGCCTGAATGTATTTCAATAATTCAGTATTACATGATTTTTCTCCTCTTTTCTCAATCCATCCATAGACTACACCAGAGGGAATGGCTATTATGCATGAATTGACAGGCAATCATGAGAGATCAGATGAGTCTGGAAAAAAAAAAAGTAAAACGGGAATACTGCGATGCCTGCTGTTACTGTAATTCCATTTGAATCTCAACATGAAATTCCCATTCATTTGTAAGTGGGATGAAGCCGAGATAAGGGCTTACGCTGAGCCGACGCGTAGCTGTCCCAAAGGCCAAATGCCTCTGAGGTTAACACCAAGGCTTTAACATGGACATGCGGATAGGCACAGACCAGTCTAACACTTACAGTAGCTCTGCAGAATAACCACACAGCGCTTACCTGCAGGCTTTTCCTAATCACACTGCTTAGTGCTTTGATCAGGCGAAAATTTGTTTAAATTCAAATGAGGGAATCTGTTACGGCTGCATCACTCCGTTGTAGATGCATCGCTTTGTGCATGCGTTATAATGTTTTGCATGCAATTGATTTATATGACTCACCTCTGGATCGCCCTTCAGGCATTACTTTAGTTGGTTGCACTTTATTTTAACCCCTCTACTTAGCATTTACGAGCAGCATATAAACATTTAATCAATGGTTTATAACACACTTGAGCGTAGTTGTAAACAGATATAAGTCCTAGTTAATATATTTGTTGAACTTGAGTCCTCCTGTGGGCTATAAATAAATGATGAATGACAGTAAACTATACAGTTACATTAAAGTGTATATTTATGACATCTGTATGCCTCTCAATGATTCTTTTCAATTTGGAGAATCTGTGCCGTGTTTTTGTAATATAGCACAATGCTGCGTGTTCTATTTTAAATGTTTTGAATTGAAAACCATGCTTAATTACCCTGCTTAATAGGAATCAGGACCTTTCTACAGTCATTTCATGTAAAACAATGAGTGTCAAACAAGAATTTTATTTTATACCAAATGCGTGCCAGTTTTTAATTCCCTGATAACAAATTCTTTTTGTAAAGCATCACGGTCAGTGGAGCAGACAGAAGGAGTCCTGTTATGTCTTGTGAAAGGATTATGTGTGTTTGTGGAAACTGTGTCTGTCCTCCCAAGTTTTTCATGTTAAGGTTTCAAGACTTTTAACAGGAATCCAATCTCTCTCCCTTTAGGCTCGTAACTCCTACTCCAACGAGGTGGTGGCCATCAAAAAGATGTCCTATAATGGCAAGCAGACTACCGAAGTAAGAAAAAGACACACACACACACACACACACACACACACACACACACACATACAGGAGCACATACACACGCCAAACTTTGTCCTCCAAACCATGGTGCCACTGAAAATGCACTACCACAGTTTGGTGGTTGTGTCTCTAAACCATATCATAAAAAAAGCTCAAGCTCAAGGTCAAGTGGGTGTTTGGTTAGGCAGTGGCTGGATAACATTTACTTCTCATGCTTTGATACAAATGTAGAACAGTTTAAAGCTCAAAAACACAAAAGCCGAATTACGTCATTCTCACTATTGAAAAGTTTACTAGCAGCGAGCGAGATGTCTAATTTGTAGCGAAAGGAAAGACGATAATGTCAAAATAATGAAAACTAATTACTCAGCACTAGATTCAAAGTTTGAAAGGAATATGTTCCCTCCCTCAAGCAAAACCGCTGTAAAAGTTGAGGCTGAAGGCACAAGCATATTTTAGGAGGCTTCCTATGTGATTACAGCTTACACTACAATTGACCTCAAGCCCACATCTCTGTGGTTTAGTGAACTTTCTTCTTTTTATAAACTTGTTAGTGATGGGTTTTATATGAGGCCTCTCGCATGACATTGTCAGGCTGTTCCTAACTATCCGGGGCTTTTTTGGTTGCTGTATCAACTCCTCTGGTGAGCAGTGAGTTGGCTTGAAATTTTTCATATTTTATTACTCTGTTAATCATTTATGTTGGTGCAGTTCTATATAAAAAAAAAAAGAAGTGTTCCTGTCTGCCTACATGCAGTGGTAAAATGTGTATAAAAGCTGTAACACCTGTGAGAGTAGTTACTACAGTCCAGGCCAGTTACATAATTGCAATTTTAAGTCACACCAAAATCCACTTAAAGGATGAGTTCACAGTTTTTTTTCAAAGTCTGTTCTAAAACAACAATCAGGTGCCCAAATTAGCAGTGAGTTGTTTTTCTTGCTGTTATCATTCCTCCTGACATCTGTTCATAATGCACTTTCAATGTAATGATGGGGAGGATGGGGGGATGGGGGGGGCTTCAGTCATCCAAATTACACAAATCAAGTCCATATCTTTCAAAGTTGCAGTCTTTTAAGTGCCATTTTCCCTTTTTGTTACTATACCTCTACTTCAGCTGAACAGGAAAACACTCTCTATTATGACACAATGTTTTACTAAAAAGACTAAATGTGGCAGATATCCACTTTATTTGACTAACTCAGACTGCTTGAAGCTTCATATTATGTTCAGATAAGCGTGTCCCTCATTACATTGTAACGTGTAAAGTGTCTGAAGGGGACGTCCTATAGTGGTCAGGATGAACAGGAGGAATCACTATTGTTTTGAGAGAGACCTAAAGTGTTACTGTGATTGTACATAGAGTGTGTAACCGCTTGTGAATTTGTTTTTGGCAGAAGTGGCAGGACATCATTAAGGAGGTCAAGTTTTTGGGACAGCTGCGACACCCAAACACAATTGAATACAAAGGCTGCTACTTGAAAGACAACACTGCCTGGGTGAGTGGATCCCTCTCCACGTCTCTTTTTTTGTCCTATAGTTCCTCTCTTGGTCTCAGTCGTGCAACATTTGTTAGTTTATCTTTTCCCCGCTTCTCATCCTCTCCGTCTGATCCTTTTCCTCTCTGTCTGTGTTTCATGTCGTCTCTTCCTGACTGTGTTTTTTATCGTAAAGAACAACTTCAGTTATCACAAACTTCACCTGAAAGTTTGTGTTTAGGTTATTTTATGATGGAACATACATCATATGAGTGATTTGTTATTAAGCTGTAACTGTATCCTGTTTCAGCTGGTGATGGAGTACTGTCTGGGCTCCGCATCAGATTTACTAGAGGGTAAGTGCACCCATATTTACACATTAACAATTATAACACAGATTTTTTTTAATTTTTTTATTTTTATAGTTATGTAGATGTATCAGGGTCCTTACATTTCTCTTCGTATTTAAGATAATAGATATAAATAAATACATGGCCTTTTTCATAATACATCTTTTAGTATGTAAGCATTGATTCAGACTTGCTTGCAATTGCACCAGTTGTTTTATAGATGTAAGAAACTTTTCAGTACTTTTTATTTATGGTTCTCTCTCTCTTTTTATTTCAAGTGAGCCAGCATTCAGAAAATAATTCCCATCTCATAAATCCACAGCTAGCTCCTGCCTCCAGGTTCGGGTAGCTGGAGCAGACTTGTCTTTATCCTTTCCTAAATCTACCTTCTGAGTAGCTGAATATGAAAATCAGTCCAAATTACGGTTTGACCTCCATTTGGCCTCTCTTCATAAGGTTTTGACTAGACTAGACTTACTATACACAAGGAACAAATCTCATGTTCTGTGGTTGTTTCCTGTGTTTTATTTTATTTATTTATTTTATTGTTTGCACATGTGAATCTTACTGAAGGAGTAAACTCTTAAAAATAAACCTCAACACAAAACAAAGTACATGCTTGGAGCATTTTGACTCTGGAGCAGTGTCAAAAAGAAGGATCCCGATGCACAATAATTATATATATTTATAGATGGAAGACCACATCTCTATTTATATTAAGTTTGTAGCTTTAACTACATTTTAAAGATTTGTCCTTTTTCCAGCTTAAACTTCATGAACTTTTTATCCTCAATAGCATTCCTGACCTGAGCTCAATGTGTTATTTTAAGCACCTATGTGTGTACTCATCGCTGACGTAGATACACATTCATGACAGTTGGCCCTGGCCTGTTTTAGAGACTTTATGAAATTTCTCAGTTATAGTCCTGTTGTGACCTTTTGCCTCAGCGCATCATCTCTCCGTTACTGCAGCAGTCCACAGGGAGCCTGCATAGGAGCCCATATCGCAGCATGTTATCCATATGGCAGATGTCATTGCCAAGTATTTTGTTATTGCTTTGTCAGCTGGACAGATTCATACAGATTTGTTTTGTTTTGGGCTTGTTTTTTTTTTCTAAACTAAAACTGATGCCAGAACATTCATCATTCAAACCGCACAGTTATTATATATGCAGTAGCTTTATTTATTATGTAGGCCTTTTGTGTGGAACTGTTTATTATATTCAAGTCTTTAGAGGGCTCCTTCTTATTTCCATTGTACCTCTGTCTCCCAAAGTTCATAAGAAACCACTCCAAGAGGTTGAAATTGCTGCCATTACCCACGGTGCCTTGTTAGGACTGGCTTACCTACATTCCCATAATATGATTCACAGGTGAGTCAGTTTGTCTCCTTGCTCCAAATATTTCCCAACAGGAACATGCTGTAACTTTAGGGGGAAAAACAAAACATCATAAGATTATGAGTTGAGAGACACTCATGTTCTCCCTTTATTGCAGCGTTTAGTAATTAGGCTGTAAAATGTCATGTCTCAGCATGTTTTTCATTCTTCTTAGTAACAACAAGCACTGGCAACAAATTTGACAGGCATCCAACAATGGCTCAAGATTAATGCTTTTGCCTGTTTTCAGTTTAATAACATATGGCATCGCTGAAATGAAGAGATGTCGTAAAATCAATTTAAATGGACATGTAATTTGTATAAATACACCACAGACATCAATCAAAATGTGTCCACACCTAAGAGAAAATGACACTCGAAGTCTCCAGCTTTCAAACATGGGTCACATACTGTATGATATTTACAACTTAGATCCTTCCTAAAGAACCGATGTGCTTTTTTTTGTTTATTCTTGTTGTTTCGATGTAACGCCTGTATGATTGCGCTCTTCGTCTCTCCCCTTCCTCATCCAGAGATGTGAAAGCTGGTAACATCCTGCTGACTGAGCTAGGTCAGGTCAAACTGGCCGACTTTGGCTCCGCCTCCATTGCCTCACCTGCCAACTCCTTTGTGGGAACACCTTACTGGTCAGTACACACACCACGACATAACACATAGACACAGACATATGGTAGGTCAGATCGCATTAGAGAACACTGGACTGCATTTCCCAAGAGCATGAACTGGACCTTTTTTGTTAGTTTCTCTCTTTCATCATAATGTCAGTAATATTTGATTTTTTACACCTGAAGCCAATCTAGTAAATTAAGTAAATGTCTTACTCTAGAGCCCTCCTATTCACTTTACATGTTGGTCTCTTCATGTCTTAATAAGTGCCTGAGTCACTTTTATGTAAAGTCACAATAGTAATTTTACTAGGTTGGGCCAATTAATACTATTAAAAGATTATATTTAAATTCACTCTTTTAATCACTGATGCAGGCTTTGAACTGACACCTCTCGTCTCTGTAAATATATTTACCTCTTAAATATATCAGTGGTGACACAGCTTCCTCTTGTGCCCCCGCTTTGTGGTCTTTAATAGTCCTGTCATATCTGAATAATATGATTAATATATAATGAACACCTTTGTCTGAATGACAAAAAGGCAGCGCTTTAATAGCTGGATGGAGCCACAGATGTTACATCATCTCTGAGTGATCTGACAGTCAGCTTATTATATATTGTTACAGTAGCGACTGTCTGTCGTTTGCCCTCAAATAGAAATCATCAGCTGACTTACCCACCAATACAAACACTCACAGCCGTCATGCAGCTTTGATGGTGACAATTATCACATAAACAGCTGGACCAGTGATGAACTCTCATAATACCAAAAGCCAGCAGCACACAACTTTGTCTCACTCATCATGTTAAATTCACACAAACACACTTGTCACACATTTACAGAAACACACACACACACACACACACATTCAAAAACTGAGCTGCTATCACAGCATACCAGAGTCTTTAAAAGCTCTGAAAGGCTTAGCAGATTATAACATTTTCATGGATTTTTCCCTCATACTTAATAAACTCTGTGTGTATGTGCATTTGCATGCGCGTCTCTCTCGTCTGTCCTCAGGATGGCCCCAGAAGTGATCCTAGCTATGGACGAGGGTCAGTACGAGGGGAAAGTGGACATCTGGTCCCTGGGGATCACCTGTATTGAACTGGGTGAGGACAAATCCACCTGTTGGTAAAATAAAGCATTTATAGGCCAATGCATTCACCAGTCCTAAGCTGATTAGAAATGATAAACAGGATCAAAAACACATCAAATCTGGTCTTGTGAATCTTTCTTATTCAAGGAGAATCATATTGTTACTATCGAAACTTTAGCACTAAAACATTACCCTTTTGCCCTCCTCATCGATCTTTGTCTGTTCTTTGTTTTAGCGGAGCGTAAACCTCCCCTGTTCAACATGAATGCCATGAGTGCCTTATATCACATCGCCCAGAACGACTCTCCTACGCTGCAGTCCAATGACTGGTGAGTTGAAAACACACCTCCCAAATATTACCATTCATTTTAAACTCCCAACCTTAGAATTTAAAGGCTTTTATGATAAGAATTAATAAGTTGCTCATAACACCCATCCATTTTAAAAGGTGTATATATAGTCGTTGCAGAATACAAATCAAAATATAATTGGTCAAAATAACCTAGATACAAAAATGCTACTTATTTGAGAAAAAATGTCCCTCATCAAACTCAATAAAATCTTGTAAAGCTGCTGATGCAATAACTCCAGTCAGCTGTGAAACTGTGTATATTGAAGCCCTGTCAAATCGGGGCTCAGTCAGGTTAAGACATCCATGTGTTAATCTGCTTGACCTGTGATCCCTGCGACAGGCCTCGTGCAAGGTCACACTCTAAGTTTCTTATGTAATAATCTGGGAAACCTCCACCAAACAAATATTGTGTAAATTCCCGTACTATTCCTACTGGGTGATTTCAGTGTAAAGTCAAAACAAAGCATTGTAATAGTTGTAATGTTGATTCAAGCTTATTGCTCTGCCCCGAAGTAAAAACTTTATTTTCTGTGTTTGCCGCACTAACTAGGATGTGTTTTTGTACACAGACTGTGTTATAAACATAATAAGAGGGTACAGTCTGCCTACTTTATGCCGCTCTCAGCCTCACAACTTACAATTGTAGATGCTAATAAATACTCCAGAGACTGTCCTTCCAGACATCAAAAAACTTTCAGCAATTTAATTGAGGCCAGAAGGTTTTAAACATCTTTTAGCTTTCTGTGTGCAGCATCATCACACCGCATAAAACACTGTCTATTAAAAAAATAATACTACATTTTCATGTCTTGTGCACAAAATCAATGTAAAAAACTCTACATGAAATTATTAACCTCTCACACAGAGTCCATGCATGTCTGTTTATACACCTTTTTATATAAATGAAACTTTTAATAAAATAGTTAACAAAACTTTTTTACAGCATCATTAGTAGGTGTTTTGTGTAGAATAACAAATTAATTCTTTGTGCTAACTATAGCACAACTGTTAATATTTATACATATAGTATTAGCTATATGTTGTTTACATACTAAATATTCCATATTAACATTAATCTGAATCTCACTACAGCGGCTTGTTCAATACTGGCAACCCCTGCATACAAGTATAGACACAGTGTTACATGCTTGTTATTTCATGATGAAATCAAATGCACATGCACTAGCAGCATCAGGTACAGGGCACAGCAGAAAAAGAGGAGACATTTTTAGCATGTGCAAATTTATAGAAAGGTAGATGATCTAAATGTAATTTGATTTCCAGAAGAAATGAAGTGGAAGCAAAAAAATTAATGAGGCAACACACCTTCTACCACACGTTGAGTGTAAGGTTCGATTGTCACAGGGGAACAACGCTCATCAAATATTAACCTTATATTTGATATTCACTCCCTAATTTACCTTTGTGTACATCCTTCATGCCGTCTCTAATATAATATCAAATGTTAAATAACACGTGTGAGGTCTTGAGCATGTAGCGTCGTGCAGCTTTGTGCTCCTTTAAAACAAACAAAGAAAAAAAAAAACAATGTTGCAAGAATGTGTATCTTCTGCTCAGCCGAGGCGAGTAGCTGAATGTTCCTCTCTACCTGCCTCAGAACAGCCTGAAGGCATCGGTGGCCTTCCTATGTCTTCCGCCCAAGTTCTCCGTTGAATAACTGTGTTCATTTTTACACCGTAAAGGATGTTAATGTATCACAGGCTCTGACAAAGTAGCAAGTAATCAGAAACCTTATAGGCAGGGGCAATTTTTTATTCAAATTGTTTTTTAAAGTCAGAATTTTTTCGACTGTTGTAAAAATGATCTTTGGTTTCAAACATCATGTCGAGGCAAATGATCGTACGGGGCGGCGCAGGGCTGTGGTATTTTTGGAGGAACTCCAGCGGCCCCTGAGGCGTTAGCAGCATCCCGCCAGATGAGACTAGTAGAGACATCAGCCCCATAGCGTTACTTCAGTACACATACACAAGGCCACATAACATACTGTAACATACTGGCATAGCATAAAAGTGCACTTGTGGAATTGGGCTAATCACAGAGGACAGTAGATGTAGATGTTCAGGTTAGGTGGGTGCTTGGGGGAATGGTGGATAGGTGCTAGGATGTTGCACTCACTGACCCTACATTAACCCCATGTTTTGAATATTGACTATAATAATCCTTAACACCATCATAGGCTAATTCGTTTTGATGACCCATGGCAGTAACCCAAACACAGTGTTATAATGTATTGTGTTATCATGTGTGTATTTTTAGATCAGTCAGTAGCACAGTGTTCCACAGCTCCAGTGGCCTATATTTTTATTGCTCCACATATTTACATAATCTATATATGGCTCATGTACGGGGGGGCTAGATTACATAGGATTGCAGTGGTTTAATTTATTGATATGATAAACACAGCAACAGATAAAGAGATTACTCATCACGTTAAACATTCATCGACAGTAAGTACAGTCGGTGTGGCTCTGAGGGCAGACTGTTATTAGATTGTGGCGGCTATTTCTGCTCACGTTACTCTGTGATTTGTGACCGACCAAAAAAAAAAAAAAAAAGAGGAATCGTTGACCTCTATCTCACTGTCCTCTTTATCCAGGTCTGACCCTTTCCGGAGCTTTGTTGACTACTGCCTACTGAAAATTCCTCAGGACAGACCCTCGTCGGGGGAGCTGCTAAGAGTGAGTGGTCTTCCTCTGTAATCCCTCCAGCTGTGACCTCACTTCCTGTCTCAGGCAGTCCCTAAGCCATGTGGATGAGTCACTCCCACCCACCCACAGCTCCCTAATACGCTTGCATATACACAGTGCCTTCTTCAAGCACAGGAATCAAGCACCCCGCTGAGAATTGCTTATTCTTTCTCTCTTTTTTTTTTTTTTCTCCCCTCTTTGTTGTAACTGTGCTTCCTGTTCTATGCCTCATACCCATAGTCCTTAAGGGCTCCATAAAGCCTACGTAGTATGTGTGTGTATGTGTGTGTGTGTGTGTGTGGCGATTTGATTAGAGTCCAACTGTTATGAGTTATAAATGCTGATGCTGCTCATTATATGTGCAGTTATTCAGTTTCTTTACTTTTGTTTTTTTTTTATTCATGCCAAAAAAAAAAAAAAATTGCAAAATTGGAAGCATTCAGGAATTTTCCTTGTAATGTTATTCTTCACAGATTAGAAAATGCCCTTCCTTTTATAAAAACATTTAGATAATTTAGACATTTAGACAATTTAGATTGACCAAAAAGAAAAATATTATCACACGGTCCACTTACTTGTTTTTTTTTTCTTCCCAAAGCTTAAAGTAAGTGGAACTTTTCAAGACGTTATTTCCAAAGTCAACCTTCTCAGCGCTCTAACCTCAGAATGTAGATAAAGTTGTCGAATGTCACCCTTCCCCCCTCTTCCTGTCACATAGTCATCTGCCTGTTAATTGGCATAACAAAAATTTTAAAAGATGCATATCAGCCTTTATGATGACATTCTTTTAACCACCCTGCCATAAAAAACAACTCACACCACCACATGCACCATCCAAAAGCTAACCCTAAATTAGCGTTCATTCATTTATGGTGATTGAGTGTCCCAGTAATTGCGGACTTGATCTTTTTGTTTGTGTGACCAACAGGTAATCCTATTGGTCACTAAGAGTTTTATGTTCTTGGTGATCAAGCTCAACAAGCGCCGGGAGGTAGAGCAGGAGCTTTCACACCTGCCTCACCTTAGGGAGAGAGGGAAGGGGAAGGTATCGGGTTAGATAGTGGTTAAATAAAGGGACTGTGGATTGTCGTCTGGATAGGACTAAGACTGGAGTTCTCTCTTCCCATCACCCCTGACCCAAATCCTGGCCGAAAAAACCATTAAAGAGGGATAAGTACCAAACAGATTTTGGATCAGTGTCCAAGGGGCTGCTTTATAGTGAAGGGTGTGTGTGTGTGCAGGGGTGGGGGTAGGGGGGTGGAGGGGTGTTAGCTTATGATTAATACCCCACTTTCTCTTCTCAGACAGACACACAAAACCACTCTTCCTTTCAGTGCAACCACACACACACACACACACATACACACATACCCCTCCAATCTCTTTTAAAAGGGGAATCAGGTCACTAATCTGTGGGCGCACACTCTCCTTGTATGCCTCATTCAGAATTATAGTCATAATATTAATAATGAAATAATAACAACTCAGTGACCTCCTCCCATAAATATTCACCATTCAAAAGAAAATAAACTCTCTTGAAAAGTTAAAAATAGAACTGGGTGTTTTTTGGCATGGATGAATTTTCCTAATCTCATAAAAACTGTAGATATTCCCACTGCAACCTCAATGGAGTTTACAGTAAGTGCAGACAGTCCGTTACCTAAACTCAGCCTGTATGACTATGGAAGGTTTTGTTTTTAACATTATATAAAAGCAGCAGAGAGGTGACAGTGATATTAATGTCTCCTATATTCATATTTTTAATCATAATGAAATACACAACAAAACAAATTGAGTAGTAATCAACTAGGCCTGCAACTAGATATCATCATTCTAGATTATTCTGTTGATTGGTTGTGTAGCTTACAAAATGTCAGAAAATAAAGAGGGAAAAAAAAAGTCCATCACAACTTCCCAAAGTACAGGAAGACCTTTTTTAAATTGCTGGGTTTGTCTGACCAACGGTACTTTATCCAAAAATGTGCAATTTACATGGATATACAGAGAAGCCGCAACATCTGAGAAGCTGAAACCAGTGAATGTTTGCCACTTTTTCCTTAAGAAATGACTTCAGCGATCATAGATAGGCTCGTTCTCCAGGGATTATTGTCAAGTTATTCTGGGAAACGTCGGACAACACAACGGCAACTGTAATTGCAGTAGACGTAGACGAGACGGACTAAAAGCAATGGCTTCACCTAAAAGTTTAATAATATTTCATCAAATGTTGTTAGATATCATCAATCTGTGATGTGTAACCGAGTACATCTCTGAGTGTGGATCAGTACTGTTCCTAGTGATGCTATAGATGCAGGGAAGGGATTGAAGATGCTCTAAAAATGTTGTCACTTCTTCTTAACACTGACCTTTATAATGAGCAGAAATCCTGAAGATAACTTCTCACTGGTCGATGAGGTGGGGGGGGGGGGGGGGGCAACCACCCACACTGTGGTGTAGGTCCATCAGAAAACGGGACAAATCACTCTCATCTCTATTTTCAGAGTGTGATGTCATTCCCCAGTGTCCTGACTAACCCATTACACCAGCATCTGTCACATGGAGAGGAAAGTGTACTGAGAGAGAGAAAGAGAGAGAGTGGGAGAGAGAGAGAGAGGGAGAGAGAGCCTGAAATAGACCTAAAATATGCATTTTTAATTTTTTACACAGTATATATGTATATATTTTTTAGCTCAGTACTCTGAGGTTTCATACTTTCAGGCATTTAAGCACACGATATTTTATGAATGAGAGTGACTAAGAGGTGTGAATACAGTATGTGTGTGTGTGTGGGGGGAGTGGGCGAAAGAGCTGGGGAGAGGACCTTGTATTTTTGTTTTGTTTCTATTTTCATCTTAATGTCAGCAAAGTTAAAAAAGACAAACAGCCGCACGGAGACCCTCGAGCCCCATTCTCACCCCCCCAACCCACCAGACCCACCCACCCACTGTGACCTACCAGTTATGTAACACAAAATAAATAATTACACACATGTATAAAGCCTCTACCTCCACCACACTGAGGTCCACAAAATTACAAGAAAGTTCTGATCCTTATGGTAAAAGACTCATCATGGCTTAACAGTGATCTCAAATTTCACCAAACAATGTGTTTGAGTGTTTTTTCCACATAAAATAAAACAGTACTGAAGTGTATTTATAGATACTCTCCACTCTTTATGTAATGTGTAACCCTGTAGGAACTTGCCTACATGCTGTACAGTATATGGACATTTTCTTTAGTTTTAATTTTGGCCTGAAATGTCATGTATATGATCCCATCTAGCTTATCTCCCACATATTTCCTTATTAAATTAAGATATCTCCCTGAATGACATTTTTCTTTCAAGACAGATTTATGTTTGTTGATCTTTTAGATAAAACAAACAAATCTAAATCCTCTCTATCCATCATCAGAACATTCCTTGACGTTTGTGTTTTCTCGATATCATTTCATGTGAGCTTGTCAGCAAGCTCACTACCAAGGCAAATACAGTTAAGACGTTATTTACTGGTATGAAAAGGATTAGCAGTATTTATAATAATCAATTTTATGGACAATCCTGCATAGGTCCCATGTGTTCAGTGTACTAGAGGGATGTAGAGTAGAGTGCCGGGACTCGCAGGATGTGCTGAACAACCTACAGGCGCCCTCTAGTGATACTTCTGTGCTCATTGAAATAATACTATGAATGAAAGACACTGACAGCAATACACTTTTAGACACTATTCACTAGATATTTAAGAACAATAACGTAAGTAATTGGAAGATTTTATTAAAAACATGGTGAAAGTTGCACATTTACTGAAAAGTGAATCATTTTATATCATTAAGATTTCAAACATCAATCCCATACATTTCACTTTTTTGGAACTTACTTTCCCTTATTCCTTTTCTTTTACTCATTAATATTATTTATTATTAATATTTTGTGTGTAAAATTTAGATTTGAATTGCAACATGTAGCATGTAAAAGATCTCTTCATGTTGAGACTTGTGAAAACATTCAAACAATTGTAACAGACAGAGTTGAAATACCTGTTCAGCTGTTTTGAAAGTATGATCTGAAATTAACCATGTAATGCCCATTAATTGTATTATATGCAGGCTCAAGTTAAAGCAGTAATTTCAATAGCATTAGATTACTGTATAACAAATTATCTAAAGTAATTGAACCCTGAAATAACCTCTGACCTCTGACCTCTGTCCCTTCTCTCTCTCTCCAGCATGATTTTGTGCGTCGGGAACGGTCGCCGCGCATTCTCATCGACCTCATCCAGAGGACCAAGGATGCGGTGCGTGAGCTGGACAATCTGCAGTACCGCAAGATGAAGAAGATCCTCTACCAGGAGAAAGTCAACGGGCCCATGGGAGAGAGCCAGGAGGAGGAAGAGGTGGGAGGAAGAGGGAGAGAGGGAGGGAATTATGGGGGTTACAGTCATCAAACCTTCACCTCAAAGAGAAGTCTGTTGTAATTTTTTTTTAGCTCTGCAGATTTTTGTGTCTTACCACTTTAATATTTCAGCCAAAGTGAACAATGCTGACACATTACAAAAACACAGCATAATCTCAGGCAACAGCAGCAGAAACTATAATAGAGCCATCTGAGACGTTTGGTGATAAAAATAGGAGCAAACAATAACCAGGTAGTCAGCTAAAACGCACTCGAGCGGGCACAGGCTGCATACTACAGTGTATCAATGATGATGATTTTTTTTTTTTTTTGCAGTTGTGTTACACTTGCAGTGAGGGAGTTTTTCACTTCTGAGTCAACACGCAGAACACTTATCTGCTACCCTGGAGATGAACTCAGACTCACAGCTCGGGGGGGGGGAGGGTGATGATAGGGACCAGCCAGGTAGTTTTTTAGTGATGTTGTAGAAAACTCCCAGGGTAGGTACTAGATACAGAAACTTTAATCTGAAGTTCCCTCCGAGAGAAAGAGTTGATCCTCCAGTCTTATTCTCCAATTTGGAGGCTGCAGCGTTCCTCCTGCAGCCTCGGTAGCCTGACATTGAGATGAAACGTCCCTTAGTTGACCTGGCCTGAAGAACAGGCACAGGGCAGCCAGCAGCAACACACAGCGACATCCTACACCACGTGACGCAATTCAGAGCACCAGACCTCACTGTAACAAGACACCGCTGAAGGCTTTACTGAGAAAAACCTGCAGTCCCAAATCTAGTTTTGTGGTGACAGTGGAAGATATACAGCATCTGGAAAGACTGATTATACCACTGTGATACATTCTGTTAGCAGCAGATGTAACAGAATTATCTGTACATCCGAAAAGCTGCGCCGTTTGATTCCCTTCATCTTCATCACGTACACACACACACACACTTAAGTGGACTTTTAATCAGAAGCCCGCTATAGACAGACAGATGTGCATTAACATAAGCAGGTGAATGACACAAACACACTTGCATAACACATCCGAACAATTAGAGGTTAATAGGCAATTTAGCATGACTTTGACTGTAATGAAACATAGAGGTCATTCATTATTTTCCCTTGCATTGAGGTGACTGCTTTTAATGATACAATTTGGAGAGGTCGGTGTATACTGGGGTGAAGGGTATCTGTAATCTACATGTGTGTGTGTATATTCACATCAGTGTGTGATTGCAGTTGGCAGTTGAGGGTTCATTTGTGTAGGCGTGTGTGTTTATGAATGTCTTTTTTGGATGTTCGCTTGCAGGACAGCGAGGCAGCCAGCTGTAAGATGAACAGTCTGGGCAGCAACCACTCCATACCCAGCACCTCGGTCAGCACGGGCAGCCAGAGCAGCAGCGTGAACAGCATGCAGGAGGTGCTGGACGACAGCTGCTCCGACATGACCATGATGCACCCCCAGGACTACAACAGCACCCTGGACTCCTCCCCGCACACAAAGAAGGTAAAGGTCAGGGGTGAAGGCGGGAGGGTCAAGGAGGAGGAGGAAGAGGAGGAGGAGGTTGGGAGGTGAATGACACATTAAATGTCACAATACAATAGTCGAACCTTTTTAAAACTGAACTAGAGAGCAGTGCAAAGAACTATTCAGTGAGTCCCAAAATTTTTTGTCTGATGCTCCCTCCACAGCCCTGTCAGATAGCTCAAATACCCCCATCCTATCTACACCACCATCATTTGAATAGTTTTTAACTGGATATTTTTCACACTATGACAATAAATACACCAAAGATCAGCATAATACTAATTTGGAATCTTCTTATGTGAATTTGTGTATATTTTTTCTACTACACAATATTCATTTGTTTTTGTTGGTCACTGTTTTGTAAGGAAGATGAAGAAAACAAGGATATATGATTATTTACTTTATTTATTTACACATGTATTTTAAATGACCAAAATAAACTAAACAAAAACTTTTTTCCCCCCATATTATCTAACCTACGGTACGCCATAATGTTTCCACATGCACAGAAGCACATGAACACCTGGTTTGGCTACACTGCTCTGACTTAATTTCATTTAAACTGATTTCCACACCATAGGATTAGTGTTGTATTATGAAGAAAATAAGAGGAAAAGTATATAATCCAGATCACAACAAAGGTTTTAATCAGTCGTTTATTCTCCAACGGTCTTAAACCACCTACCGGTAATTCCATTTGTGTTTTTGAGATTTCCTGCTCATATAGAGACAGACAAACCAGTAAATAACCAGTACAAAGACAGCTTTTACTCTCTCAATAACTGTCTGCTTATTTGATTTGGTCAAGCTGTTCTCTCTAAGCAGTAAACACTTTAACCAAAATGTCATGTATGCTGGTTTCCAAGAATATTAGTACTCAGTTAAATTAAAAAAATACATACAATCATGAAAAGCATAGTCAATAAATCCCATCATTCTTTCTGAGTCACTAGTACAATCACTTCCTGTCTTAAGGTAATAACTGAACGCTCTAGAAATGGAAAGGACACGTGGCTCAGTGCAAACATCCTGCGTTTCTCTCACTGTTTTCAAGAGTGTGCGTTATCCCCCCCCCCCCCCCCTCCTCCTGAAACCATGGAAACCATCGACACAGTCCTCACTGTTTGGCAGATCGCTTCAAGTTCATCACCGGCACTGTTCACACTTGGAGAACAAAGGCTGTGTACACATGTCGACAAGCAGCGCACACACTTACCCGCCATTTCCCAGCTCTGACATCCTGCACGCACCCGCACACACACACACACACACACACACACACACACATGCCGACACAATGCCTAACATTCTCATTGAGTATCTCATACGACAAAAAATCATTGACGAGCTGGGCTGTCACTGCTCTGTCATTCTCTTTCTTCATGTGCTCTTTGTATTTTGACAGTTCACGATAAAGGACGTCACTTAATGAATAGACAGCCAATGTGTTGTTTCAAGTTCAGGGGCTGAGCTGAGAACAAATGAAACTGACACACATTGTTTTCAGATGCTGATGAAGTTTTCCCCTCCTCACATGAATCAACCTTTTTGGTCTCAAGGCTCTTGGAAAATGTTCATGTCTTTTTATTGGGGGGGGGGGGGGGGGTGCTGACATTTCATCATATTTGCAAGGTTACAGTTGACACAGTTTTGATAAATTCTTCAGATTCCTTTTGATATTTAAACGTGATACAGTAAAAAAAAAAATCAATGGGGAATTTTGTTGTTTTAAAAAGTCACAAAACATCAGTGAAGAGTGGCACAGTTTTGACTTCTTGAATGAAAATGTATGAGTCGCCTCCGTAGCACAGATGTTTTCACCCTTTTCATTTTTACACATTTGTTTTCGTATTGTCTCAAAAGGAAGTTATGACTGTGACTAAATATTTGACTTTTTCTCATTTTGGTTTCCTCTTTTTTTTTTTTTTCTTCTCACAGGACCATCAGTACAACTGGGACGACGGGATACACAGACCAGAGCCAAGGCTGACCTCCTGCGACAAGAGCAGTCAGGCACAAAACTACAAGAACCAGGGCCGATTTGCCACCATAAAATCAGCATCATTGGTAAGTTTGGATAAAGCTCGTTTCCCCCTTGTTTTTTTTTTTTTTTACCTCTTGACAACATAACACATTTCTGGAACGTTCACCTTGAAAAAAAATTAATAAAAGGTGCATTATCATCTTTTTCTCTCGGCTAAAACCTCTCTGTGAATTTGGAGGTTGAACACGGAATAAATGTGATCCATGTTGGAACAAACTGTCACACTTTTCAGTCAAAACAGTTCTTTTGTCCCTTTTGTGGAGTCCCTTGTTCCTTTCGCTGTCTCTCATTTCTCTTTTAACACCAAATTCTACTCTTAAACTGAAAAAAAACCAAATTGCTCTCTATAAAGTATTACTCATTTTTCCTCCTATCTGTCCATTGTTCAGTTTTTACCTCTTTCTGTCTCTTTGTCCCCTGCTCTCCAGTTTCTGCCCCATCTTTGCTACGGATCCTCCATCTCTCATCTGTCTCTCCTCTCATTCACCTCGCTCCTTTTTTGTTTTCTCTCCTTGAACTCTTCTTAACATTACTACTCCCTGTGCCTCCATGCTCCCCTTCATTTCTCCCGCTCCCGCACTTGAAATACATCACTCTCAGGTCTGGCTCAATGATCTTGAGTTGAAGGGGGGGGGGGGGGGGGGTTGAAATTTTCCCTGTCCTCCACCACCTCCTCCTCCTCCTCTCACTATGTATCTCTCTTTCTGTCTCTCCCTCCCTGTCTGTTGTCATGGAAACGGGCTGTAGTAACTAGTAAGTAGTTGTGTTGTGCGTGTGTGAGAGAGTGTGTGCGTGTGTGTGTGTGTATTTACCCATCCATGACCAACTGGTTTTAATTGAGAGTTCCTCCTGCTGTCAGGTCTTAAACCAGACATCAGAGAGCATGATAAAGGAAGATGTTGCGTCCTCATACTGTCCTTGACCAGAGCAGAGGAACAACTGATAAGTCCAGCGTGTATGTGTGTATGTCTCCTTTGCTTGTATTCACTCGCTACTCTTTTTTTTTTTTCAATTTCTTTGGGACATTTTTATTTCAATCTTACGGTTGTAAGTCACTCGTGTCTCGCAGTCGCAGAGACATCGATAGAGGCTGTAAGATTGAGTTCAGCTCCAGAGTACACCATTAAATTTTGCAGGTTGGTGGTTAGAAACATGCCAATAAGAAACATCTGTTGTGCTCTAATTTATATTTCTTGATTCTTGATACTTTTCCTTCTGTGGACACCTGACCAAACATGGATGGCATGCTGTCAGTTCTCTTTCAAATATTCACTTTGATGTCTCGCTGTGGGGAACCTACTTCTATCAGCGGTATCCTTAGAAGACCCTATTCCAAAAATGGCACACATTATTGAGATTATCCTATCTAGATTTACTCAGTGACTGCCTGTTTTTCTCCTGACTGTCAGTGTCTCTTTGGATGTATGGACAGACTGTGTTCACTCCTCACCACAGAGCAGGCTTTCAGAGAGCAATGATGGCTGTCAACATACAACTAGCTGACCGAGCTGATAGTACTGGCTGCTAGAGGCCACTAAGCCAGGTAGAACAAGCAGTGGTCCCGCCATATTAGCAAGGTCCATGTAGCTTACCATACCTGCCAGACTCCAGTAAACTTTATTTTCTTTCTTTACTGATTTAAAATAAGCAATCTACACCAAGCTTCTTTATTATGAGCGATAGCTAGCCTGGTGTTCACTACTCCAGCTGACAGAGTGCGGTGAAAATAAGCCCACCTCAGGTTTTTCTGTAATAAAAGGAGATTTGCTCTTATGTAATGAAGAAAGGGGAGCTGTCTCCTGTATCTTATGCTCACATAAATCTAACTTTAAAAAGAAATAAAGTTAATTTCTCCTCTCCCTAACTCCTCATGTATTTATTTTCCTATCATTCATCTGTTAAAGGATCTCTGTAACACCAAAGAATTGTTGTCAGCACACTGCAGAGTTGTAAAAATTCTGTGGTTTAACGTCAGACTATAATATTTCAGATTTAAGCAGCAGAGGTGCGACACACTGTGTCAGCACTGCAGCTCTGTGTAACTGATGCTGCGTGCCTTGAACAGAGGCAGCATCGTGTAAACCACAGCATCTCTCTGCCGTGATAGCGCTAGTCCTGCCTGCCAGCGCTGAAAGAAATGACATCATCTTTTTCTGCCGAGCGCAGACGTCCTCAGATTGGCCTCGACTCGCTAAGACTGGAATCAGCAGGTAGACAAAGCGAGAGGGAGAGAGATGAATAAGGGTTCCAGATGGTGAGGGCTGATGGATCGCCAGAGAAGAGAGAAAAAGAGGAAGATGGAGAACAGGAAAAGAGAGAACATAAGAAGAAGAAGTAGAAGAAGAGGGGACAAAGGAGGGGGGATAAATAATAAAAATAAAAAAAAACAAGTAATAAGTTGCATTCTTAAAAAACATATCCAAATTCCTCAAGGTGATATTTATGTCAAATTTACTAAAGGAGGACATCCAATTGATGGATTAAAAAAAGAGTAGAGGGTGATCAAACAGAACGAGCATGTCAGCAGGACAAGGTGAAGACATGGTGGAGGACACAGGCGGCATATATCAAGGGGATAAGAAGGACAGATAGAGAGAAGGACAGATAAACAAACAGAGGTGAGACAGAAGAGCAGATTGAAATCTGGACTGACAAAGAAGGAAGAGGTGGGGAGAAGGAGAAAAGAGGGTGATGGGCTTCATCACCCAGAGATGACATGGAGCGTAGAGTCCATTTTGATGTAATGGTGGGATAATGTGTAGAGAGAGAGAGAGAGAGAGAGAAGACAAGGAATTAAAGGGAAAAACCAAGAAGAAGATGATTTAGAGAGAGAATAGAAGGAAATGAAGAAAAATTATGGAGAGAGATGGAAGGAAAGGTGAAAGGAGGAAGGAGGGAGGGAAACAGCAAACAGATGAATGGAAAGGCAAAAGGAGAACTAATGTTGGATACTAGTAGCGAGCGAGAGGAAGGGCAGGGGTTGGTATAGATCAAATGAAGTAACGGAGCGAAACAGAAGGAGGTGTGTGTGTGTGTGTGAGACGACATCATTGTAAAATATTTCACCTCATCTCCAGCTCCACTCATCTTCTACTCTCGGTTGCGGGTTGTAACCCGAGAGCCTGTAAATGTATCAGAGCACAGCTGCCGACGTCGAGTTTGTTTAAGACTTTTAAAGCTTGTATATGCTTGTTGATACACACACATACCACATAGCAGAAAATAATGAAAAGACTTCATTTCACAGATTAGAATGAAACCATATGCACCTCCTTGTTGGTTTGCATTCATTTGAGGGCAGAGCTCCTCTACCTCTGTACATCTACAGGAAAACGACAATAAACAAGGGCCCATAGAGAGAGGCTACCGCTTCCTCTGTTTGACCAAATGACTTCACCACATGTTACTATACGTCTGTAGCAATATTTGCCTCCCCAAGAACAGCCGTGTCCTATTTCTCCTATCCTTTTACCTGACAGAGAGACTATTTGTGCTTGACCTGTTGTACCTTCCTGAATGCAATAAGGGGAGCGGACGACCGTGTTGCGAGTGCTTTTGGTGATAGGATACGCTTCACTTATCCTGGAAAGTGAAATATTGGCAGTGCAGGGGGAAAAAAAGAGCTACTCACTTTTTTTTGTGTTTTAGTTCTGGGTTATTTCATCTTTTGACATTAATAATGTTTCTTAGAGCATCTTCCATTTTTTGCTAAATTGAATAGCTTCTTTCTAACACTGAATACTGACAGGAAAACAACCTTGAACTGGCCTATTTAAAAGTTATTACTCAAATCATTGGCAAAATTGAGAAAAGCAACTGAATACATGCACTTTGCACATTCACATATTATTATTATTACTATTATTATTATATGCTTTGTCTCATGTTGGAAAATAAGAAAAAGTGTGTTAAATATTGCTAATTAAATATTGAAATAATTCATCCATTTGGCTTGAGAATTTGTCCAAGGTGACAAATGAGGTACAATCCAAGCCATAATAAATGAAAGGGGAGACGTTCAATGTTCCCCCTGACACAAGTGCCACAAGGTTGCAGGTGCATAGAGTAATACATGAGTGTCACGCAAATAGAGAGAGAGAGATAGAGCATTGACACTGGACACCTGGTGAACAAACACTGAGAGAAGCAGAGCATGAAACGTCTGTGTGTGTGTGTGTGTGTGTGTGTGTGTGTGTGTGTGTGTGTGTGTGTGTGTGTGTGTGTGTGTGTGTGTGTGTGTGTGTGTGTGTGTGTGTGTGTGTGTGTGTGTGTGTGTGTGTGTGTGTGTAGGTGGATTAGTGATATTACTTTTTAATACAAAGAAGAATGCAAGAAGAAAATATTGTGTTATTGCTCAAACCATTCATATCAACCAGATATCCTGCTATATTAACACATCAAGTCATTTCTGTACTGCTATGATAAATTCTTAGATCACCTTCAGCTACAAAAAAAATAAATAAATAGAGGCAAATAAATCAAAATAACACGTTCAGCTGCTCAATTCCCTCTGATCTCACTGGAACATTCACCTTTCGCCTGCATGCCGCCCCTCCTCCCCCTGAATATGATCCCCTTTCCAGTCCCTGAGCCCTGTGTGAAAGAGGCCGTCACATGACGTGACTTGGCCCTTTGTGGCAGCATGCAGGGTGGCAGCGAAACAAGTGACTAGGATTGAGAGCCGCTCTTACAGTAGGGGTATTGATTCAGCACAGATTAAGAGAGAAGGCGAGCTCAACCTCCACCTATTTCCTCGCCAACCCCCCTCACCCTCCCCCCTCTTTTTTCTTCCTTAGATGCTATTATTTAACTTCTCATTATTTCTATTTTTTCTTTTCCCATCTAACTCTCTCCCAGTCACTCTCCATCTGCTGTTTCTCCTTTGCAATCACCCCCCACCCCGCTTCCCTCCCCATCCCCATCTCTCTGCCTGCTCCTCTTTAACACCCCCCCCCACCACCACCAACTTCTCTCACTCTTTCTCAATGAGGTATTCATGTGACCCACCTGCTGTCCGCCGCTTAGCGTTAGCCCAACTAAAGAGTCGCTCTGTGCTCTTGTTGGCCCACGGAGTCGGCCTGCCTCATTCACAGTTCACACGCCTGCCTCTGCCGCTGCGTGCCCAGGGCGCGAACCAAGGGAGAAGGAGGGAGGGGGGGGTCCTCGTCCAGTAAAGGGGGGGTCTCAGGGTGGCATCGGCGCTCAGACAGGGTTCTGTCGGGCATAGGATGCTGCACAAGGTTCCTGGATGCTGTTGCATTTGGCTAAAGTCGCCATCATGTTTGGCCTGAGGAGTTCAGGTGGAAGTTATGAGAAGATGCGGAGCGAGTACTACCTAGATGTGGAGAACCCTTTCAGTCCTCAGGTTGGTGCATCAGGTGTACGTTTTGAAAAAAGAAAACCTGTTAAGAAAGTCAAGGCGTTGTTGCTGTGAGACCTGTCAGCAGCGGTGATTTTGTATGGTGTTTCTTTTTAGATCAAATTGAATGATGTAGCTGTTTTAATATTGTTTTTATTTGGTCTCTTTCTTGCTTCATCTGGCTTAAACACATTTCATATTCTTCGCGGTTGCCTGATCTATGCAGTGACTGTGTGTATGTGCGATGGCCAGATGAAAGAGCTTTTGTTGGGCTTAAGTGGTAACTTCATCTAAAGGGACATTCACAGCATTTCTTTATTAAGGTGTTTTTCTTTCTGATCATTGGTTGAAACATATTGCTGACAATGATGCTTTACAGCAATGAATTGATTCTGTTTTCAGTTCTTTCTCTTGGAAAAGGTAACCCAGACTAATCGATCCTGCATATTTACAGGTTACACATTAGGTGTTGTTATTTTGATGTGCCCTGTATTTTAATACCCCTCCATTAGTTGTATATGCATTGGAAAAATAGTTTTTCAGTATTTATTAAAAATCAACACTGTATGGCTCGCATCTCCTAACTTCTCCTTCTTCACAGGTGACCAAACAAATCCACGAACATGAGCAGGAGAGCGAGCTGCGGGAGCAGATGTCGGGCTACAAGCGCATGCGGCGGCAGCACCAGAAGCAGCTGATCGCCCTGGAGAACAAGCTGAAGGCCGAGATGGACGAGCACCGGCTCAAGCTGCAGAAGGAGGTGGAGACGCAGGCCAACAACGCCTACATCGACTTGGAGAAGCTGGCAAAGCGCCACGCCGTGCACTCTGAGAAGGAGGTGGGATTTGCGGGAAGTGTGTGTGTGTGGGGGGGTGGGGAGGGTAGGGGGTTATAGGACATGAGTGGAAAGGCATGAGTGGATACATAACAACTGTAACCCCAAAGTCATTTCACAGATGATCACCTGGGCCTGCATGTAGCATGCAACAGTTGGCCGGGGGTCTGCTTTGGAAAACAGGGGGAAGACATAATGTTGAGGTTACAATGATTATATATATAGTTGCTGGAGTAAAGTGTGTAGATATGTTTAATTCTGTTACTTCAGACTGACAATAAATCCAAACCAACATTTTTCCTGGACTTCACACACTGCTGCCACTCAGTGAAACACACAATGAAACACAAGGGGCAAATTAGGTCACAGAGTTTCACACTTTGAAAAACAAACGGCATATCTCTGCGATTAGCATGCAGCGTGCCGCGGCGGCCAGAGAGATAGTGTATCTGGTCATATAGAGCAGCCTGCACACGTAAACAGCAACATAAACACATAATGTCACATGTGAATTTGCGTGTCACTCAGCTAAACCAACATGTCTTTTGAGCATTACATTTACAATACTAGATGAAGGGCAAATTCTCTGCTCTGAATATTGGTTGGTGTAGCATTTAACATTTTTGGATATTTTTATCCAAAGCACTGTGATGTTTTTGTAAGCCTGGGCTAAGTGGAAATCAAATTAAACCACTTTAGTCCATCAACATAACAGGAATTTTAAATGTCTTATCAACCTAAATATATCCACATTACAATCTATTTCATATCTTCATCTGTCTGCAAACTGACAGTTGCTATTAACAGAGAATGACATCTAAAAAGTCAAATATGTTGAACTGTAATATAACATGGAGGACAAACGTATCAGAAGTAACAGGAGATTTACAGCTACAACTAAATCATTTAAATTATGAATTAATGTCATTTTCTCGATTTAATAGATTAATTCTTAAATTGTCTGAAGATATATAGATAAATATGAGGAAAAACTGCAAAACCTCTCAATGGGAAGAGAATATTTAAATTTTTTTGCTTGAAAGAAACAATGAACATATCTAGCTTTTTAATTGTAGTTATTGCATGTCTATTAGTTCACAGTTCAGTGCTAAGCTTGCAGCCTGTATTCAGCTAAGGCCTCTTTTTTTTTTCATGTGTCCTCCAGATGAAGACGGCATTGACAGATGAGAAGAAGTTCCAGCAGCAGATCGTGGCCCAGCAGAAGAAGGAGCTGACCACCTTTCTGGATAATCAAAAGAAGCAGTACAAGCTCTGCAAGGAGAAGATTAAGGAGGTGTGCTGTGTTTATTGGTTTCTTTTTTTTTTTTTTTTCCCCTTCCTCGGGCGAGATGCTTCGCACACCTCTTGTGTGTGAAACATGGTCCTGTATGCTGTTTACTGTTGAATCAGCCCTCCTCCACACAAATCTGCACGTTCAGTACCTCCGAAGTGGTCTTTTGGAAGTTACGTTGACTCACTCAGCCTACTCACTGTGTACCTACACATGTATATACATACACGCATACAAGGAAAACAACAAATCCATACTCGCAGTGTGCATTTGTGTGCCTCCACAACCTTGAAACCGAACACTGAACAGTGTCCAGAGAATACTCCTGTGGGCTGGGACTGTGATACATTGTGTTTTCAGTTACGAGATAAGTGACCAAAATTAGGTCAGCGCAGTTAAAAGAAAGCATCGCTGGCAGGGAGAGATATTTCCCACCAACTGAGGGCTATAACGGAATTAGACACCACAGAGAGTGGGGATCAGGCTCATGTTAAGTGCTTTAGCTCGAATTGTAGATTACCTTAAAGCCCATGAAAGAGAAAAAGAACTCATACTGAGGGAGGATAAATTTGGCTAAAATTATCTTTTTCTTTCAACTTTCCTCTGGCTATGAAAGTCATCTGTAGTTCAAAACAGAAGGTCAGTTGGAGTTTGCCATATGCTGTCACCACAAACACTTTGTACACTGTTTTTTTCCTCCCATTTCTCTTTTTATTTCTTTCAATTCAGAACATTTCTACATAATACATAGTTTGGAAGCTGTCTGATTGTTTAGACTATAATTGTGTTTCACATATCCAATAGCTTTTGATCATTTTAACACTTAATTTAAATTTAACAGATTAGTTTCAATCACAGCTCAATCTAACCTATAATTGGCTTCTATCTTCTGTACTTATAACTAAAAGCTCATGTCCACTATACTATACTATGTCAACTCCTTGCTTTAAACTCTCACCCCTTCTCAGGAGATGAATGAGGACCACAGCACACCCAAGAAGGAGAAGCAGGAGCGCCTGTCAAAGCACAAGGAGAATATGCAGCACTCCCAGGCCGAGGAGGAGGCCCATCTCCTGGCCCAGCAGAGGGTTTTCTATGACAGGAACTGCCGCGCATTCAAGCGTAAAGTCATGGTCAAGAAGCACGATATGGAGCAGGAGCAGATCCGAGAGGTGTGGAGGATCTATACGCTTTAATACATCATGCACAATCCAATAAATCATAAAACATAAAGATAAACTAATACAAAATAAGTTACATGTACACCTTTAGCTGGTAAATTAACTTTTTTCCATATAAGATGAAACTATTTAAAATTTGAAATGAACTTGGACCTCTCTTCAGCAGTTCTTGTTTTGTAACGTTTGTGTGAACAGGCCCAACATGATTATGAAACAAAATATTGTTCTCAGCAAACAAGAGTGCACCCTCAAAAATCACACCCATTGTTCTTTAGAGGTGTTCGGTGTGTCCTTTTACTTATAAGGAGATTATTGCTGAGTAAAGCAAGGCAACAATGTCATAATCTCAAAAGCTGTTGTGTAAATCTGGAGGAAGGTCCAAAAACCTTCTGTGGGAAAATACACAAAACTCTGAGTCACCTTTTAGATGATGGTCTTAATGTTTTGCTTAATCAGAAAAATAAAGAGTGTAATTGGGAAATGATGTCTCAATTGTTGAGCAAAAACAACAGCAAACTGATTTCTATAAATTAAAATATAAATGTCACAGTTTTAAATACTGAACAAGTAAAAGCTGCACAAAAATGTCAATCAATAGCACCTACTGTAAGTCATTCATGAATCTTTCTCCTTTCTTCTTTCATCTCTTTTTCATCCTATTAGGAGCTGAACAAGAAGAAGACCCAGAAAGAGATGGAGCACGCCATGCTGATCCGCCACGATGAGTCCACCCAGGAACTAGAATATCGGCAGCTGAAGACCCTGCAGAAGCTGCGCATGGACCTGATCCGCCTGCAGCACCAGACAGAGCTGGAAAACCAGATCGAGTACAACAACCGACGTGAGCGTGAACTCCACCGCAAGCATGTGCTGGAGCTCCGGCAGCAGCCCAAAAACCTCAAAGTAAGTCAATCCAGAGACGGTAAAGTTATCAATCCAGGATTTCAGAGGTGTAGTGTTTATTGTCTTTGGGCAAGGGAAAATGCCGAGCTGACGGTAACATCAAATGTTTCTGTCGGAGGATTCAATTTTTTTTTTTTGTGGCTGAAAAGACAGATTGTATCCGCCTCTAAGATGGCGCAAGCCATGAGCAACATCTTTTGTGTTTTTGATGGAACAGTGATGCAACATGGATGTAACAAATTAATTGGGAAAAAATGGTAAAAGAACATGTAAAATGTGTCATCTCTATCTCTGAATGTCATCCTGTTTTAATTTGCTTTTGAGGATAACAAAGACTGGAACCATGATTTTTGCCTCTGGCTATTTTAGACCTTTAACCTTTACCAGCTGAATTCTTAAGGTGTGAATATATGTGAACTTGAGACAGAGACTAGAACAATAAAAAAATGGAAAATTGATTGAATACTCTTTAACTCTGTACGTCCTCCTCTTTCTTTTCCTCTGTCCGTCTCCGTCCCCTCCACCAGGCCTTGGAGCTGCAGATCAAGAAGCAGTTCCAGGACACATGTAAGGTGCAGACCAAGCAGTACAAAGCCCTGCGCCACCACCAGATGGAAGTTACGCCCAAGGCTGAGCACAAGACGGTGCTCAAGGCCCTGAAGGATGAGCAGACACGCAAGTTGGCCATCCTGGCTGAGCAATATGAGCAGAGCATCAACGAGATGATGGCCTCGCAGGCGGTGAGTGCAGAGACATTAACTCGCGTCATAGTCGATGATAAATATCGTTCTACAGTTGTCACTTTTCCAGGGAAATATTGGATTGTTCTTATGAAAGCTGAAAAGCATAATAGAAGACATTTGAAATAGTCTCCACCTGTTGCTCATACTTTCCAATTTTTCCTCTTCCTTTACTGTCCTCATCTCATGTCTTTTCTCATTTCCATCTATTCTTCCCGTTCTTTTGTATGTCATCCTCATTTACATCCCTCATACTCCTCCCTTCCCTTTCTACTGTCTTTCCGTGTCCTGCATGTCCCTATTGCCCTTCCATCCTCTTCCATCCCCTTCGTTGCCTCTTCCCCTCCCCTTCTTCTGCCCTTTCTGTCTCTATTCCCTCTTTCTCCTCTCTCCCTCTTTCTGTGTGTCTTATCCATGTTCCCCCACCGTCCACCCCCCCACCCCCACCCCCCCGCTCCAACCTCCCCATCTCTCTCTCTCTCTCTCTTTCTGTCTCTTTGTACATCCCTCTCCCCTGTTGCGTTCCATGGTCGGCTGTGTCAGCTGCGTCTGGATGAGGCCCAGGAAGCCGAGTGCCAGGCCCTGAGGCAGCAGCTGCAGCAGGAGATGGAGCTGCTCAACGCCTACCAGAGCAAGATCAAGATGCAGACCGAGGCGCAACACGAGCGCGAGCAGCAGAAGCTGGAGCAGAAGGTGTCCCTGCGTCGGGCTCACCTGGAACAAAAGGTGTGGTGGAGGAAAAAGCTCAAGTCATTTTAAAGTAGACTTAAGTTAAGATAAGGAAGCATTACTTACAGTACTTAAATCCAGAATTTAAGGCACACTGCTTCATTAAAGTAAAAAAAACCCCACAAAACTAAAAGCCTTTATTAACATGGTTGCATGAAAATAAGACCAAAGCTTAATCAGGCTCTAATAATCAATTCTGGTGGTTGTATTTTCTTAAGGTGCATTAATTAATTAATTAATTAATTAATTAATTAATTAATTCTATTTCTTGTGGAAAAATAACTAAATAACTCAAGTCTTAAGTTTTTCAATCATGAAAAAACATTTTTATCAATGAAAAAAATGTTGTAATCTTCAATGTACTGGACTGGAATTATGTTCTCTCTCTATTTATCTAACTCGTCTTACTTAAGTGTTTAAATAATATTTTTGAGTCAGTCAGAGGCCACCATATTTCAAAGACATGACAAGAGTTGGAGATGGGGTCCTTGTAGATGTGTGGAAGGGGATCAGGTTTGTTTTGGGGTTGCTGCAGGTCCTCCAAAAGTCTAATAAAGGCATTAATATGCTTAAAACTGCATCTAAATTCCCGTCTTGTCACACATTTCCAGTGTCAGGATTGGTCTAACTATTGTTTTAACTTTCCTAAACCAATAATCAACAATCCACTTTCTATAGTGATTATCCAGCTGTGTAGAGCATAGGAAGTATCTAGCGGGAGGCCCTTACAGTACCAGTGTGTGGGAATTAGGGAGCAAGTCCTCTTCCATGGAGTCCACCATGTTACACCGCCAGGTTCCTACAGTGGCCTAGAATGGACAAACCATGTATTCATATATTAGTAAGACCTTATAAAAAGGAAACTTTCTGGAAATCTGTCACTGTCTTTAAAACATTGAATAGCAGTGACTTCATGACCTCAAATAGGCATAAACAAAAACTTTAGCCATCCCTCCATCACAGTATTTTTAAGAAATCCAACAGTCTTCCTGTCTTTAACTGATACAACACTGGTTTACAGTTCACAATAATCTCTCTGTCAGCCAACATCCTTCTCCAACACGACTTGTATCACATGCATCTGAACCACATGATAGCGTAGACAAACATCAGGGTGTGACTATTATAGAAACAACAACAAGGTACTTTGTAATTGGTTACAACAAAATGAAAGCAGTAATAAATTAAGAGCTATACTGGAGTGATTTTAAGCACATCTGTCTAGAAAAAACAAACAAAGATTCAGCCGTACTGTATTAATTGTGTCTTATTATAAATAGAAGATGACAAAAATGTCGTAGTAAGAGAAGAAAACTATCATCTACACATTTCACTACCATTAGGAGTGTGTGGGAGAGACATGGTTGTCTGCTCCCTGCAGGAAGGCTTGCCACTGTCATCACCACCTGTGGTGAGGGAAATCTGTGTGTGTGTCTGCGTGAACTCATAAATGTCTGTCTGGGTCGGCTTTCATGCCCGCGCTGCATGCTGAGGTGGATGCAAATGTCTATCCGGACCTGTTCTCTTTAAGCTTCGAGGGTGTGCAGAAATCAGCGCTGGCCTGTTTGTATCTCAACTTAATACAACCGATTCATGTTTGTTCACTCTGCAGCAAGCTGGCAAATAGTTTTCTTACTTTATTTTTTATCATTTTGACATTTTATTACATACATTTCACAGTGCTGTCCATCTGTGTCCACTACTTCCATTGAATGACACACCAGACAGACACTTCTTTGATGTGACTATTGAAGCAACCTATACCATGTATACAAATGACATGTGATAAGATTAAAACGGCCAAGTACGCCTCCTTCCAAAGTGACCGACGTCATCGCTACAGTCTAGTAGACAGCACTCCGACAACAAAGGAAGAGACATTTGAAATGCCGCCCTGATCCAGTCCTGCTGGGTCCGCTGATGACTGTGGGAACCGAAGTGGTCTGTCGCCATCTCCTGGCAGTGTGTGGATCTGCACTCCAGACCAGGATGATGTCATGGTTTTCAGAAGCACTATTGTCCTCCGGTTCGGTTCATGGTCAGAGTCTGGAGTTTTCTGTGCATGCTCAGTAGTTGTGTCAGATTGCCGTACTGCGCCATGCAGGGCTTTGTCTGGACTTGTGGATTTGTCTGCTGCGTTTATCGGGCTGTTTGATTGACACGACTCCTGCCAGGACAGAATCTGTTGGAACTCACTCGAACCTTCATGAGAGAAATAGTGCACCTCAAAGTCTGCATCCAGTTATCATAGTATGCCACACAGGATGTTTAGTGAGGATATAAAACAAGATGAACAGCTCTGCATTATAATGAAATCCATCACCGTGCCCTGCAGTAAACACACCTTTTCTAAAGGTTATAGTGTGGCTGTGTCAGAGCTGTCGGTTCAGTTCTTTCGTATGTATTGAGGCTGCAGTTTGCACTGCGGTGTATTATACTGGATTATACTGCAAGCTGATTCCACCTGTGACAAATACCAACAACACCAAGTAAATATTAGACTAAAAGAAAGGAGGTGATGGAGGTCCTAAAACGGCTCTTAAAGAGAGATGTTTCAAGAGGATCTGCACACCTATGATAAATCACTACAGGTGCACCTCCTCTCAGGACGGAGGCTCATATGATTATTGAATAACTCAAGTGATCTTTGTGATGTTTTTATGACAAATCACGACAAACCTGCCTTTATGTATGTACTGTATAAAGATACCCAAGGGACACCAGGGCACAGAGAATAGCTCATTCATATAAAAATCTAACACCTGGAGGTAGGGGGGTAAATCCAGGTTAATTTCCATGCATACATCCCAAACAAGAATACAATATATTAGATAGAAGGTACTTGATGATGAGCAGAGGTCAAATTAATCAGAATAAGCAGCACCACCTGTGTGGGTGTGCAGGGCCTCCATGTCTTACAAAGTTATTACGTCTGTGTTTACAGTGCAGCTGCAATGTCTTTTTGATTTTTTGAACCTGTCTGTTGACAAGCCCCGTGTGGCGGTTTGTGATGCTGCAGATAATATGACTTGTCAAACACAGGTGTAACTAATAACATCGATGAGTGCTGCATTTCATTTTGATGAGGCCGTTTTGGATGATGGTGTTGTGTTGTGCGCTGTATCTCACCAACACAAGTAAATGGAGCAGAGTCATCATTAATGTTAAAAGCAAAGATATTTTAATAGTTGTACAGATGAAGACAGTTTCACCTTTGTTTCTATTTGGAGAATAAATTTACATTGTTGCACACACAAAAATGAACTTTGTAACCTTAACAAAGCAAGTACTGTTTAGTATTGACATTGCTGTTGCATTGCTTAAGTGTAAGGTTAAAACAAAAAATAATAATTTTGAAAAAACATGTTTGAGACTGTTTTATTGTACCTTTTAATAAAAATCTGGGGTTTTTTTTATTTTGAAGAAAAAAAGGTTAGGGTTAGGGTTAGGGTTACCAAATCCATCATAATGACCACAACCAAACTGGAATTGAAATTAAAACTTTACTGTTAAGAAATGTCTGTTTTTAATTGCTTGCACAAAAAAAAGACAGAAAAAAGAACAAACTTGAATACATTCAAGGACTAAAAAGGATTGTGTTGGTGAGACTGAAAAAAAAGACTCTCTCACACTCTTTAGAAATGTCCTTGCAGTATATTAACCCTGCATATCTTTCATTCCTCTGTTTCCTGCAGATTGAAGAGGAGCTGGTTTCCCTTCAGAAGGAGCGCACCGACCGCATCAAGCACCTGCTGGAGCGCCAGGAGCGGGAGATCGACACCTTCGACATGGAGAGCATGCGGCTCGGCTTCGGCAACCTGGGCACTCTGGACTTTCCCAAGGACGACTACAGATGAGGGGCCGCCGCCGCCGCTACTGCTGCTGCCACTGCGGTCGCCATCTCTCGTCGGAGTCCCCCCCCGGGGCATCCGTCTGCCTCAGAACAACCCTCCTCTCATTTTACCTGAACTCACCTGACAGTGCAGGTGCTGCTGACGCCCTCACTCAAACACACACAGATGCATAAAAAAAACGGCTCCAGAATCAGCTCCAGTGTGTTTTCTGGGCCGGTCAGACAGAGTCGATGGCAGGTTTGAGCCCCCCACGACCTCTTCCCTCTACTCCCCCCCCCCCTTCTCTCTCTCCCCCATTCCCCCAACCCACCTAAAAACTTCCTCCCCCTCCTTGCCTCTCGTGGTGTCACAAGATGACAAAAAAAAAAATGCTGGATAACTTCCTGTAGTTGTCATGTTTTTGTAAGAATACTGATAACATAGTCACAGTGTTTCTTGTTTCTTGTGCAATGATGACACTTTTGGTGTGACTAAAAGTGGGAGAGAAAAAAAAAAAAAAACGAGAGAAGGAGGGAGAGAAAAACAAGGGCAGTTTGATGAGCGAAATTGCTCCACAACCATGCTTTTTTTTTTTTTCTTTTCTTTTTTTTTTTTTTTTAAAGAGGTGATTCATTATTTTGTTTTTTGTTTTTTTTTTTGGTCTCAAGCGGTGCAAAAAATAAATCTCTCAAAAGCGATAAATCAAACAGCTGATCCTTCCGCAGCTGCTTCTTTTTTGGTATTTATTCATCAGGACATTTTTATGACAAATTTCAAATAATTTGATACTTTTGAGAGACAAATATCACAATATATACATACAGGTACGCGTTTTAATATGCGATTTAATATCTTTCAGGTGAATTTGATTACTGAGGGGAGGGGTGACGGTGAATCGTGGTACTCAACATGTGTATCTTACTGATTTCTCTGCACTGGCAGCCAATGTGAATAATGATCCATGTGACACGTGAACTCCAACTCCCAGTTAGCACAAAGGGCTTCATGTTGGGGGGGCGGGAAGGGAAAGGGGGGGGGACATGTACTTTGTGTATAGAAGGATTTATGGAGAGCTTTTACTTATTTTCATATTGTATTTTAACTGTCACACCAATCAAAAAAAAATAAAAAACTTTTTAAAGGCGCTTTTTTTCCTCCCCCCTCCTCAGATAGTATGTGAAGTTCAGTCATCTATCAATGGGATTTTTATTTTGATCTTTTTTTTTTTTTCTTCTTTTTTTTTTTCGCTTTAACAACAACTCTTAAGCTGTGTATTTTCTTATAAACCAGAACAGTATGATGCTTTATTATTGCATGCACTTTAATTTTTTTTCCAGGTTAAAAGAAAGCATGAAATCTGTCAAGAGCTTTTAATTATATTTGTAAATAAAGTGCCCATCACACAAAGAAAGGGTGTTGCTGTTCTTGTCCTCATATTATATCCACTGCTTCTATAAAAAAAAAAAAAAGACAGGAGATAATATAGTTTGAAGATTTGAATTTGCATTTTTACAACACTGTTAAAATGTATTTGTTTCACTTCAGGGCATCGTGCAAGCTCACACAGCTGCTGTGACCTCTTGTGACATCTGAGCTGAAAACACAATAAGTCCACAACATTTAATCATCTTTACTGTGCACAGGTTGCCATTTGGTTTTTAAATATTCTGCTCTGTAACAAAGCTTCTTAAGCATAAAATCCAGCTCTGAATCGCTGCCCACATCTGAGATTAAACTGGTAAAAAACAGAAATAAATGATAATTGAATGAAAATAAAACAATTCGGTGTGTATAGGACAAATGAGAAGCAGTGAAAGCCATCTGAGGACACAGTGAATAAAAAAACCCAGTTGTTTTTCAAGGACAAAGGTCAAAGGTTAGAAACATCTGTTGGTTAAACATGAGTAAAGTTCATTGTGATAAAATCAGTCTACACACTGATACTAAACTTTTCCACTCCAACAGGAATGGAAAAAACCCAAAAACCAAACTCATCTTATTTATGTTTCCACCATCACTGAAGAACATTTACTGTTCATGTTCTGGCTCATAATTCCCCATCAGTTATTAATGAATGTCTGATTAATCCTTATTGAAGCTGTCAGTGAACAAACAGAGTGTATTATTATATTTATCGATGGGAGGAAAAAAAGACATTCACAATCACTGTTTATGGTCCAGGATTATATTTTATAGAACATGAAGAATTTTTGGCCTTTTTAAAAAAAAAATAAACAAAAATGTTATTTCCATTCAGGGTCACATTAGGAAAAGTCCACCAAAAACAAATGTGTATAGGGTATTTTTGCAGTTCTAAAAGGTAAAAATCGGTCAAATCTGATTATGAAAAGCGTGGAAAGGGTTAAAGCAGTTCAGGTCCTGGTTGTCCAAGGACGTCTGAATCAAGGTTGTTAGATGGTTGTAGATACAATCAATATTTTCATAATAAAGTTCAGGGCCTAGTTATACAAGGAGGGTTGATTTGAGGGCAACATTAGATGGATGTGATGTGAAATGTGTCACTTAAAGGAACAAACCCTCAGAGCATTATCACCTGACCCTTCAGTTCACTTGTGCAGTGTTGTTATGAGCATTTTAGCATCTTTCAGCTAACACCTATCTGTTCTGGTTTGCTTTCACTGTTCTCAGTCAAAAAGCTCTTTAAAAAAACACTGTATGCTACAAGCTCAACACCAAACTAGGCCTCACACAATAATTATGTTATCAACTTATCATGCAATAACGTAATTATCAGCATCATCATGTCTATATATCGACTAATCGTATGATACATGGACATGAACTTCATATTTCCACATTTTGCATTAGCAGCTAAGAGGCTATTCATGTCACATTGGCTAAGTGTGTAGTGTCCTCCATTCCTCACTGTGCATGTCCTGAGTGGAGACTGCAGAAATTAGGTAAATAACTCTGTCCCAACCCAGAATGGCAGTCTGTGTTTTTCCATAAACATAGCACCCACTCTCCAATCCCAACCCCCACCCCTCTTGCATTATCATGCTATTATATTATCACCATATCAGTGGTATAAACTGATTTTCAGATGACAGTAATATTGTTTATAGTGATTATCACTAGTGAAGATTATGGAGCATTTAGCAAATAAATTAAAAGATTACCAAAATAAAACAACTGTTGCACTGTAGCTGCTGGATGTGTAAATAAGCAATTGTTTAAGGTTGTAATATTAATTTAAAAGGTATATATCAGTGTTGCATTTTCCTGCTACAGTACTGACTGGTGACCCGATAGTTACTGAAAATGACTACACAATGCAAGGAGCTTTTGGGGAGGCAAGAACTACATTCCAGACTAAATTAACATTTAATTTAGGCTACACTCAATAACAGAGTGAGTTACAGGAGCCCTCTTTTACAATACATACTAACTGCATAATTTAACAGGAATATAGTCATAACAATGTATAATTTATTTAGTTTTTAGTTGTCCTACTGTTAAATGTTTGTTTTTATATAAAGCACATTGAGTTACCCCTGTGTATGAAATGTGCTTTATAAATAATCTGCCTTGCCTTGTCTATAACATTGATTAACTTATGTTGTACTTTTTTGTCAACTCATTCACCTCCCAAAATTACCCCGCCCCCACCCCCCCTCCCTGCCTGGTGTTTAGATCTCCATCTGCTGAATAACCTTGTTTTCTCAAATTCTTCCTCACATATAGGATCATTTAAGTACGGGTTTAAAATGTCACAGAGGGTCAAGTTGCCTCGTAAACCTTTAAAAAGATCAGAAAACATTTCCAAAAAAAAAGAGAACACAACCGTCTCAGTGTTGAGCAGATTTATTGTGCAGATGACGTCATTGAGAGGAGATGTTATTTCTGTTAGAGCGTGGGTAACAAGCAAAGGCAACAATGGGAAGAAAATACTATTCAGAGGCACAATTACAAAAAAATAAAAATGCTTTGTTACTGTTGGGGGTTTGTTTTGCCTCTTGCAGGGAATATCCTACAAATCGAAAGCCTGTGTGGGAATCCCTAGTGCTAAATGCTTCTAAGTCGTGTCTTTGCTTCTTTTATTTTCCAGCCAGCTGCTCGTACAGTTTGGGGACGTAGTCGTCCCACTCTGCCTGGTAGCAGGTCCCGGCCACCGGGGCCTCCAGCTTGTATTTCTGCCTGAAGCTTTTGATCTTGAACATGCCGCGGCCGTCTCCGCAGCAGTTGGTGAGGGTGGCCTCAGAGCAGCACAGACTGCTCGGCTGCTCGTACACCAGCCACACGTACCTGTGGAGACCTGCAGGGGACAAAAGACAAATTGTCATCACCATTGGAAAAAATACATATGTTCAATTTAACTATTTAGTGGATAGTTTAAGTTCAAATAGACAAACTGCATGTAGTCTCACAAATACACACATTTTCATCAATTTAAGTATGAAGACAACTGTGAAAAACATGCAGGCCTGAGTGTCTGGCCAGAGAAACTTCTTCAGGAACTTGTATCTGTATTTATATTCTTGCTTCTGCACTCAACACATCTGACCAATAAGCGCTGGTCTTACCTGTGCCTTTTGGAGGACCAGAGCCGACATAGTCTGACATGACGCAGCCAGAGGAGACGTCTTTTCCTTTCATGTTGACCACCAGGAAATGATGCCACTCCCTTTAGTGACATACAAAAAGCATGTGAGTATAAATCTGATGTTTAGAAGAAGTTAAAATGTGCAAAATCCAATTCATTCAATTCAAACAGAGAACAAGAGCTTCCTCTATTTCACTTTTAGCATTGATGTTGTGCTCACAGGAACAACTGAGATGGAAAATCCCCCTTTAAATACACACACTGTTAAAAAGTGCAGTCATCCATTATGATGGCGGTTCTGGGGCAGGTCCAGTATCCCTGTGACCACAAGCCTACAAACCCTCCTGGTCTCTAAAAATGCAGTTATGTTTTGTCTAGCTGAGGAAAACCGTAGATTCATTCCTCCTGTTCATACTGGCCATTAGAGGATCCCTCCCTCCATAATAAACTACAAGTGGAGAAAATCCACAGTCAATTCAGTTTATCTGAAGATAATATGAAGCTTCAGTGTCCAAATCAGTCAAATCAAGTAGATATCTGTCAACATTACAGTCTTTTAAGTGCCAAAGTACATATTTTTGTTATTATACTTCCACCACAGCTCAACAGGGAAACACAAAGAGAGAATTTGATGCTAAGAGACTGTAAATGATATCCACTTGATATGACTAACTCATTATTTTTGGGTAAAGACTGGTTGCATCGTCCATCATAAACCGCAATGTTTTGTGGTTACGGAAATAAACATTGAAACTGAAAGAAATATTGGAAACTCCCAATCAGGTCAGAACATGTTGGTGTAACATCTTAAATCTCCTATAACTCCAACAAAATCTAAGTAAAAGGATTTAAAAATTAATTTGACTCATTAACTATTGTCTCCCTGTATCTCCTAAATTTTAAATGAACTTTATTCAAATGTCAAACAGGAGGTGCCCACTCCTCTCACCTGAATTTTGGGTCTTTCCTGCTGGGAGCATCAGGGTCAGTCAGAGCCAGGGTGTACAGTTTACCAGGGTCACATCCATCCCACTCCACAGTAGTGGGTCGATTCTGCACCTGGAAGAAGATTTAATAATAAAAACCTGCTGAATTCATAACTTTTGGCTCCACTTTCACCCCATTTCCCCCCTATTAGAGGGCGCTGTTCTCCATCTAATTCAGCTGCAGACATGGCTTGGGGGTGGTGGGGTGCGTTATGTATGCAACCTAATTTATTGTTGGAAAGCAGGCTGAAGCCAAATAATGAATGATAAAGCAGATAAATGAGATAAATGTGTGTAAGCATGGGGCATAGTGCCGCTCTTCATTTAGAAACGATGCAGAGTTTGCAGAGTTTGCAGAGTCGGCTACTCCTCGTTAGCTGACTAACCTGTGTCGGTGTGAGCACTTTTCCCAGTTCGTCAATCTCCACAGAGCCGTATTTAACAGTCAGAGGCTTGGCAGGCTTGTCCTCGACCTCCTGCAGGGCGAGAGGCCCGGTCCACTGGCTCAAATCTACGGGCATGTTGGCTGTGAAGGACTGCTTTGAGCTGCAGGCGGTGCTGACTGAGTGCGTATACACAGAGACAAACAGTCAGAAGTGATGCGTTCACGTACAGTCAGAAGATGCGAGAACTCCTGGAAAATGTGCGTGTTTAGCTGCGTCTTCTTTGACGGATTATTGGAGAGTCGCAAAATAGCGAGTTGGTGCGCTACCGCCACCGACTGGTGTGGAGTATGGATCAGGATGTCGCCATAAATTTAGACAGCACACTTGTGTTAATTGCACCATACAGGGAATCTGCACAAATGCTCTTGTGCAAAAAGGGGTCCTCCATAATGGTAGAAATAAAAGTGTACTTTTATATGACACAAGGCTTGACCCATTCTTTTGATGTTGATAATTATCCTCACTGTCGGAACAATGGAGTTACAAGATTACAAACAGAAGTATTATCCAATCGGAATAAAATAAAAGTGTCATGATTGACTGTTTTATTTGTCCATTTGAAAGGCAAATGAGGATTGGTTAGCAGCCCACAATACACTGTGGTTAGGTTGTATCAACAAGAGTGTAAGGCAAATGATCAACTTGTAAAATAAGCATGAATTTCAGTACCCAGGGGCCCCTGAGGGTACTAATCCAGCCTTGGTAAATCCTCTCTTTCCACCACTGTTATATCATCTGGAACAAAAATATTTCTATTTGTAAACCTTAAAGTATCTAAAATAGATGATAATCTCATTTTTTAAAAAGTTAATTATCTGTTGTATCATTGACCCACCTGATTGTCTTCATGTAGATTCACATTTACTGGATAATTACCATATTTGAGCAGTTTTACCACATTAATGACACATGTTCACATTAGACCAATGATAAGTGGATACTTAACTAACTGAACCTTATTCCAAATTCATGTTTTTGTGTTTAGCACTCTGAATGAACATCACATATAGAACAGGCAGCAGGCTAGGTTTGTGGTTTGTCGTAACTCCTCTGACTCTCATGCTCCATTAACACACTTTCTGTTTCCAGATGTCCCATTTTTAGTAAATAGGCTCTGGGAGAAATGTCTAATTGGCTTTATACATTGAAATATTATCTACTTGTTTCTCCTTCTTATTAAGATGCAGTAGAATTCCTATCTGATTGGGTCTGTGGTTATCAGTGTAGTGCAGTGTAGTAGTTTATAGCACACATTGTAGTAGCCTGTGTGAATGGTGCCTATTATGTCATTTATGACTGTGGTTCAGATTTGCATGCCACAAACCTCAAAACAACCACAAAACACAGATCTGATAAGATTGTGTGCTATTGATTGACATTATATGAGTGTTTTTTTCCTAAAGTGTTGAATTGGAGTGTTATGTTGCAGAAGAGACACAGATTAAAAGTGGTGAGAGAGTGAGTTCATCCCCAAACTCACAGCTAAAATACCCAGTTTAGTAAAAAACAGCTGTTTAGTTATTACATAATGTTGTAATCTTGTAATGTCTAAATTACATTCACTAGTTCAGCATCTATTCCATTTGACTTGACTATCTAGAGTACTTATTATAATCTATTTTATGAGGATATTTTTTATTAGACTACAAAAAACACACGTCTGTATGTTAAACCAATACACACAATATTGAATAATTCCTTTGTGCCATAATCCAAATCCAAAATTACCACAGAAACATCCGACTGTGCCATACATTTACAGCTTCATACAATAGATATCTTCATTCACCAGTACTATATTACTGTATTAATACTTTGATGATCATTAATCCAGTGTGGAAGTATATTTAACTTGTAATTTCTGCCTTTAAAAGAGCATGGATGCACTCTTGACCTTACCTAGACATACTGTAACATTAATCTAAGTAAAATGTCTTGTGTCTTGTCTGTGTAGACGAAATGAGCGTCTCGTCTGTTAGGAAAGAAGAAATGGAAAAGGTTATCTTAAGTGCGTGATACATGGTGACCCTGATTTTTAGAAGTGATTGCTGGAAAAAAAAGGGAACTAAATGTAAGAACCGGAAGCTGTACAGGACCGACATGAGACCTTGTCTGTAAGAGTTATTGATTATCTTGCAGGAAACCGGGGTCAGCAGACAGAGACGTGTGACTGCTGGTGCTGACGGTTGTGTTGGGTGGAGGCTGGAAATATAAAATGTTTGTGTGAGCTGTTCAAAGTGCTCCTCACTTGATGCAGAGGTCAAGGAGCTTGTATATATACACTTTAGTGATTAATAAAAGTCTACTGGACTGCAAAAGAATACTGTCTCTGATATCCTCAACTAACGACACAAGCTGATATTTTAGTTGTAATGTAATAAGTTAAAGCCTGAAGAGATTTAACCAATTTACTACAAATCACTAGGACTTGGCGTCATTTAAAAAAAATTACAATACCACTACCAATCCAAGTACCCTTAAAGTGATACCGATACCAATTGAGTACTTCAATCGATACCCATAATGTGAATACAAGCATTAAATTGCATAAAATACAACCACTCCTCCACATCTAAATGGTTTGATTGATTATAGCGTTTAGGCGGCAACTTGGCTGCTGAACTGCTAAGTGCGCTAATTCAAATTCACCAAGACTTCACCACCACAGACGGGGTGTAGCTGCTGTGGCAGTGGGCCAATCACATGTCGCACTAAATCAAAGAGGGCTTGTGTTGGTTTGGCTGTGAGCAAGTCCATACAATAGTAATATTGTCTAGCTCTGGGTGCAAAAAGGATTGACTGCAGGTATCGTTTAATGGGAGACGTTTCGATACTATTTGATATCGACTTATTTTGGTCAGTATAGGTATCGAGTACCGATATGCAGACCTATATCAATCACTTGTACTTTATATCAAGGCTGTACATTAATGTGTTGTATTATATTTTGGATCTATTATACATTATATATAATTAAATATTATCACATATATATATTAAAGTATTGGAAACCATCGCAAAGGTGACAGAGTAATTCCATCTACAGAGGAAGGTCATCAAATGTGGCGGAAAGCTCTGGAAATACAATGTCGAACTTTTTTTTTTTTTTTTTTTTGTATATTTCACCACGCAGCTCTCGTGTTTCTTCGCAACAAAATCCAACTACTGATGAAAATCATGTCATATGACTGAAAACCCTGGCACGGCTCCTAAAACGACCTTGTGTAGACATTGTTTCTTTGTTTCCACAGTCAAGAATGAACTTTGAACTTCATCTTGAACCTGTTCCAATCTATTCAACAAAATTAAACAAATCAGTCCATATATGGGAGAAACTAGTATACAATTCTACTTATAACACCAGTGTTCCAGATATATTATTATAGTGTACTTTAACAACTGTCCTAATACTGTATTATAATGATGTAATATTATTTGGGCCTGCATATTTCATTGAAAACACCAATGATGAATCAGCTTCTTTTTTTTTTCTTTTTTTTTTCTTAAAGGTGTTACTGTCGCTTTAAGAAGGTGAAGTCAGGGTGTGGTTTATTCTTGCCAAAGTTTCCGGATCAGCATACTCTAGTAAACAAAGCACGTCCGCCGAAACTGCGGCAGAGAAACTGAAGTGAGGTCCTGTCAGTCTGCTCACCTGTGCTTTAAGATGGGCGGACTGGTGTCCACTGTGCCCAGGTGTGTGTCAGACAGTCTCACACAGCAGGTAAACTAGTCAGACAGGTTTGGACTGGAAGCCTTTTGTTCATTTTCTCTTCTTTTTTTTTTTTGGGAGAAGGAGATGTAGCCAATTGGGAAGTTATCATGAAGATAGTCACAACTGTAGCGTTTCTACACCTGTGGTCATACGCGACAGGTGAGCTTTTATTTTTTATTATTACAGGTGAGCCAGGTGAGTGTGAAACAAAAAACTCTGCTTTCATGTTTTATTTTTTCTCTTCCTTTTCTTGTCAAAGCGGGAGTTTCAGGCTCCACTGAAACGGTCGTGACAGCCTCACCGGGTGATATCGCTCTACTTCCTTGTTACACTGCCGGTAACGTAACACCGTCTTTAACGACATGGATGAAGAACGGAGGAGAAGTCATCATCAGCGGTGGACCTTCAACACCAACACCAACACCAACTCCACCCGCCGTGCAGCGCCTCATAGTGCTGCATGATGGGAGTCTGAACATCCAGGGGGTGAGAGCTGGAGATGAGGGCAGCTACCTGTGTAACTCCTCCATGCAAGGAAACATCACCTTTCATGGACGGGTCCTGCTCCAAGTAGTCAGTAAGTGAACGTTCATGAGTCCAAGTATGATGATGATGATGAGCAGCTGGGCCTTTCTACAACACAAAAATTTACTGTGCAGCATTTTCACTAAATACACAAACTGGTTTTTCAACATGACTGACAGGCTTGCATTCTCATGGTGACATGGATGATACTGAAAGCTGCACTGAAGCAAAGCTGCAACTAAATATTTTGTATATTTTTAAGGCAAAAAGACACATTGTCCATTTCTTCCATATATGAATTTATCAACAAAAACTTTTAATTCCTATTGAGATTTCTCCTCACCCCCCCCCCCCCCTTCTCTTTGAGCTCCAGAGTTTCCCATTATGAAGAAGTGTATTATTAAAGATATGGGTGACTGTTTGTATTGGTTACAATGAGGTTAATAGGGTGTCTTTGTCTGTAGTGCCTCTATGAACACCAATCATATCAGAGTCATTATGTGATTTATGTATCACTTTTATGCTTTCACCTCTATTTGATTGCACATGGAAGTAAAGGATAAGTACAAGGAAACGTAAAACACCTGTAAGCTTTACAAGATATATACATTTATTTTGTTTTTTTTAAAAAATTTTATATGACAGCCAGTAGTCTCCCTGCTGTGTTTATTGAAGTTGTATATACAAGGTGCTGTTTACTGGCTGTATAGTCTAAAAAAAACCCCTAAAACCTAATTTAATTATTGATTCATCTGTCAGTTAATTATTCAATTAATTGTTCAGAGCTGTAGATAATTAGTTATCTGCGATTTTGATAATCGATTTAGAGCTGCAATGATTAATTGAAGACCATATAAGCTTAATTGGTAACTATTTTGATAATCAGTATTTTGATAATTGAAAAAAAAATCTAAATTCTCTACAGCTTCTTGTGTGTGTAGTTTTTCGGTTAATGACAGTAAACTAAAACAAAATGAGACATTTGAGGAGATCACTGCAGGTTTAGGGGAATAGTGATCGACATTTTTCACCACCCCCATCATCTTATAAACAAAATGATTCATTGTTTGTTGTTTGTTGCAGCTCTAAATCAGTGACTTGTTAAAATAATTTTTACATATTAAAATACTGTTTTGTATCACTGTATAAATGTAATATTTTTGGGTTTTGGAGCAGATAAAAGTGAATGTGAAGATGTCGCCTTGGGCTTTAGGAAACTACAATGGACATTAGGCCTGCTCCTAATTCATATCATTTTCAATTATCGATTAGTTGTTTGTCTATAATATGTCAAACAAGCACACATAAAAAAACCTTCCCAAAACTGAAAGTAACATACAAAACAGACCAGCAGTCAAGAAACTGTAAATCCTTACTGTTGAACTTTCATTTCTACGTCCGCTTCTGTTTTAAACGAGGAACTCTGAGATGTGTTATTCATGGGAAAAATGATCTTGGTCTACTTTGTTTGACAGAAGCACAATATTTAAGTTTTATATCAACTTGTTCCACACAGTGAAATATTCAAACCTAAACCACCAGATGATAGTATTCTGTATGTCTCCTGCGTCATTTTATACACATTGCCCAAAAATTCAGACCAGCTTATTTGGTTCATTTTTTAAATTGTGGGATCTATACGAGAACTGAAACATAACATCCTTGTATCAATCACAAACTTTCCTGTGATAGGATTGATTGAAACTGTTTTAATCCCCCGCACAAACTTCTTTCAGGTGGTCCAGAAAATGTCACATTATCCGTCGGTGCCGCCACCGCCCTGCCCAATGGGACGCTCTACACCATTCTGGGCTCGACTGTCAACTTTAACTGCTCGGGCTCCTCCTACCCGTCTCAGCAGCTGACCTTGGCCTTCAGACGAGCCTCGTCCAGCAACGACTCGCTGGTTTCCACATCTGGATCCTGGCTGGACTACAAGATCACAGACATTCAGCCCAGCGCTCAGGGAGTTTACAGCTGCTTGGCCCAAAACCCTGTGTCTGGTCAGAGAGTCAATAAGAGCACAGAGCTGCTAGTATACTGTAAGTACCGCTAACAGAATACATGGAAACCTGTTATTTGTACCGTTATTCTCATTTATTGGGCTGCAAATATCAAGACTCAGCTTTTATTAAATACTGTCATTAGTAAAATATACAAAGCAACATTTAGTTTCAAATTATTCAACAAAAGAGCTGAGATTTAATCTGGATACCAAACCAACACCTTAGTCAGAATAATATAAATGTATTTCTCTACAAAACCCTTTTTTAAATATAATTTTGCAAAATTTTTCTCAAGTGGAAACTTGCCAGACTTATCAACTAAACACAGAACAACATATTTCATCTTAATCTTAATGTATGTGGCCTCTGTTGTAAAAATAACCATTTTTTAGGGAAGACAGAGGGAACATCTGGAACAATTAGTTTACTTAATTGATTTGTCAATTGGCAGAAGATGAATTATTTTGAGAATCGATTTTTATTAAGATAAGATATTGAGATTAGATAACTTTATTGTCTGTCATAAAGCAACAAAACTCAACAACAAACAATGCGCATTTATAACACATGTAAAGCCACACACACACACACACACACACACACACACACACACACACACACACACACACACACACACACACACACACACACACAAACAGAATAGCACTAAGTCGGTTTGCAAGCAAAAATGCTCCTAAAATTTGAAAATGTGTAGCTTTACTTTGTTTTAACTGAGAGTAACTTCACTACACCTGATAACATTGTAATGTAATTCAGATTTTTCTGATGTTTTATAGACCAAGTGATTACTCAATTAATCGAGATAATACTCTGCAGATTATTCAATAATGAAAATAATCATTAGTTGCACCATTAAGCGTAGGTCAGGAAGGAGCCCCAAAGTGTTATTGTGCATGTAGTTTTATGTGTTAAGATGTTACAATTAACACTTCATACAATGACGACACCTGCAAATGACAACATAACACAACATACAAACCATCATTTTGTGTTTCATTTTACCTCTTAAAGAAATTTTACCATTTGATTTTTTACTTATTGAATTGAACAAAATGAACCAAACCATAAACAGAAGGCATGAAATAAAAAGCTAATCCTCCTCTAATGATGCTATTTAGTTCTATTCTGTTCTCACATCTATGCTTACCTCTCCATCCTAAAAGGGCGATCCCTCCTCTGTTCCACTCAAATCAAGAGTTGAAGGATTGAAGTGTTGAATGCTGTACAGATAAAAGTCAAATTAAAATGCTATGTAATGCTATGTAAAGAAAAAAGTACTTGACTGGAGTACAAGTCATACCAGGCCTCTTGACTCAAGAGTTATGTGTTATGAGTTTTAGTAATGGATATATTAGTGAGTCTCTTTTCTATATTACATTTTTATAAGAGAATTTAAAGATGAACATATTTAATATATATGAGACATACTTAGAGACAGAGGTAGAAGCAAAGTTTACAGACAGATGGTCAGCTAATTTAAAAGGGAAGCATTGATGGGGATCAGATCATTCAACAAACTTTTCATTTAACTTTTGAAAAGTTTGCACTAATGTGGTTCCTTAATTTGTCAGACTCAAATGAGCTATTTCCCTCTTTGCATGATGTCCCTAAAAAGGCTTCAATATTTAAATAATGTCATCATAAAGTCATAACACAGAGATGCTGAGCTAATTCTTCTTCTCCTCTCATTTTACATCTTTTTACATCCTGACTAGATGCCTCAGACAGGCACCCTCAGTGTATGTGGGTGACAGCACAGGACCCCTATCACATTGTGTTCAACTGCTCCTGGTTTGGGGTGTATCCCACCCCGACACTGCGCTGGGATGAAGGCGAGGGTGTGCAGGGAGGTCAATGGAAAGGACACATTTATGCTACAGAGACGGCGGACAGCCTGTCGGTGACGTTGAACCGCTCCCAGATGTTCGACGGCCAGATGGTGAGGTGCATGGCGCAGCACCCGGCGATCCATGCAGGAGATGTGAAGGAGTGTGATTTCACCCTCCGTAAGTGTGTTATGGTGAAATGGGCCTCTTAACAATCCTGAGATGTGCAACTACTGAATATTTGATGTACTTTCCACATGAGACGCCACTGAGCTTCTCTGAGAGCCTTTAAGATTGAGATTTGACATAATTGACTTGCTCTCAGTATTTGTTGCATTAAATTGATTTTAGTTTAGTAATTATAAGACAGTTTAAAGGGCTTTCACCCAAATTGCAAAAACATGTTGTATTTGTCCAAGCTTTCATATCCTGGTTTCAGTCTTATATACATATACTCTTAACTGCACATGATCAGCACTCAGGTTTCTGACTGTATTTTGCACTAGTAAGAAAACATTGCTTAATCCTTGTTCACACATATTATAGTGACTGATCAAATGTGCCTACGCCCCTAGACACTCGTCCACACCCGATCTCTAACTCCAGTCATATTGCATGTGATCTATTCTGTTTATATTATAAACACTTTGAGTGGTAAAAGCTGCAACAATTACTCAATTATCAGACAATTCACATAATAAGAACATTTATCGGCAGCTATTATTATGTTAATTACAAAAAATGCAAAACAATTGATGGTTCAAGCTTCTTTAAGGTGAGTATTTGTTGCCTTTCTTGGTCTTAAGTGACAGTATATTTCAATTTTCTGGTTTTGGGAAAATAAACAATGCGTCTAATATTGTTTGAATGTGCTGTAGGATATAGTGATGGGCATTTCCCCCGTTTAACTGTTATTACAATGTTTTATTGATGGCTAATTGATCAATGTTGATAATAATTGTCAGCGATAGTGATATGAGAATCACCACCCAGGATAATTAATTGATTGACAGGTTAACTGATGCTGAGGAATGTATCCTGTATGTTAAAACAACAGTATTTCACTACAGTAGTGTGGCTGAAATTACCATCCTGTTCATATCATTATCATGGTGCCTTTCAGTGTCATTGTTACATCATTAAGATTACATTGTTTAGAAGTTGTTTAACTCTCATAATGAATGCTCCTATAATAAGTTTACATTAGATTTGAAGTATTTCCGTGCATATAAACACAGTCAGTGAGACACAGCTAGTAACAAGGCTGGTGTGTTAATGCAGGTTATGTTAGTGAGTCACTCAGCAGTGTAAAGGTCACAGGACTGCATTGCTCCGACAATGAGATGACGGAAAAGATTCCTATGTAGCTTTGTTTAACCTTATCACCAATAAACTGTTGACCGCAGGGTGTGTCTTTATCAAACCAGATCCAGACTCTACCTGTCTAATCTCTGAAGGAATTATATAGACATTCTACTTTTTATTTATTAATATAACACATGTGTACCTTTTCTGAAACTTTACACTTTTTAAGTTCTCACCACAGTCTGCTGAATGGTTCTTAGCTCTTCTGAAATGTAAAAAGTGTAGATTTTGTGTTTTCTTGTTGTAGTAGCGGCAAGATTTAGTTGAAAAACCAGCTAGTTGACAGTAAAAACCCAGAAACTCAAACTTCAGCAGAAAGTTCAAGGATAAACACGACAGCCATAAAACACCACACCACTGACCCTAACCCTAACCCTAACACTCTAATATGACAAGTATTCTCATGAGCTAGGGTTTAAATTAATGATTATTTTGATTTTCCCGAGAGCTACAGGTAACATCTTCAGCTTTCTTGTTTTTTTCTGCCCAAAACCAAATATACCTATTCATTTTATAATTATAATAAATAGAGAAAAGAAGCAGGATCCAGAGATTGTTTGACATTATTGATTGATAACTGATTTAAATGATTAGATTGACATTTTGGGAAGTACATATATTCTGCTACATGAAGCTTTTCCCTGTTTCCAGTCTTTATGCTAAGCTAAACTATCTTCTTCTCATCAATCTTCTCATCTTATTCTGGCTAAGACAGCCGATAGGCACATTTTCCAAAGTGGCAAACTATTCTTCGAAGCAATTAAATGTACTGAGAGACGATCTAAATGTGTCCAATCTGAGCTAATTTGAGTGTTTGTCTCTGTCTCCCAGGGCGTCCGTTCCCTGAAGGCGACCCGCTGGTCACAGCTCTGGAGGCAAGCAGTGTAACTCTAACCTGCACTGATGAGAGGTCAGTCCCTTCTTCAAACACCACATGGAGGAAAGGGCTCCAGCAAGACGAAATCATGCCCGGATCGAAGTACCTCCTGTCTCAAGAAGGATACACGTGGAAGCTGACCATACTCAACGTCAGCAAGGACGACGAAGGCCCCTACTTCTGCCGCAGCGAGAACCCCCTCGATGTCCGAGAGCTGGAAGTCTACCTCACTGTGAAGAGTGAGTCTGGGATGACAGGAAGTGGTTCAGTGTGCATATAGATACACAGAAACTGACTTTAAGATGGTCATATGTACAGGAAAACAGTGATTAGAGAGAGTGAAAGAAATTATATAAACAATGACAACTTTAACATCAGAGGTGAACACAGTGAGATGAACATGCAGTTTTTTTTAGAGACACAGACTTAAATAAGAAGCCAGTTACTGCAGGTGTCGGCTCCACCTCTGGAATGCTGATAAACCTGCCGCGTCTCCCTTTTTACTGCTTCACAATCTTCTCCCGTCCTCTCGTTTTGTCTCGACAGCCTCCTCGGCCTACACAGGAGCGATCATCGGTGTCTTCATAGCCGCTGTCATCGTGGGATCAGCCATCATCATAGCTAAAACGGTTTACTCCAGCCGACACCGGATTTGCCTGGGTTTGTATATTGAGTTTATCTTCCCAACACAAAGCATAGTAGTCACACATGCATGCAGCTAATGACTCTGCCCCACTTTCCCTCATGTGTTTAAGAAGGATATGATCACTTTTACGCATGTTAAACATTCATGTACTGCATCTGCAACACTGGATGTGAGAAATGTCAATCACAAAAGCCTGAATCATAAATATACACCAATATTGATTTCACAATTTCTGTTCATATCTTTATTGCAGGAGGTGGATTTGGGTGAGTATCTCATATTTACTTATACATGCTTATTTTAAACTCAGGGTTCATTTTGATTTATTTTATTCTACTTGGTTACTTTAAGTAGTTTATAGCTCCTCTGTGTCTCACTATTTGGCACCTGTGTTCACCAATCATTCCTGAGAAATCCATCACAGGTGAAGCAGGAATAGGAAAAGTTTCTACTCAGGTTTTAGCCTGAATAGACAATGAGAAGCGCTCTTTGCTTTTTTTTTTTTCTTTTTACTCCATCACTCTTACAATGATACTTGATACTAGACAATTTTATACACCTTTTCTAGTTGTTCAATGCATTCTGGGAAATGTAGGAAGCCATTATGAAGTACTTCTGGACCCCAAGAAGAGTAGCTGTTGCCTGGGTAACAGCTAATGGGGATCCAAATAAACTAAACTAAACTTCTTGCACCCAGTCCATACTATTGATGTAGTATGTGTTGCTGTTTGCATACAAGAAATCAATATGTGCTTTACCGTCTTGTACTAACTAATAACAAAAGTGACATTAAAATCTCACTGTCAATTAAACTCAACACAACACAACATTTTTTTTTCCTTTGTGAAAGTCATTGTTGGATAATAATTAGTTTTAAAATTCAGTCTCATTTAGTGAGGAAGCTGGCAGTTAACTTTACTTGAAGGTACCCTATGGAGTTGTTTATGTATCTTTGAGGAATGATAAACTTGTTAAATGATTTTCTTTCCTCGTGAAACATTTGCAGAGCAGACTTTTGGAGGAACTTGAAACTTAAATAAACATCCAGCTTGCAGTCTTCATTTCCTTCTTTGCCTTTTCTTGGCGCATCACTACATTTTCTTTGCACATCATCCATCATCCCTAGTATGGCTTTACAAATGTGTGAGCGTACAAAAAGACTCAAACAAAACAGGGACCCACTCTTACTATTTCTTGATAGTGCTATGATGAGTACTCAAAAACTCCACAGGGTACATTTTAATTTTGTCTGTTCCTCAAAACCGCTTTAATATTAGCAGATACAGCACAAAATAATACCTGAAATGCATCAAACGACAAATATTTGACGATGTGTGACAGCATAAAATAAAATGATTATTGCCTGATTGCCTGATATTTTCTAACATAATGATATTTCTCCTCTGTAGACAAGTGGAGGATGACAGAGGAGACGTGCTGAGTCTGGTGGAGTCAGACGATGAGCAGATGTTTCAGGACGCTGTGCCGAGGCTTCCTCCGTTAACAAACGGGCAGCACACAACGCTGGTCCAGATACACCGCATCCCATCAAGTACGATCCCATCACAGAGGCTTCAATGTGCTTTTTTTGTGAATGAAATTTAACATGTTTTTGCTAAAGTCAAAATCTCCTCTTTCGTCAGGTGATCACGAGGATGCAGAAACTACTGACACGAGTTCGCAGCAGCAGCAGCAGCAGCAGCAGCATGAAGAAACCAAACTGACAGAAGAGCAGGTGGAGAGCCTTGTAACATTTTAGGTATTAGGTGTTTTATAGACGATTGTTTTATTTTATGGTAAATACAATTCACTCCCAATGAGAATGTGAACAGAATTGGTGGAAGACACATGCAAAAAAGAAACATGATTTTTTTAAATAGGTTGTGAATTTTTGTAATCTAATGTCTATGGTTTGTTTGTACAGCATTTTAAACATGTTACGGTTCATGCTGTAAATTAAACTGCTTTAAACAAAATGTCACAATGGCTTGGGTCATCTATAATTACTTCCTCCTTCCCTGTCCTTTAGTTACGTCTCTCCGTCCTGCACTGAATACAGATTATCTCAGTCCAGAGTGTGACTGTCGACAGGAACCATTCTAAAAATGTGGTGGAGTCAGTTTGTCACTCGTCATATCTGATGTTGTGCAGGATGTAGCCGAGGTAAAACCAGTTTTCACATGTTCTTGGAAGCACATGAAGCCCACTAAGAAGACAAATGAATGGTGGAGTGATTTTTCAGTCATTCTAGTAAAGAACATTGTTAATCTGTATAACCTGAATATTTTTCTTTAAAATCCCCCTCAAGTATCTTAAAAGTAAAAACATGTCTATACTCAATAGCAATGCTTCATTAAAAGTAGATGATTTTTATATCAAATTAAATATTTTAAGCCAGGATGACATGTTCTTATTATAATAATTATAATAATAATGCATTTTATTTAAAGGCGCCTTTCAAAGCACTCAAGGACACCTTACAAGGCACATATAACACAACAACAGTACATCACACAATATAAATCAGGTGACATTTAGTGCAAGGATAAAGAATAAATATGAATGTGACTTAGTCATATATTAGTACAATAAATAAACAAGAATGAAGATTGCATAGTCAGTGTGAGACAGAGTATGCCACTCTGAATAGGTGCGTTTTCAGGCGGGATTTAAAGGTGGAGACAGAGTCTGAAGTGTGAATGTCAGGTGGGAGAGAGATCCAAAGGCAGGGGGGGCAGATCGGCTGAAAGCTTTTGACCCCATGGTAGTTAAGTTGGCAGATGGGATGAAGAGCTGGTTGGCAGAGGAGGATCGGAGGAGCTGGAGAGGTGTGTAGATGTGGCTGCACCCTTACAATATTTATAAAATCTTTTGATAATGAAATCATAAATTAAATTTATATTCCACTTTTCAGTGAAAACAAAGACACTTAAAACACACAAAAAGACAGCAAATATGCAAGATTAAAATCTAAGTTTAAAAAAAATATAGCTGCAAGGGACAATTTGTTAAAACCTTCAAACCTTTTTGAGCTCAATAAGTCAAAATTAAAGCCGCAAGCATCATTTCAGGATTTACAAAGCCAAGGAAAATCACTTCAGCTAGTTTAATTCTGTTCAAAGCAGTGAGACCAAGCACATACTTGTTTGGTTGTTGCAATGCAAACAGCATTTAAATGACTGTGCACTCAAAGTTGCGCCATTTGTCTCTCTTTCATCACAAGTGAACAAATCTCAGTGTGTGTGTTTATGAGAAGGTGCACAATGACTCCTCTAAGTTTCATTAGAATCGCTCAAAGGCATTTTGAGTTATAAACAAGCATGTGGTGTGCTGCACCCATTTGCCCCAATTAGTAGGGCACTTTAAATTTTGGGTTAGTACTCGCTCCCAGAACATGCACACCAATTCAGCCCATTGGAAAGATATTGTGGTTGATGGCGGCCATGTTTTCTGTTTTAAGATCCTTTTATTGGTTTATGAAGCTCCTAAGGTCTTAGTCCCTCCTATTTATCAGATTTGTTTTTAACCTATGAACCCTAGAGAACCCTCAGGTCTTCAGGTAGCAGCCTTTTAATTATTCCCAAAGTCCAAACAAAACCCACAGAGAGGTATCTTTTTATTACCCTGGTCCTCTTCTCTGGAGCAGCCTTCCTGAAGACCTGAGAGCAGCAGAGAGTGTAGATATTTTTAAAAGCAAATTTTTATTGTTTAATGTGGCTTTTATTTTATGTTTTAGCCTGTTCACTACTTAGACTATCCCTTTATTCTATTTTATTATTTTATTATCTTCTTATGTTTGTTTTCATTTTTTAATACCCCTCCTCACACTTCTTTTTTATTTATTTCATTTTACAGTAACTTTTATTTTATTTTTATTTTTATTATATATTCATCTTTTATTTTATTTGGGTATTCTGGATTTCTAGATTTTCTACATTCCTACCTCTGCTGTTTCCTGTAATAAGAAATATGTTTTCTATTACTTTGTCTTTCTTTTTTTAATATAAAAATGCTCTTGTAGTTAATCTTTACATATTTTGTATCTTTAAAAAAAAGAGTTGTCTTCCTAACTAGAAGAGAAAAATGCAATTCAATTATCCTTAATAATATCATGCCTTACTCTTAACCCTAACCCTTTTTTAAATTTTATCATTATTATTGGTCAAGCACGTGTTTTTCCACTTGAATCATTGAATCACTGACATACCAAAGAGATTTATAAGCATTTCATGAAGGGGTGTGGCTTAGTTTTTGTGAGGTTACGTAATTAAAGGAAAACGTGACCACGTTGAGAAACAGTGCAGCCAGTGGTGAAGACAGAGTCAGACAGCAGGAAACCAGAGGAACATTCTGTTTACTGCTCTCACTTTTTATTTATTTAGTTTACATAGCTTAACACATCCCGGGAGTCATTTTCAGACAACAGACTAAGACACAGAAGAACAAGTCAGCTGACAGAAGAGAAGAGTGCTTTTTTTATTTTATTATTTTTTTTTTTGCGTCTTCTTTAAATGGAGAAGAGTCGCACAGGGGAGACAGACTCAGGAAGTGGCAGGTAAAGCGAAGAATGTGCTCCAGAGCAAACAACGCGGAGCTGCAACATGCATGTAAGTAACGTGTTTTTTATGTGCGTGTTTTTTTTATGCATGATGTGTGAACTCAGTCCTGGTTGTCATTGCGACGCTCCGTTACCAGGCACCGGATTAAAAAACCCTCCAGAGCTGAGGAGGGTAAATAGGGGGGAGGGGATCAGTGTCAGTGAAGGATGAATCTGTCCACTGTTAATGTTTTCATGTTGTTTTTTTCTCGTCCCCCCCTCTACTTTCAGCGTCGGATCCGGCTCTCATCCTGGAGCTGAAAACCAGGAGACCCCTGTCCTTGGAGGGCCGGGCGGGATGTGAGACCTGGAGCGTGGACTTCTCCCCGGACGGAGCCTGGTTTGCATGGTCGATGGGACATGGGATCGTCTGGGTGGTCGCCTGGCCTTTGGACTCAGAGTATGTGTTAGTTTACCTGTCCATTTAAAAGATGCATTCAAGTGTAGCTCGAAAATCCTGGCTTCGGTATAGAAAACCATAATGTGGATAGAATAAACCTTTAATTGATTTAATTGCTTGAAGGCCAATATACATACGATGATACTTGTTTTTAAAGCTTTACATAATTAAAATGATCTATGTAAATTAATATAAGTACATTAATGAAAGTAAAGCAAAAACAGTTCTGCCATAAATTCTACATTAACAAAGCTCAACATTGTCAGAAAAGTGATAATTCTACTCTATGTTCATTATTGAGGTAAAAGTGGGTGGTGGTGGTTATATTAAATAATGTTCCTAAACGTTTGCCCACACCATTAACATACACAAGGAATACACCTGTTCCTAATAAAGTGGCCAGTGAGTTACATAAATATATGATAAAATTACCCCACAGTCAAAATGTAGGCTCAAAGTATTCAGCATTAAATAACTTATTGAGACACGAAACAAATAATCCACAATTAATAATTATTTCCATGTATGTATTGATCCGATGACTTCATTAAGTAATTAAGTCAATGAAATGTGAAAATATAGTGTAAAAATGGCATTCACAATTTCTCAGAGCTCTGCCATGACTTTTTCAGTTTGCTTGATTTGTTAAAAGAAGTTTAACGGTTCCTGGTTATAATTGGAAAATATCAGATCAAACAAATAAACAAACATTCGAAATGCTTGAGTTGACTGTATTCTGTGCTACGGACATATTTTAGTCGATACTCAACCCTCATGTTTACTCATCTCCTCAGGGGAAATATGACAGTGAGAAAGTTGGAAAAACAAGTTTTGTGGGGGTTGCAAAGGCAATATTTTGTGACAAATCAACTTATGTGACTCATTAAGTATCTAAATATTTGAAATGACCAGTGACAGTTTGCCAGATGATTGTTATTTGCACCGTATCAATTATTATTTTATCTGATTTCAACATTTCCCACAGCACTTGAATGCAGCGTCACTTACCATCTCCAGTTTTGCATCATCTAATCTACATATGAGCTTTTATGGTATCTGGATAATTGATGCTCTTCTCTCCCACGCAGAGACAGTCAGGATGGAGAGACCGACCGAGGAGACAAGAGTTTTAGCTGTGGTCACCCAGTGTGGGGACTCGCCTTCGGACCCAGACCCCCAAAATCAGCCGCAGCCTCAGCCGGCAGAGCTAAAACGTCATCGAAATGGAGAAACAGTCTGCTTCTGGCCACAGGTCTGGAGAATGGCGTGATCAAAATCTGGAATGTGTTGACAGGTGAGATCCTTGTTGTTTCTGCTTGGCGAGGACGTTATCTGTGTTGTTTTTCCAGATAAGAAGATTAAGTATGTTTTTATGCACCTTCAGGCGAGGCTGTGTTTGATCTCCACGGTCACGAAGGCGTTGTGAGGGACCTTGTCTTCCCTCAGAACGGGACGCTCACACTCATATCATCTTCTCGGGATAAGACCCTGAGGATCTGGGACCTGAATCAGAAAGGTGTGTGCATTGTTCACTAATAAGTGCTGATGTGAGGTCAGGTTTAGAGAGGTGTGGCGTTTTTTATGATGATTTTATGATAACATAATTTTGAGTGGCGTTCCCAAACAATCCTTACTGATATCACTTTAATGTTTACTTATTACACAATGTTGTTTTATGTTGCTGTTTTAATCTTTGATTAGTTAAAGAAAATGGAGCATATTGACTTTCAGGTTGAATATGATTTGACGCCCACTAAAGTGTATTTGTTTATTTAACCCTTATTTGCATGTTTTGCTCTTAAACTCCTTATTATGTTGTAATTTGGCTTCAGTTAAATGCCAGTGTGGTGTGAGAACCAGCTCACAGGCCTGCTAATTCATCCCAGAAACCACTTTAAAAACATTTTTGCCAAAATTACATAATTGTAATCATTCTTCCCTGGTGACGCGTTGAAGGCAGGTGGAAAAATCTGACATTTAAGACTGTACAGCCATATTAATTATACATGAACCTACTGCTGTTACAGCATACCTTTTTATGGAGTTTACATGTTTCTTTACCATTAGTCCTTCTTTGTGGCCCATTGCTCATCGAGGCGAGGCTTTTCAGCCTGCAGTCTGAGCAACTATTCAAGGTGTGAAACGTTTGCCATGAAGCATGACGAAGCATGTTTCAGGCCTCTGCAAACTGATTTTAATCATTTATGAACACTGACTGTAACCAACGGCTTTCTGAAATGAAGTGATCATATTTACACGAGGGAGTCATGTTCTCCACTACTTCCTCAGGAACCGGTTATGTGAAAAGATTTGGTGTCCAGTTTGAAGCTTTCTGGTCTGTGTTGTTCAGTTCATCTGTTTTCTGTCCTCTGTAGGTAAAAAGGTGCAGGTGCTCTCGGGCCATAAAGACTGGATCAGCTGCTGCAGCGTGTCATCAGACTGCAGCATGATTGCATCTGTGGGCAGGTTTGACAGAGTGAGTTGCTGAATTAATTAGTTTCATGCATGCATTGTTTTTATGTATTTATTGACCTTTTTTATAACCTACTTATAGACTTGTTAGAGGTCAAAACTTCAACACTTGTACTGTACATGTCCTAAATCTCCAAACTGTCAGAAATCATCCTGAGAGAACAAAGCTCTCTTTATTTCCCCCTTGATGGTTTTTAATCTAGATTCTCTGCATCAGTCCTGTGTCCAATCAGTGAACTTAATAACACCTCAGTTCTCTGGTAAGATTTCTCAGCGGTCGCTAAAACTGTCGCAACCCTTACATGTGGGCAAAAGAGCAAATATTTAGCATTTCAGTTCTGGATATTGGCCATTGATTAGTGTTGCACAATTGTGTTTGTGCTTTTTTAAAACGTAATCCTGCATAAAGGAAAGTTTTAGTTTCTGACCATAAGCCTGTTTATCTGGTCAGTAGAGCAACATATCTTGCGGTGGCTGATTGAGAGATGGCCTTTGGTTTTTAGCAGGCAAGGATGAAAGTGAAGGAGGAATATTCCTGGATCTAAATGATCTTCACCCACTCCTGCGTTTCTTGCGTGTTGTAAGACTGACAGAAAGTTTAGCAGTTAGATTTTTAGTTCTTTGTGTGGAGCACCAGGGAACTCTTCCCACTCTTGTCAAACTGTGAATTTGACACTTTTTCTCGTGTGCAGAGAAAAAGCGCTGAACGTAGGCAGCTTAACGTTGTGTAACACCAGACTTTAAGATCACAATCGCCCTCTAAAGAGTTTGCTGCATGTTTCAGCCTGTCCTGTTGACTTTCACTGAATCATTGCAGCGTTACTGAGAGGCAAGAAGCATTTTTTGGCATTACAGCCTCTGAATTCATTTCTGTAGGGTGTATTGATTTTAAGCTTCGACTAAACGCATATTACTACTCCAAATAAAAACTAATCCTTACAGCAAGGATTAAAGACTAAGACTATTAATCCTTTATGATGTTATCTTCATCAGATGGTGTGCCTGTGGAGTCTGCGATCATACATATTCATCAGGAACCTTACAGGAGGGACCCATAAGACCTTGTACCTTTTGTCTTCCTGTGACTTCTCTCCTGACGGGGCGCTGCTCGCCACCGCTGCCTTCAGCGGCTCCAGCTGGTGGATCGACCTCTGGGACCCTTACACGGCAGAGAAACTGGCCACTCTGGTGTAAGCTTTCACTCTGTTGCAGTCAATTAGTGGAATATGGGAGACAGCAACAGTGTCTGAGCCAAAATCTATTGTGTAACATGTTAAATGAGAAATGTGAGAAACATCTTAGCCATTACATCTTGAGCCCAGATGTCAGTTTCTTCATATTGGCAGAAACTTTAAGCAGTTATTGTGAGAAGAGGATAGAGGAAGATATTTTGTATTGTAAACAGATTTGAAGCTTGGGAAGCAGCCACACTATCACTGTTTACATCTGATGCACTGCCTGATAGTATGTCCAGGTGAAATGTGATGTTGTGAAACCCGCTCCTCGATCCGTATCCTTACATTGTTCGTTATCTGTTTTGTAATGTTGGCACAGAGATTACTTTGAAGATTACGGGCAAAACCAGATCTCATCAATACAGTTCTCTCCTAATGGCTTGAACTTGGCGATTGTGACTGACGACAGGTGAGTCATTTAAATAAATCGTTTTTTTGTATGTCATGTATGTGTTTCTCACACTGGACAAAATGATTTTATATCCATGTGTTGCATTTGCAGACCTCTTCGGATCTGGGAGCCGGGAAAGAAAGGGATGGTGATGCAGACGAAGGCGGATCGAGACTCTAATGGGCTCTGCTGCAACTACCATCCACAAGGAGGAGTGGTGGCCACTGGGTAAAGATCCTGCTACATTTGTCCTAATATTACTCCACTTAACTTCCAATAGACTTGAAAGTTGATTTTTTAACTTTGTAGCCTGCTCCTTTTCAATGGGGCGATGGCTGCATTCAGCTTGGATTCTGTTTAATTTAATGGTGGTTACAGTGACTTCTATCAGTGAGATGAAACTATCAAAAATCTGCTCACCATCTAAATAAAACAAACATAGATATTTTCACCAAAACGTAAATCTAGAACTAATATTCATAATCTGATAAATTAATGAATCATGAAAGCTGTTGTTAAACATTTGCTGGTTCAAATGTGAGAGGTTGCTACTTTCTTGGGTTCATATGACTGTATTTTAATCTTTTGACCGGCCTGTCAGACAAATCAAGCAATTTGAAGATGTTACATAGAGCTCTGAGAAAGTTTAGAGGGCATTTTTCACCATTTGTGACATTTCTAAGATCTGATTATTAACAGCCAATAAATTAATCTTTCATACAAATAATTATCAACTGCAGCATTTAGTGTAAAATGAGGCTGATTACACTCTGTGATTCATTTTAATCTTAATGCAAAACTCTCTGTAACTTGTGTGTATTAGTTTACACTTTATTTTAAACCCCTATATTTAGTGGTCATATATAGCTACAGTATATGAATAGTTTTATAAACACATTACATCATTTCTTACAGAAGAGGATTAGTGCCACTGTGGAAAAAAAAAAGTGAGTTCAGTAATTGTTCCAAAAAAAAAAAAGTACAATAATTAACAATTATAAATCATTATTACATCTGTGTGTGTGTGTGTGTGTGTGTGTGTTATAATACCATTAATTGAATGTTTGTATAGTGCTCATAATGCTAAATAGAGTGGGATAAGATAGTAAAGAGTAAACATTTAACATGAGCACCTGCCTTTTAGTGGCTGGTAGTGCTTAATACACTGCAAGATAAGAAAATACAATCTAATATACAAACACGAGCACATGAAGAAATCACCATGTAAAATGTATTTAGCAAAAAAGAAAAACAGCTAAAAATGAAAAAAAGCACTTGAGTGTTTGAGGTCATTATTAAGCTTTATGGAAAGAAAAGTAGTTTGACTGGAACTCTCAATTGCAGCTCTGGATCAAGTTTTCTTACTATTAGTGCGATATAATAAACAGAAATGGTAAAACAGACACATCCACATTTTAATTTCTTTGCATTTTGTCTATGTGCATATCTGTATCATAACCATCAAAGTTTTTTTTTTTTCTCTCCTGGCAGAACGAGGGACGGCCACGTGAGGTTCTGGAAGGTTCCCAGGACGGTACCCAGCCTGTGCCACCTGTGCCGATCCATCCTGCGCCACTCGGTCTCCACGCACCAGATGGAGCCGCTGCCTCTTCCCAAGAGGATCCTGGAGTACCTCACTTACCGCAACATCCCTGACCGCCTCAAGACCTGCTGCTCCTCAGATGAAGAGGACTGGCAAAGTTAAAGCAGAAATGTTTAAACACAATGCAACCACTGACATTTACAGCGAGTGATTGTTATACACTGTCTCATGATATTTAAAAAAAAAAAAAAAAAAAAGAGGCGTATTTTGTTTGCTGAACACGAGATGCTTTTAAAAGCATAAATATAGCACAAGGAGCATCTCATAATTTACCTTAGATGTAACATTCCTACACTAAGAATTTCATTTATTGCACAACTTGTGTAAGATGCATACAATTAATTTTAATTTGCTTATTTTGACTTGAATATTACACTTTTATATACTGTTAATTTATTGTGTAAATATCAAATGTATATGTATTTCTAATCCCTGTGTTTATCATCATAGAGCAACTATGATCACATGCACTACTACTGTAACTGCACATGTCAATATAAAAAAGATACAACCTGGATATATAGGAAATAGTTTTATTAAACAGATTCAAAACACATGTACATGTCCCAAATGTATTCTTACATATGGTGGATGAATTTGTGGAGTTAATCCAAACACAGATAACACAATTAACAGTTTTCCAAGTCTGTATTTAAGTGCCAAAGGGCGTATATCTTTATAAGTACTAGAGTTACAAACAACTGCTTTTCATTGTTATCAACTTTACACGGATGTTAGTTGGTCAGATAGCTGCTGGCATGTGCTTCCAAGACATCTGCCAAACTGTACAAAGTGTGGAGCAGAGGTGGGTAACATGCAGTGCACACATAAAGGACTGAAGTATCTGCTTTCTTCATAAACAAACACATGATTTCTCCTCTTAAAAAAAAAAGAGTGCTTATCAGTGAAATCACTTGTTAGTCTGGAACAAAACAAGCTATTATCAGTTCTCGCTGGCACTGAAAGCTAGAGATACTTCCAGGATGAAAAGGGGACAATTGCAGGACTATTGCCAACCTTTTCCACTTCAACTTTCTTTTCTTTTTTTTTTTTTGGATGTAATGCTATGATCCGCTTGTTTTGTATTCTAGCATGAACAGAAGTAAAAGTTTATTGTGGGGTGTCTACGAGGCCTCGCTGACCACCAGGTCTCTCACTGCCTGGAAAGCTGCCACCATCGAGCTCAGCTGGATCTTTTCGTTGGTTCCTGAGGCGAGTCTGTGTCTGAGGAGGGGACACACACGTTTGTCAGGAGTGCAAATACAACAGTTCGACATCTTTATGAAACTGATAACTGTAAGTGATGTAAACTTCCATTATGTTTCTAAGCAGCAGTGTTTTCACTTACTCGACGTCAGCTAACTTGATGAGCAGACCCATCCGAACATCTGGGGGAAAGTCAACTGGAAGGGGGAAAAATAAATGATTCACTTGCAATTAAACACTGATGTGTGACTTTAAAACTGCAGATTATCATCAACTAGACTGAGATCTTATATATGTGAGTAGAGCAGTGGGACTTCACCTACAGTTAAATACATCTGCCACAGTGAAGACTGCCACTGTTTTTTGTTTTTTTTTAGAAGCAACAAAAAAGTTAAAGTAACAACCTTTTATTTAAATCAGTCATCACCAGATTAACAGTGCTCTTACCTCTGTGTATAAGCAGGTGAACCTCAGTGAGGATATCATTCAGGGCCAAGCCTTTCAAAGTCTTCAGCTGGAGGATCTCTGTGATGAAGGTGTTAAAGAATCTAGACTGGGATTTGTGGGTGCTTTGTGTTTTATATTAAACCTGTGACAACTGTTTTTTTTGGCCACCTGGGGGCAGCAGAAACAAGTTTTGAAGACAACACTGACATATCACCTTCTGAGCAGATATTTGGACATGCTAGCAAAATGTTGCTTACTTGTGGACAACAGTTACATTATTATTAATCTGGAGCCCAGTGTTGTTTGGTGCTGAGCAGGTAAAGTGGACTTTCAGAGCTTTTCCTCTAAAAACAGTCAACCAAAACAGTGAAGTTGCATCTGAACGGCTAAACAATGAGCTCTTTAATTCACCAAAACTACATATTGTAATTTGACACACTGTCTTAATCAATTATAGCTACTTTTAAAAAAAGTGTAGCCAATCATTCAAACATCCAAAATGGATAATGTAGCTATGTAAATGTGTCTAAGTCAGTGTGCAGTTGATATTATCTGCCACATTTAATACTCATTTAGCTACAATTGGACCAACCTGACATAATGTATCAACAGCTGAAAGAAATAGAGAAACAGAAAAGAACTGCCAGTAAAAATTTGGCAGAAAAACACATTCAGGTTCATATTTCATCACATGGAAAATAACTTGAGAGTCTCTATGCAACATTAAATTAAGTAGTGAAGAGGTATGACTAAATTATTTTGTCAGACAGGGCGAGGTGAAGGATACGGTTGTAAGCTGAGGTGAAGTCTTTGTTGAGGGACCAGTCGAGGATGTTGGCTATATCGGAGCGGAGTGGGTGACCTGTGCAGGTGTACACTGTATCCTCGGTGACCTTTCCATACGCCATACTGGTGCTCTGAAATCACAAACTACAGTTAGTACACTCTGTTGTCTGGATGATGCTTCTTTAATGACATGAATGTGTTTCAGCTCTTTTATTGCACAATATGAATCAAGTGCTAGAAAACTTGAGGCTGAAGAGAAGCTTGAGAGCACAGTGAGAATGATCAGCCTTTAATCCAACCTGCAGTATGTTGAGTGATCTTCTCATATCTCCTGATGATAAAGTCACAATGGCCTTCATTCCATCTGGAGTTATGTCAACACTGCCAGAAAAAAACAAAAAAACAATACTCTTAAAAAAAAAAAAAAAAAAAAAAAAAAAAAAAAAAAAATCAAGAAAAAAACTGTCTCACATTTTCATATTCAGTTTCATATGTATCATATTTAACCAGAATGCACCATAAATTATGACTTTGTTTCAAGTTGTATATATTGTTATTAGTTTTTTTATTACTCGTCTCTTCTTTTCTAGACCATCTGTTTCTTTCTTTTTGTATATTGTGTTCTTGTATAATGTGTATGTGACAAATAAATCCTATAATGTGATTATGATCAAGCTAATTAGTTTCTTCAAACTCCCACTCCCTAATTTGTTTTATTACTAAGCAACTTGTAGGCCCTTTCCCCCCCCCATTAACCACATTGATATTTAACAGCAATAAACCACATGTTTGGTGCAACCTGTCCAACAAAGACAAGGACAACAAAGTCTTTTTTGTTTTGTGCTGTGAAAAAATTCCCCTGCATTGCATATTTCTCAAAACAGTATCATATTAAAAAACTGTGTTTTGGGAGTAACGTATCATAGTACTGGTAGTTTTTTTTTGATTTAGAGACATTAAGAAAACAACAAAGAGCTCTTAGAAAATTCTTTCTACCTCAGATGTTTGTTTTTTTTTTTTTTTTTTTTTAAAACACACATGGAGAAAACAACCACCACTCTAACACATACTTCTCCTGCTGGATTACGTGCTCCAGACGGGGGATCATCTGGTCCGGGGACAACGGGCCGAAGCGAAACCTGGTGCAACGCGACTGCAGGGCCGGGATGATCTTGGACAGGTAGTTGCAGATCATACAGAATCTTGTATTTTCTGTGAACTTTTCAATCACTGAACCAAAGAGAGAGAGATAAGAGTTAGAAATCACTGTAAAAAAAGTTTTTAAAAAAAGTAGTGAATAATTAAGTGTGTCCAAGAGAGCAGTATGTCAGCTGATAAACTTGCTCAAATCTGCATAATAGAACTTTTAAAAAAATGTAGTTTCATTTTTGCCAAATATAACAAATATATTTCAAATTTTTCTCAACAAATTTTCTGTTTAGCAATCACCTATAACAGTTATAAACCCTCTGATTGGGACATTTCAGCGGTCAGATTACATGTGTATGCCTCAACTAATGCGTCCCAGTCCACCACTTGGGGATGGAGTAAAACCAATGCAATTTAATATGTTGCAATATTGAGCTTTTACTATAAAAATATGGGTTAAAAAGCACATTTAACAACTTTTTTTTTACATTGTGATAAATTAAATCTTATTTTTTTTTAATGTTTTGTATATTTATGTTTTTATATGTTTGTATTAAAACCAATAAATATTACTCAATTAACAACATTTGAAGACACACATAATTTTACAAATTGAAAAATTAAAAACCAAATAAATGAGCACAAATCATCATCAGACAGGAAACATAATACAAATATGAAGGCCTAATAAAAAGGTTCTAATTTCAATCAGCATCTAAAATCTAATCAGCTCCCCACTCTCCTTCAGATTCTTGATTTTATAAAAATGAACATTAGGGTGTAACAAGCAGACACACGGCCAAATTGTCTGGCTGCTCAGCGAGCCGTGCAGCTCTCAGTGGGTGACGCCCGGCCGAACAGATGGCTTACCTCGCCGCAGTGCATTCTGGGCATCCTGGGTCATGGCATCTGCCTCGTCCAGTATCACTAACTTGAAGCCCTTCCTGGAGGACGAGAGGGACAGAGAGAGAAAAAAAAAAAGGAGCAGCGGTTAAAATGATTCCCTTCAAGTAATTGTAAAAAAATAGATTACGGTTATAACGGTTATAGGGGTCAGTCTTACTTGAAGATGGTCCTGGTGCTGGCAAAACTCAGAATGGGACCTCGTACAACATCAATACCTCTGTCATCTGAAGCATTTAGCTGGAAAACAAATTTAGTAAAATATAAATATGAAGTCTCTTCCATGAACTACTGAAAATAAACAGGTCGCCCTAAACTACAAGCTTGTGATTTACAAGTTGATGCGTACCTCCAACACCATGGAGTTGAACTGTTTGTCCTGGTACAGCTGCTTGGCACAGGCGAGGATGGTGGAAGTTTTACCCGTTCCAGGGGGACCGTAGAACAAGAGATGAGGAAGTCTGTCCTCGCTGATAAACTTCTGGACTGAAAAGACAAGGAACAGTTGAAAAAACAAAAAAATAAAACAAAAAACAAGGAAAGAAATGTGAGTGTATGAATATGAGTTCCTTTTTATACTGAATGTAATCTTCTAGTTTAGTAGCAGAGCGATGCAATATGATTTAAAACATGAAGAAACCACAGACTGAAAGTTAGAAAGTTGTAGCTTTACTATAGTTACCGGCTGATTCCAGCTTCTAAAATATGAATATCTTCTGATATCTTTATTCTTCTATGATAATAAACTGAATATCTTTGGGTCGTGAACTGTTGGTCGGGACAAAAGAAGACATCTGAAGATGTTACGTGGGGCTTTGGGTAACAGTGATCGAAATATTTCACTATTTACTTACATTTTATAGACAAAACAACAAATCGAGAAAATAATCTACAGATTAATTAATTAATCGATAGTGAAAATAGTCGTTTGTCAATATTAAAAAATTGAGAAAACAGACTAACACACAGCTGATTACAGAAATACTATGGTTTGAACATGATACGTTTCACCACCCAAACTATTTTAATGCTTATTTATTTCTTTTTAATTGTTCTAATATTGGTAAACAGCAAAGATGAGAGTCAACAACACTGACTGCAGAAGAAACTCACTTCACATATTTATGAATTTTCTTCAAGTTATACATGTGGCAAAACATTAAAACAATGTTAGATAGATAGATAGATAGATAGATAGATAGAATCACAGAGAACCTGACTATCCAATGGAAATGTTTAAAAAAAAAAAAACTTAGCACACATTAAATGGGTATTTTTAGTAATGAGGGTTGAAGAATGAATATTGTGTATTTATTTTAGCTGTCCACACCATATACTTACTGGTGCTTAGAATATCTTTGTGTGAGATCAAGTCATCAAGTTTCTGTGGTCTGTATTTTTCAACCCTGAAATATGAGACAGAAAACAAAGATCTTCAATAAAAATTCAAAACATTATTTTAGATTACGGTGCGTTTGTATAAGTTATAAACACAGCACAATCAGGACACAGCACTTCACACTATACAACAATCCAGCCACACGAGTACACCATAAAAACTCCATAGAAAATATGCAGAATTATAAACATATTTCTTATTAATGACAGTAAATACGTCATAAACTCCGACTAAAGTTGTAGCCTTCAGATCTCGTGGTCCTTATTTTCATATCGGCATCTATATATTCCCCTAACCATCAATACATCCCAATGAAATCTCAACATCATCACTGTATCACGGTGGACGCTGCAGCATTTCCGACAAGTAAGATGTTTGATCAGGTGGCAAATTAACGATGTTTAATGGCAAAATTACATTACTATTAGATGTTATGTATGCCGAATTAAAGAGAAGCTCGTATAGCTCCAGATTAAGTATTCATATTTTGCATTTGACATTAATTCCCAGCTGAAGACAAAAAGAAAACACATGTTAGCTGCTTAGCTTCAATCCACACACTTGCTTTCCAGGTTAGCTGGCTAGCACTACTTTACTTTATTAGAGATAAACGACATTACACTCACCATGGTAAATTTACAGCCTGCTGCTGCGCTTTACTGGTAGAAGCCATGTGTCCCCGCTGTTAAACGTGAACTTAGCTCTAAACTAATAAATACTTTTAGAGTAACTTTACTCTACGTTTGGTGTTTGTTGGTAGCCGCGTTTGGCGCGCTCAACGACAAAACGTGCGTCAACGTCATTACGTAAAACCAATGGGATGACTCTGCCGGCTGCTGTGGGCGGGTTCTCAGTGACGTAACTGTCCTCTCTGAAAATAGTGTGTATCATATCATATTAGGATTTAGGATTACTATTTTGTGTCTTTTATTTTACGTTTTAGCCTGTTTTACTTGGACTATTCTGATACTATTTTTTATCTTTTTTTTATATCCTGTTTTCCTTTTCGTAACCCAACTTATATGTCTGGTTTTACGTCATCACTTTTACTCTTATTTATTTATTGTCTTATTGTCCTCTTCTTCCTCTCTTTTCCTTTTAATATCCCTTCTAACTTATCTGGTTTTACCAACTTTATTCTATTGTGACCTTATTTTATTATTTCCTTTATTATATATCATTTTTAATAGTTTTATGAATATTTTATTACCTTTTATTTTATTACATCATGGTGTATGAAAAGTGCCTTACAAATAAAGTTTGAGTGTTGATTGATTGATATATTTTTTATTGCTAAGCATCACAACATCACAGCAAATTTCAAGGTTTGTTACCTTCTTGGCAATAAACCTTGTTCTGATTCTGATTTAATGCTGTTAAAATTGAGTTTATAAGATTTGTCTCAGTATGCTGTTCTCTTTCCCTTTAGCATGCAGTCTTTTCAGCTTTGTTGGACACAATGCTGGCTGAAGTCTCTGCAGGTGACACAGAGAAAATGTCATAAAAATGTCCTATCACTGTTCCCCCCTGCCTCATGGGAGATGACATCGCTGCAAACAGTTATGACCCCTCTCTGCTGGGATCCCTCCCTCCAACCTACTCTAGAAAGTAAGTTGTCATGGGTGAGCCCCATAGTGATTTGATAAAAGTGTACAAGATAAGGAATAAATCATCACTGTTATGATAATAATACATTTAATTTGTGCTGCACTTTATATTTATAATGAAACTCAAAGCTACCATACCAAGAGTTTATCTGACAATATGAACAGTGTGTGTCCTATTGTGTAAAAGTAAGTAAATGCTATGTATTTTGGGG